>NC_044036.1:193452198-193771031 GCF_901765095.1 Microcaecilia unicolor
AACTCACCCCACCCTCTTCCTGTGAGACTGTCACTGAAATGCCTTTGTGTTTCACTTATACTGATGCGTGCCAACATTTGCTTATTTCTGATCTGAAGAAGGGTTACCTTCGAAAGCTAATAAAAAAATGTACTAAGTTAATCCAATAAAAAAGGTATCATTTTACTTTATTTTCCATGTTTTGTTTTATATCTATTTATCACCTTCATTTCACTGTGAAACTAGTACCCATAATGCTCAGCAGATGAGACTCATGCAGGCACTGTGTGTACTAAAATCTTGCTGCAAGTTAACCTACTGAACTCAAGCCCCAGAAGGCCTGTGGTGTGAAACACAGATCTACTTCTGCCAAATTTAACAGGCACAGAGCAGAGTTAATTTAGGGGACATGAAGAAAGGCTGGAGATCTAGGAGTGTCTATCCCGAGAGGAAGCATCTAGGACTTGGATAATTACTAGTGGGCAGCAGTGCAGCAAATAGACAACATGTTGACAGTGGTAAATACCGAAGAGACAACAGGCCACAGTTCACAGTTGTAGGTTTGTTGGATTGTAAGAAAGGATTTTTGTACCGATATGGAGATCAAACCATGGAAACGTCTGCCGTGAAGCTTCCAAATGCAAAGGAAAATGGGATAATTTCACCCTGTGAGACGGCAGCAGATGTTACTAAACATTCCTGGCTGATCAGAAAATTATTACAATACTTCAGACTAAAACTGAAGGGCTTATTCCCCAAATAAGTCCATAATAGTTGCACTGGACTTAGCAGGTTTGGGGAATAAGCCTTTTAACCAGCTACAGAAAACCTACAGGCTGCTGCTGCCCACTCTCTAACCCCCCAAAACCCCAAGTCCTCTAGAGATGTGGGCAGATTTATCATTCTCCAGAGTCCTGATGATTAAACTCATCTGAAATGTAGGTGGGGTGGCATCCTGAGGAGTGTCCAATGCCATTCTTTACAGGTTTACAATACAACAGGCAGTATCAGATTTAAGCAAGGTCACCCATAGGTAATGGGGAGGAGAAAGGGGATGTCTCACTCCCAACTGTGCCATCCAGGTTTTTCCCCTCCCCTTTGCCCCTACAATAGCAGTCAGTCCTGAACAAAGCAGCACCTCCTAATCCTGAATTCAGTGTGAAGCCTACAAGTTTCCCCCCCCCCCCCCACAATGCTGATAAGGCATCAAGACACACTCTGCCCCCTCTGCTTACACACCCTTCCAGCTACTATGGCAACCCATGCAAGCAGAGAGTGGAATGACACAGGACTTGTCAACGTGAGAGGGGGCTTGGAATTGATAAAGGGGATGGGATGACTTCCCTATGAGGAAAGGCTGAAGCGTCTAGGGCTCTTCAGCTTGGAGAAAAGACGGCTGAGGGGAGATATGATAGAGGTCTATAAAATAATGAGTGGAGTGAATCATTTATTTACTCTTTCCAAAAATACTAGGACTAGACGGCATGCGATGAAGCTACAAAGTAGTAAATTTAATACGAATAGGAGAAAATGTTTCTTCACTCAATGTGTAATTAAACTCTGGAATTCATTGCCAGAGAATATGGTAAAGGCGGTTAGCTTAGCGGGGTTTAAAAAATGTCTGGACAGCTTCCTAAAGGAAACGTCCATAGACCATTATTAAATTGACTTGGGGAAAATCCCCTGCTTATTTCTGGAATAAGCAGCATTAAATGTATTGAACTTTTTCGGGATCTTGCCAGTTATTTGTGACCTGGATTGGCCACTGTTGGAAACAGGATGCTGGGCTTGATGGACCTTTGGTCTGTTCCAGTGTGGCAATACTTGTGTACTTATGAAGGCAGGACTGTCCTGAGCCAGAAATCCACCCTGTGTCATATGCCCCCTAGTGCTCAGTCAAGCAGAGGAGGCAATGATGGGGCACATTTTTCCACCCCCACCTCCCCTGAGCCCTGTGTGGCCACACCATAGTAGCATAGCTTGCTACCGTCATGCTTGGTGGGTTCTGTGCAGAATCCAGGTTAGGAGTTTCTGCTTCTGCACAGCAGCTGGACAGGTACAACAATAGTGATGCGCCGGTGCCTGTCAAAATTTGGTGCCAGATGCTGTTGTCAAACAAACCTGGAGTTAGGAACAGAAAAAACTGACAGGTTGAACTCAGGCCCTAAACTTTGACAAAAGAACAGGAGTAGACTAGGAGGGAATCCATTCAGAACAACTATGGGTAAAGGTTCAGAGTCAACATAGGCTTTTAAACTCCGCAAACAGGATGTGTTTTCACTACAGCTTAGCTATGCAAGTTAAGCCACACTGTAGATCTAATGTATGCAAATACTGGATGGATATTCATTGTGGGTGTCTGGCAAACAAGTCCTAGTCAAAAACCACCACTGCTTTAGAAATTTGTCCTGAGGGCCCCAGTCCATCTCGTTTCTGAGATCCGATGGACTGGGAAGACAAGATGGGTGTCTCTGCATCAGCTACCATATTTTTATCAGATCGTTGCATGCAGTATCCCCAATTCATGCTAAGTTATTATAGATATCCTAGAAGCCAGATTAAAGCAGAGTGGAGCAGTGGCCTAATGATTAAAGCAGCAGGCTGAGAACCAGGGAAGCTGGAGTTCAAATCCCACTGCTGTGGCATGTGATCTTAGGTAAGTCCCAATTAACTCTTTCATTGCTTCATGTACAGGATCAGACTGTGAGCCCTTCAGAGACAGGGAAATACCTCATGTACCTGAACATAACTCACCTTGAGCTACAACTGAAAAGCATGAGTTATATCCCTCCACTCCCAATGTGCTGGACTTATCTGAGAACATTATTTGAGTGAACTGAGGGAAGTGAGGGCCAGGCTGGGCCAGACCGCCCCCCACCCCTCCGAGCCCTATCTACAAGCTAAACCGGAATTGAACCTTAGTGGTGCAATAATGTAATGAGGCTCTATTCAGAACTACTGAGAGACTTTCCCTTCTCTTCTTAACCTTCATTTCCCTTCCAGTCCAACACTGCTGTGCCAGACCACAGCTCCTTCAGAATCCAACTCTTGTGAACCACAATCTGCTCACAAGACAGCAGAGCAGTGCACTGGCTGACTTCCCTCTGCCAGGCACGGTGTCACCGCTGCAAAAACCAAGCGTTGCCTTCCAAAGTAAAACCACCACATCTGAATCTGGATGGCTTGCCATCATCGATGGAACCAAGAATTCTGCTTTAGAAATGAGAAAATTCTACAAGAGAGTGTCAGGTCTGATCCAAACCCTACTGAAATGTGGCAAAACCTGAAGCAATGTGTTCATGAAGGGAAGCTCTCAAAATCTTCCACCACGATGCGAGACTGATTCAGCTGCCACAGAAAAGTTAAAGTTAGTGCTGCTCAACTAGATGCCAACAGTTCATATCCTTTGAAGGGTTCACAGCCTTTTTCACACAAGGACTGGTATTGTTCAGTCTTTGTTGAATCATCAAAATATATCCTTTTTCTCCGAGTTATTTTCCAGTGAGGTTCTCTCTCATGTTTTTGAGTATAAACTGTGCTAAAATGCAGACCTTAAGAAAAAATAAATGACCTCCCTCTTCTCTTCAGTTATGCTGCAGTCTTACCATTTCCCTTGTTCCTGATATATTTTTCCTCCTTCTCTGGTAAACATTTATCCATTCACTTAATCCCATTCATTGTTTTAATCCCATTCATTGTTTTAAAAACAGGCTATTATATAATGACTCATTTCCCATACTCACATCCCTGAACTGGTTCCGCCCCAATGATTGCAAACTGCATCTTGAGACTCCCAACCCTCTCAGATCCCAGCATTTCAGCAGGCTTTAGTATCTAATGAGTCAGTATTCAGCCCAACATGGGGGGGGGGGGGGGGGGGGGGGGGGAGACAGCAGTGCAGCAAAGACAGAAAACCGTCCCAAGAGCAAGGGGCAGTGGAACGGGACCTGGAGACTGCAGCAGTCTGTGTGTCCTCGCTCCTCTCACAAGGCCTCCCTGAGGCCCCCTCACATTTCCGCAGAACGGTTGCCATGGGGGAAGAGGATTCCTTTTCCTCACATTCCCGCAGCACACCGGCTGAAACTCCTTCCAAATCCTCAAAACTCTCTTCTGCACCCCACATGTCCCTACATGGAAAGAAAGGGGACCTCCACCCCATCACTTTGCTGGACATGAGCAACGCCTGCTCCGAGCTGGCATATGGTTTTGTGCGGTAGGGTGACCTTCTTCAGGGGTGCCATTTTCTATGTATCGAAGGGAATGTGAAACGACCTCATTTTAATCCTTTTGCCTGCATTTGATTGCAACTATCGCTGATCACTGATAAGCTCCATTTGCCTTGTAAGGACCTTCTGAACATATAGTGCTGGCGAATGTAGGCGCTAGTCCAGTGCTAATGGCCTCTAGCGTCTGTCAGGACTGGTCCTAGGGTCTCTGGTGCCCTCCTGCAGACTATCAGTTGGCGCCCCCCCCCCCCCATATCCTCTCTTCTCCCACCCTGCCCCTGTCCAGCAATTCTCCTTCGCCTCCATCCCCCTCCCATTTATGCCCACCTGCCCGCCCTCTTCTCCCCCCAACATCCCTCTTTGTCTTCTTGCCACCCTGCGTGGTTTAAGTCTTTTTAAAAATTTACCTCCATCCCAGCAGCTGCGTCATTTCAAAGCCCTGCCCGTCTCTAGCCTTCCCTCCCTTCGTGAGTTCGTTCCCGTAGAGGTCCGCCCTCGAGGAAATGACATCAGAAGGTGGGACTCTGCGGGAACGAACTCACGAAGGGAGGGAAGGCTAGAGACGGGCAGGGTTTTGAAATGACGCGGACGCTGGTAAGTAAAAGATTTAAACCCCCAAGGGCGGCGTGGTATGGCGGCGCGGCGGCGCCCTTGAAGGCAGGCGCTCTCCCTGCGGTGCTTACCCCGCTTACTGGGTTTGACCGGCCCTGGTGCCTGTGTTTGGCTTCTGAGCATCGGGGCCTCAGGCACTGACTGGTTAGTGCTGGCGTGGTCTTTGGCCAGTCAGTGAGGAGCCGGCAGTTATGCAGGCACAGAAGGTATTTAAGTACTGGTGTCCACATAACTAATCAGGCAGTCCAAACTTTGCCCAGTCAATACCTGCATAACTTCTGGGTTGCCACCTGACTGTGATCCTCCAAACCCATCTCCTACCACTTCCAATCCCCCTGTTCCCTCCCCCCCCTCCCAATCCCCTCTATACACTCGTTTCTGACATCTCCCATACCACCCCCTTCCTGGCTTCAGTCTCCCCAATACACCCCCCCCCCATTCAGTTCAGATCCCAACCTACTATACCCCCCCAACACTAGTTCTGATCCAGGACCCTCAACCACCCCTGGGACCTACCTAGAGGTGATCTCTGGTACTTTACTGGAGCAAGGCAGGAACGGTCCCCTCTGTTCCTGCCCTATCCAGCTCAATTCAAAATGACCTCCTAGAGGCAGTCTTACAATACTACCACTTGGAAGTTAGCTACATATGTTAATGCAGCTATTTACACGTGGAGAGGCTCCTAAAATAAACCCTAAAAATGTATTTTATATTTGCATTTTCCAACCACTTGACTTGGAAAAAACTGGAGGTGATGTACAGACTACACCTGCCCCCACACAAGCCTACCTCCTCCTAATCCCCCCTACAAGACATACCTAACCCATCTGCCCCTCCTCTGATCCATCCTATATTTAAATTCCTCGCACTGAGTAGCAAAAGTCCAGTTTACAATTACCAGAAGTCTGTTGGCATAACCAGTCTTGAACTGGCATCCAAAGTGTAGCTAATTCTATAAAAACTCCAATACTGCCTGGCAGACTATACCACAGCATGAGATCTCAGGCCTCATAAAAACAGTTTCTTATTGACAGAGCTCCACGTCTCCTTCTCCTCTTTGTCTAAGAAAATTGTACACGGCTGGAAAACTGGATGGCTGACACTTAGAGTTAAATGCAGGGCTTTTTTTGAGGAGGTACTGAGTACCGGCACCTCCATTGTCTGCTAAAATTGACCCATGGACCCCAAGGTTTAATGAAAGAGCTCAGGCTCTACACACCACTTCCGCCTTGTCATACATTCTGTGACCGGTTGCAGGGGGCTTGGCTATTGTGGGATGGGTCCCTCAGTGTTCACCCCACCCCTGAAGAGTAGCCTAGCATTTGAGTACCGGCACCTTTTTTGCTAGGAAATACGCACTGGTTAAATGACATGTTGCCACACATTGCAGAATTCCCATATAAACTTAGGCTTACTGTGGTGCATTTCAGAGGGAAAAAAACTTGAAGATTTTTCACACAGAGTCCTAGAGGAGACCAAAATGTACCTGCAAAGCAGAGAGACCCCGAAATTATGCAAGCTTCACACAAATTGACTCCTGGTAATTCTTTCTAGGCCTCTTGGATATGATCAGGTTTTCTGCAGTTAGTAAATTTGCAAATTAAAAAAAAAATTTAAATCCAGGCTTGTATAACGACTTTTTTTTTTTTTTTTTTTGCAATTGTAACTGTGCAAATAAAATCAGTACTTAGTTCCTTAGCCATATCTATTGGATCTCATACTGGAACTCTCCAAATAACTTGCAGAGTCTCCATTTTGTTTTCCAACAGGGAATCAGTAAAACCTTATAGTTCTTCCGGATCCAGTGACTTTCATCCTCACTGGATAGACCAGTCTGACTTGGCTTTCTTTGCAGAGTTGCTCTCACATTGCCAGTAACTTTCCATTTCCATGTTGTAACTTTATTTAGATCAACCTTCTCTTCCTTTTCCACAGCACAGGCACTCACAGCTTGACTTTCTGCAGGAGTCCCGATAAAAGAGTTTGCCTGGGTAATTTCTGTTACTCTGCATGCTCTTTCAAACTCAAAGCTCTTCAGAAGCTGAATTTTCAGCAACATTGGCAGAAAAGTCTTTGGACATTCACAGGATCATCATTTTACTTCACCTCTGAATCCCAAAATTCTTACGATTACAGCTCTGATGCCTATTGGTATCTTTAGGCTCCCTTTCCGGTTCAGTAAGAATTACGTTTGTTCTGAGGAGGAAACACACATTAGCTCCTGAAAGCTACTCAAATGCATCGTTAATCCAATAAAGAAATGTTTCATCTTATACTTTGTTTTGTATCTTTTCTGTTATATCACATTTTGTGACAAGCAATTCCTTTCCTTCAATTCCTGCGTGCTTTTCAAACTCCTCTAAGTATGATGGAAGGCAGGGAGGGTTTTTTAACCCAGTTTCGATTCCCTGAAGCTGATCAGGTTTTTAGGACAGCCACATGGATCTATATAAGATATGTGCAAATGATGGAGAAAAATCAAAAGTATAAACACCATGGATATTCTAGAATTGCAGGACAGGGTTGAACCCCCCTCCCCCAAACATAAGAACATAGAACATAAGCACTGCCATACTGGGAAAAGACCAATGGTCCATCAAGCCCAGCATCCTGTCTCCGACAGTGGCCAATCCAGCCTTCAAGAACCCGGCAACACCCCCCCCCCCCCCAAAAAAAAAAAAAAAAAAAACTAAACAAAAAAAAATTTAATTTTTAATAATGTTCAATGGACTTTTCCCTCAGGAATATGTCCAAACCCCCTTTAAACTCCGTAAGTCCAGCTGATGTCACTACATTTTCCGGCAACGAGTTCCAGAGTCCAACTACACACTGAGTAAAGAAAAACTTTCTCTTGTTTGTTTTAAATCTACCATATTCTAGCTTCATCTTGTGTCCCCTGGTTCTATTGTGACTCCATTCCAGTTTAAATTGCACCCACAATGCTCGGCAGTAGGGAAATGCCACCTTCATTTTGGTTCAAATTGAACCCATGACACAGATTTCCATCTTCAGGGATTGTGGCTCCTTTATGGGAGGGGCAAGGGAGGTGCTCAGTTGTGTCTTACCAGCAGTCATTTTCTAACTTGCCCCTTTTGACACCGATACACAGAAAGCCACGGTTATTTTGTTTTGGCTTTTTTTGTTGTTGTTTTTACATTAACAAGACATGAGCTACTGATCACTCAGTGTAACACAGTTACGTTACATTACACTATACAGAAATTTATATTCCGCAAATACCAAAAAAAGTTTTTTTACAAAAAAACCTTCAATGATTTCTTAAAGTCTGGCAATGAATTCCAAACAGATACTGCCTGGTAATAAAAAGGAGGATGGAAAAATCCTTTTAAACCAAATGTTTCAAAAAACTGAAAAGGGATGAAAAGGATTACCAACTTAGTCATGTATCCACATGGAATCAAAAATATGAGGGAGCGAGGAAAAAAAAGATGGTGGCGTTTGAAAGTTCTTCAGGAGAATCTGAAGAGGGCAGTGATGATAGTGGAGATCAACAAGAATCAAGAAAGCCAACGGGGAAAGCAACATCCGGAGAAACCACCTGTAAAGGGAGACCGAGGCAAGGTAAACCAGAGAAACAAAGAGAAATCATCGGAAGGAGGGGGGATGAGAACCTGTATAAATCGATGGCGTCCGTGATTAATATATCAGGAGTGGAATTGTCACCTTGACAACTTAAAGTTCTTGACCGTGGACTTGGATTTGTGCCAATGACTAGGTATGATCCATTTAGATTAAGGGTTGTTTCTTTACATTTTTATGCAAATTGAAATTGAAAATCTACTGCCTAGATAATCCTAGCAGTACAGATATTTCTGTTTGCAAACCAGTTCCGTGGTGGTATCCTCCCAGACCGATGAACCTGGTTGTTTCAACTTTTAAAGATCTTCTTTTGAGAGATTTAAGAGCACTGGAGGATTCTTGGGCATATGAGAAGTGGAATCTTTCTACGGAGGAATATGCAGCTTTGGAAGAAATGAGCGCTTCATCAACATATATTATTATGAAGGCAGATAAGGGAGGAGCCAATGTAATACAAGATAAACAGGCTTATTGGGATGAAGTCCAGAGTCAACTGTTGGACACCACTTCATATTATAAACTGAATGAAGATCCGAATGCCACAGTGACAAGATTGAAGTGTTGGTGGACAGGCTTATAAGCGAGGCATAACAACTGATAAAGAAGCTATTTTCCTGAAGGAGGAACATCCTAGAACACCTAAGATTTATTCTCTGCCTAAAATTCATAAGTTGAAGGAAAGGCCACCAGGTCAGCCATTTGTATCAACTCGCAATTCTATACTTGAGCCCTTGTCTAAATTTGTGGACAGTTTTTCGTGGGTCTAGATGGTGAAAATTAAATCTTTCAAAAAAGACTCAATCCATTTGTTATGAACTTTAGAGACATTGCCACTATTATCTGAATCCACTATATTGGAAACTATAGATGTTACCTCATTAAACACAAAGATACTTCAAGACGTAGTTTTAGCAGTCATCTCACAAGTGTTGACATGTTGGCAACTGCCTCAGCGGATTTCTACATAATTAATGCTTGATATGGCTCAATTGGTTATTACACAAATTAACTTTTGGAATAATGGGGCTTATTATAGACAGATACAGGGGGTCACGACGGGGCAACTTTAGCTCTATCAATGGCCACCCTATATATGGACAAATTGGAAATCACCAAGATTTACCCTATGCCAGCTTTCAAATCAGTTATGTTATGGAGAAAGTTTTTGGATGACATTTTTTTCATTTGGACAGATTCGTTTTCAAAGTTACAAGAGTTTGTAACACGGTTCAATGATCTGGACCCTAATATCAAGTTTGTAATATCATCAGACAATAACAAGATTGAATTTATGGACCTATGGATTATGAATTTTGATGGTAAACTGGAGACTACACTATATCAGCAACCAATGGAGAGAAATAACTTATTGCAATTTGAAAGCTGCCACCTTTATCAACTTATATAGAGCAATTTTATAAGAAATCGTAAGATTTAGGGCAACATTTAAATACTGATTGTACTCGCTGGGCCAATGAGGAAGTGGGTGCATGAGACTTGCCAACATAAGATTGCTGATGAGCTATAATGGTCTGTATAGGGAAACTTTTATTGGAGTTTTGTGAATATTATCATCAAGTTTTCCAAGATTTTTACTTGCTAATTTCATTGGTGTTGTGAGAATGAATCTAATAGAAAGGAAGCATAGCAAACTACTACTACTACTACTTAACATTTCTAGAGCGCTACTAGGGTTACGCAGCGCTGTACAATTTAACAAAGAGAGACAGTCCTTGCTCAAAGAGCTTACAATCTAATAGACAAGTGAACGGTCGGTCCGATAGGGGCAGTCAAATTGGGGCAAAGACAGATTATGCACTCATAACCCACAAAATACCTACGAATCCACCAGCTTTGACATTCCACCTTCTATACTATCCTTCCTAAAACCTTCCTTAGCTTTTCCCTTACTTAACCCTGACTTAACCTTTGTATACTACCAATTGTATCTGGTATCCTACAATGAATATACCATAATAAAACTCTGTACACTACCAATTATATCTGACATCTTGTAATGACTATGACATAACAAAACTCTGTAAGCCACATTGAGCCTGCAAATAGGTGGGAAAATGTGGGATACAAATGCAATAAATAAAATAATAATAATAAAACCTACAGCCTAACAATAAGTTCATGAACTCCAACATATGAGATGAAGCTTCTCCATATAGAAATTTAAAAACCAGAGGACATATCTTGAATTGAACTCTGGCTTCCTTTGGGAGCCAGTGAAGATCATAGCACGCAAAAGTTGCAGTCATATTTACGTAATGAATAGATCAGTCTCACTGCTGTATTTTGAACAACTTGCAGCTTTATTTTTCTTCAACTTGCAGCTTTTTAATAGTAGACGTGGAACAGCTTGCGAGTACCACATTGCAGTAGTCCATTCTTGATAATATAATAGTGTGTACTAAAAGTCAGAAAGCCGATTGCTCAAAATATTTACAGATACTTCTCAATTTTTTAAGAAGGTAGAATGATTTAGGTGCTACTGAATTTGCATATAGTTGATAGAACCCTTTCTATGAACATACAACTCCTAGAATCTTTGCAGAAGTAGCAAACAAAAATTGATCCAGACCTACATTTTTTACTTCTTGGAGGATTATCCAAATGGCCCAGCCATAGAAAAGTTGTCTTATCCTGACTCAACAGTGTAAAAAAAAAAAAAAGAAAGCTGCTTTTATTAAGCCCATTCACAACAAGCCAGGAAAGTTCTCTTGGGATAGAATTTGGAAGACACGGCAAATATCCTTCCAGGGCTTACTGAGCTTTGGTTTGCAAAGGTTAAGCATCTGTCTAGCAGCAAGCTCTAACACCCTCCCCCCCCTCACCTGTTATTTTAAGGTATTATTCTAGGTGTCCATTTATGTTATCCCAAGAAAGCCGAGACATGAAGCTTCATAATTCATTGGCAGTTGCTCACTTGTTACGGAGCAAGTAATTTTCTGTTATCACTGCACAATTGGCATATTGGACAAGAACATCTGTCTACTCTGAATGAAACTGAAGCCACCGATTGATTAAAGGTCAATGAATAGTTGTAGCAAAATCTCATTTGACGATTAATCCTAAAATATCCCTGAGCTGATCAGTCCTAGAGATGACAGGCTTTGTATCCTTGTGGTCATCTCCAAGCCATCATGCTCCATCAGTGTACCAATAACGCTCCCTTTGGGCTGAAAGTATTTATGGAGAGTACCCCACCCACCCTCTTCCTTGGTTTGGTCTCCCCCCCCCCCCCCCCCCCCCGCCTTACTACACTAGCTGGCTCTGACCGTGTACCTGTAACTTGTACACACCTTGCTTTTCGTGTAGTCAGCATCACCCCAGAAGATGGCCCCAGCAGCTCCCAGTGCAGCGCTCTCACCTATGGTGGACACCAGGTCCTCCTGTAACAGAAAAGCAACAAGAGATGGATGTTAACAGAAAAATCTCTAGCAAGATCACAGAGGTGCCACTGACAGAGGTAGAGCTAGTCCTATCAGAGCACTGTCAGGCAAAGGAGAACAATTTTCCATGCTTGTGTTGCCTGTAAAACAGTTTTTTAACCATGCAAACCCTTTATATGGGTGCTCTCACATTGAGAGGAGATGTTCCCAAGGTGGGAGATTTCCAATACTGTTCACATACAATGCAGATAGTAGCCATTCAAACCTCCTTCATGCATATTCATTAAGGAGATCATGAAAACCTGATCCGTTGACAGCCCTCAAGGACTAGGAGAGAAGAGCAAGGGTCTGTTCCATGGAACGGCACAAACAGTGCGTGAACATGTTCCGATTCTCCTGTATTCTTGGAGGAGAAGCTAAAGAACTTTTGAATTGCATTCACTGTACTTGGTCTCCACTTGGCAAAGGGATGGGAAAGTTTTTGAGTTCAGGTGTGAAAAACAAAATATCTGAAATTACCTGACTGGTAAAAACCAGAATCTATGGGCCTCAATTTATAGGTCAGAGTTACGCCCCATGTGTAGGGCTGGGTACCTACAATAAATTTAGCTTTCACATTCCAAGCATAGCTCAGTACAAATGAACTACAACAGCATTCAAGTTCAAAGCTCCCCAAAACTAGCAGAATGGGAACTGGAGCCCCCAGTACGAGCCAAACTTTTTAGTTATGAGGAGACCCATTCCGACTGATTCAGGTGAGAGTCCATAGTTACACAGTGTGAGCTGAGGAAATCTATCCCACCAAAAGAGGAGGGTTGAATGAAGCCTAAGGCCTTCTCCTCCCAGCCTTCCCTGCTGGGAAGCAGATGTTCTATACTTTCCCCCTCAATCTATAACAGGTCGTCTAACGTCATGAAAGTTACAGAACACTAGTACTTATCTGTGTAACGATAACAGTTATGTGTGTAAACACTAGCCACATGCTCAGTGCCTTAGTACCTAAATGCAGTGGCATACCTAGTTTGCTTGCCGCCTGGGGCGGGTTGCCACTGCGCCCCCCTCCCCCCGAAGCACATCACCTCCACCACCCTTCTTTCTAGAAAGGGGATGCATAGCAAAGTCACACAGCTCTCAGCTCTGCCGGTTCCCTGACCCAGAACAGAGGGGGCAGGAGACCAGCGGAGCAGACAGCCATGCGACTGCTCCGTGCACCCCCTTGCTGTTGACATGCTGATGCCAACCTTCATGTGTAAGTTCTTACAGAATATGCTCACAGCTGCTTTGTCATATGCACAATAGACACAATGTGTTCATAAATCAAGTGAGAACCAAACTACTTTGTGATAAAAAAGGAATTTGTTACGTGTGCAGTACAGAATTGGACAAATTTGGCAACTCAATGCAATTATCGAACAAAAAACAAAATCAGCTTTAAATCTGAATGCCTCAGTCTCAGAGACCTCAACCCAAAAAATGTGGAGGGAAAAAAAGACCTCATAATGCTCCAATTCTCCCACTGCATATCGCAGTGTTGGGTCCTTTGTATCCAAATCGCAAATAAAGCACCTTTTTAAGCAACATCTTCTGTGTTGGGATTGTCCTTCAGGCAACCTCTACTCCTTGACCCTTGCCCAGAAAGTTGGCAAGGTTGCCCCCATCCCCCCATAAGCTCTTTTGTGTTTCTTATTTGAGCCGAGTCATTTATGTTTTACTTTGCGTGGTAATACTCTGTAACCAGGGATTTTCAGATAAATTATCCAGGTGTCAGTTTATTTTCAGCCACACTGTGGAAGGATGACTGCTGAGTATTTGGTTCTAAACTTAGCTCACTAGTGTCTATATAGTGCTCTAATGTTCTGTTTGTTCGGTTTGCCAAGTATGAAGTGCATTCTACAGTTTGGGGTAACAATTTGCAATACTGCCCTTTTCATAGGCTCTGTACCTGATTGCAGGGGCCCTGGATGGTCACACCACTCCCTGAGGGAGAGCCCTGCTTGTGAGTACTGCTAAAAGAAAAAGGTGTCACCAATTACTCTGATATTCTGAATCCATTTGGGATCAAATACTTCTCCTATGCTGACGATATCATACTCCTATTCCCATGGCAAAGCCAAGCCGCGGCACAAGAGGTCTTCAACTCGCTGTTCAACTGGTTTTGCTCATTAAAATCTAAAAATTAATCCAGACAAAACCAACATCCTCTGGATCGGAAGCGACTCATTAGACCCTCCCAACCTACTATCCAAGCTAGTAGGCTCCCCAATAACCATTAAGTCAGAGATAAAACTATTAGGAATATATCTGGACTTGCATTTAACCATGAGTGGAGTGGAACGGGTAGATGTGAATCGTTTGTTTACTCTTTCCAAAAATACTAGGACTAGGGGCATGCAATGAAGCTACAAAGTAGTAAATTTAAAATGGAGAAAATTTTTCTTCACTCAACGTGTAATTAAACTCTGGAATTCATTGCCAAAGAATGTGGTAAATGCAGTTAGCTTAGCGGGGTTTAAAAAAGGTTTGGACGGCTTCCTAAAGGAAAAGTCCATAGACCGTTATTAAAATTACTTGGGGAAAATCCACTGCTTATTTCTGGGATAAGCAGCAGAAAATATATTGAACATTTTTGGGCTACTGTAGTGGTGTACAGTTGGGGGCGGTGGTTTTGGAAGGCTCAACAAGATATGGGGGTAACGGTGAGATGTGTACCTGGGAGCTTTTATATGAAGTCCACAGCAGTGACCCCTAGGATGCCCCATGGCTCTCCTGGGATGTCTGAGTGGCCAGTCTACTACAATTTCTGGCTCCTCCTACATCCCAATGGCTTGATTTTGTGCATTTTGCACTTGGGGTTTTTTTTTTTTTTTAATGGACCAAAATGATAAATGCACACAACACAAATCCCATCTAGCATGTAACCATTAAAAAAAGAAAAAGGATAGACATTTTGCTGTTTAAAAATGGCTAACTTCCTATTTGGATTTGGCCAAAGTCCGACTTAGACATCATATCAATAATGCCCCTCCATATATGTTACCTAACAGAAGTCTGTTTTTGACTCTCTGTACATAGTGGTCAGTCCTTGGCATCTTTCAGTCTTACAATTCTATTTCTATCCTTCCTCCTTTCACCAATATAATTGAAAAAGTGTCTTGTCACCTGACTTTACATATTTAGCCATTTTTTCTTCAGTCCATGCTTCTGCCAACCTTCTTTCTTATTTATTTATTTGTTACATTTGTATCCCACATTTTCCCACCTAATTGCAGGCTCAATGTGGCTTACATAGTACCGTAAAGGTGATTGCCAATTCCGGTATAAACAAATACAAAGTGATGTAGTGGTAGAATAAAGTTCATGTGTAACAGACATAGGGAATTGTAGATGGGAAGAGTTAATTTATGTCCAGTACGAGCTTTGGTTTCGTTGTGTTGCAGTGATTCAGGCATTTAAGTTGGGTCGGTGGGGTATGCCTTTTTGAACAGGTTAGTTTTTAGTGATTTCCGGAAGTTTAGGTGGTCATACGTTGTTTTCACGGCGTAAGGTAATGCATTCCATAGTTGTGTGCTTATGTAGGAGAAGCTGGATGTGTAAGTTGATTTGTATTTTTTTTTTTTTTTTGTTACATTTGTACCCTGCGCTTTCCCACTCATGGCAGGCTCAATGCGGCTTACATGGGGCAATGGAGGGTTAAGTGACTTGCCCAGAGTCACAAGGAGCTGCCTGTGCCTGAAGTGGGAATTGAACTCAGTTCCTCAGGACCAAAGTCCACCACCCTAACCACTAGGCCACTCCTCCACTCTACTCCTTTGCAGCTTGGTTAGTGGAGATTTAGGAATGTTTGTGTTGATCCTATTGTTTTTCTAGTTGGTAGGTCTATGAGGTCTGTCATGTATCCCGGGGCTTCGCCGTAGATAATTTTATGAACCATGGTGCAGATTTTGAACGCGATTTGTTCTTTGATTGGGAGCCAGTGCAGTTTTTCTCAGAGGGGTTTGGCGCTTTTGAATCACGTTTTTCCAAATATCAGCCTAGCTGCCGTGTTTTGAGCAGTTTGAAGTTTCTTTATGATTTGTTCTTTACATCCCGCATAGATTCCATTGCAGTAGTCTACATGGCTTAGTACCATAGATTGTATCAGGTTACGAAATATTTCCCTTGGGAAGAAAGGTTTCATACGTTTGAGTTTCCACAATGAGTGGAACATTTTCTTTGTTGTAGATTTCACTTGGCTCTCTAGCGTGAGGTTTTGGTCGATTGTAACTCCGAGAATTAATTTTCAGGCTGTCTGAGATAGGTAGGGTGTAATCTGGGATATTTAAGTTGGTGGGTTTGTACGTGTTGTATTGAGATGAAAGGATGAGACAGTGTGTTTTTTCTGTGTTGAGATTTAGTTGAAATGCATTCGCCCATGAGTTCATGATGTTCAAGCTGAGTTTGATTTCCTTGGTGATTTCTGTTAGATCGTGTTTGAAAGGGATGTATATTGTGACATCATCTGCGTAGATGAATGGGTTAAGGCCTTGGTTGGATAAGGACTTGGCTAGTGGGGCCATCATTAGGTTGAAAAGGGTCGGTGATAGTGGTGATCCTTGAGGTACTCCGCAGTCTGCTTTCCATGGTGGTGATATATTCGAGTTTGATTTCACTTGATATGTTCTAGTGGTTAGGAAACCCTTGATCCATTCCTCCAATCCCGAAGTAATCTAGGAGTCTTAGTAGTATTTTATGGTTTACCATGTCAAATGCACTAGACATGCGAACTGGAGGAGTAGTATGCTTTTACCTGTTGCTATTTCCTGTTTGAATTTGGCTAGGAGAGTGATTAATACTGTTTCAGTGCTGTGGATGGGGCAAAATCCTGATTGTGATTCGTGTAATATTGAGAATTTGTTTATGTAATCAGTAAGTTGTTTGGTTACCATGCTTTCCATCAGTTTGACTACCAGTGGGATAGATGCTACTGGGCGGTAGTTGGTGATTTTGTTTGGGGTTTTTTCTTGGTATCTTTTGGTATTGGGGTAAGTAGGATGTTGCCATTTTCCTTAGGGAAGAGACCTTGTTGAAGCATGTAATTTAGGTGGGATGTGAGCAGTGGTGTGCTGGACCAGGCTCTCACGGGCTTGCAAGAGCTGGTTGTTAAGTTTTTAAGAATTTTGGGAGCCGGTTGTTAAAGTAGGGCCCTCCATGGCTACTTTAACAACTGGCTCCCAAAATGTGGGCTTGGGCCCCCCTGCTGAATTATCTTTTACTTTGCTGGTGGGGATGCTGAGCCCTGCCAGCCAAGTAAATAGACTACTGCTGCTCCCCCGCTCCTTGTTTCCAGCTCTGGGCAGCAGGCTGGGACTTCTCGAGCATGTGAGAGAAGTTCCAGCATGCTGCTCAGATCAAGACGTTGTGAGTGGTGGCAGTCCATTTATTGGCTGCCAGCAAAGGTATGCCTAGCATGCCCGCACGAAGGGAGGGAGGAGAGAGAGGCAAGTGTTGCTTCCCCCCCCCCCCCCGGTCACCCCTGGCCCTTCCAACTGCAGAGCTGGCTACGTCCGGAGAGAGAGCCTGTTGTTAAAAATTTACCAGCACACCCCTGGATGTGAGGTCTGCTATGAAGCAGTGAGGAGCGGATTTTATTAGGCAGCTGGGGCAGGTATCCAATTTACAGTGAGTATTGGAGAACCTATTAATTGCCTGGGTGACTGTTTCATCGGTGAGGAGAGCGAAATTTGACAGATTCGGTCCACTGGGTATTCTCCGAGGGTTGGGTCCAGACCATCGATGAAATTTTCGATATCAGTGGTGTTCTGAGGTAGCATGTTGCGTAGGTTTACTATTTTTTCATTGAAGTATTTGGCAAGTTTGTCTGCAGATAGGATGTCTGTATTGGTTGTGGTGACCAAGGTGGTGTCTAGTAGTTTGTTCACGAGTTGGTATAATTTCTTTGTGTCTTTGTAGTCTGGTCCTATTTTGGTTTTGTAGTATGACCTTTTGGTTTGTCTTATTGCGTATTTGTATTTTCTTTACATTTGTTTCCATGCGTTGGGTGTGTGTACATCTTTTATTTTTCTTCATGCTCGTTCTAGTTTCCTGGATTGTGTTTTTAGTTTTTTCAGTTCTTCGTTGTACCACGGTATCAAGTTGTGCCTGCGTGAGGTACTTGTTAGTAAGAGTGCAATTTCGTCTAGTATGCTTCTGCATCTTTTATCCCAATCTGAGAGGTAGTATATGGAGTCTGTTTGTGCTGTCCAATCATTGTTGTATATCTGTTGCCAGAATGTTTCTGAGTCTATTTGGCCTCTTGTGCTGTAGATTGTGTGTTCTTGTATACGGTATGAGCCCTTTTTCCACCATTATAGGGATAGGTTTAGTTTGTAGTGGTCTGACCACGGTGTGTCTGTCCATTTCATTTCTGTTATTACTAGGTTCTGGTCTTTGGACAGTTTGTGTGAGATGAGGTCCAGTGTGTGCCCTTTGACATGGGTGGCTTGCATGTGTGGCCATTTAAGGTCCCATAAATGGAGGAAATCCTTGCATTCTCGTGCGTTGGTAGAGTTTGGGTCTTCTAGGTGAAGGTTGATGTCTCCTAATACGAGTATATTGGAGTTGGTTGCACAAGTGTTTGATATGAAGTCCATGAAGTCTGATTGGATTTCATTCCAGTTACCTGGTGGTCTATAAAACAAGACACAGTTTAGGTGATCAAGCAGGGCTTTGTGGTGAATTCCGATTGAGGCAATTTCGAGTTGTTGTGGACTCGGCAGTGGTTTCGGTGGTGAAGTGGGATCGATAGATTAGTCCTCCGCCTCTCTTTTCCTTTCTGGTCCAGTGAGTGATTTTGTATCCTGGAGGGCATAGGTCTAGGATTATAGGGTCCTTTTGATCATGGATCCGGGTTTCATTGATGAAAAGTAGATCGAGGTTTTCTGACATGATCTAGTCTGTTATTATTGTTGTTTTGTTTACTACAGATCTGGCGTTGATGTAACCCACTTGAATTTTTTGGTATGGGTCTTCTATGTTCGGTGTTATGTGGATTTTTGTCAGTTGTCGTTTCTTTGTTGGTGTGGGTTTATTATGACCTTTCTTTCCCTTTAGTTGGGTTGTCCACATGTAGGTACTCTTCTTTTGTTTTGGTTGTTGTCAGTTTGGTGAGGTGTGATGTATCTAATCAGTCTTTGATGATTATGTAGAATGGGTATGATGTTGCTATCTGTGAGTGGAGTGGTTAGTGTTAGGTGGATCAGGGATGAGGAGTAGATTGCTAGGAGTAGTTTGACGGTGTTCATTATGGTAACAAATCACTTTGGGCTGCTTGTAGCCGTGTATGATAGGGTGCGTGATAGGACTGTTCTTTGGGATGGAAATTTGTATTCTAGTCTTGTGTGTTTTATGTATTCTCGACTTGCCTGTGAGCTATTGGGATCAGTAGTGGCTCTGGGTCCTGTGTAATGTTAATGAGCAGGGGGGTGGGAGGGAGAAATGGTTCTGGAATAGGGTTAGATTATTGCTTCACTGTGAAGTCTCAGTATATTGGGGTGATCCTTGGAGTGCCAGAACACAGCTGGAAGCTCTTTATTTTCTGGGTTTTCGTTTATTGACGGTTTACTCACGGTTAGTTGTTCAGATGTGGTGCACCAGGGTGCAGAGGCTCTGTATTTCTGAGAGCGATATTGGTGGTTGGAGGTAGGAATTTGAGGGGAGGCAGCTATATTGTAGAGGTGAGGGAATAGTTGAACAGGTAGTAGTAGTTTGGGCTGGGAGATTCTCTGATCAGCCGCCTGTGGTGCCCCATTGGATGTTCCTGGGCAAGGAGACTCAGGCCACTTCCCATGTGGGGGTGAGCTGCTTCCGCTGCGATGGCCAGTGCGTGCGACGTAGGACAATGTGGACTGGTCACAGGCTTCGTAGGTCCCACGCATCTCTGCCGGTGAGTGCTCCTCTCCTGTTTTCCCCATGTTTCGTACGTGGGGCTTTCTCTGTCTTGCTCTCCCTTCTTCCTTGGGCAGGCGTCCGGCTGCCCGGCACACCTGGAGGTGCGGGTAAGCGCCTGATGTCTGTGAGGTAGCGTTGTTTCTGTGGCAGGGAAGAGCTGCAGTCAATTCGCAGTTGCTCCTGGTGGCCTGTCGAGGAGGATGATGACGGGGTGGGTCGGCTCGACAGTGTCTGCACCCGACTCTCCAGACTCGCTAGAAGCAAGAGCCCTCGTTCCTCACGGTGGTGCTGGGGCACAGGTGGGTTGCGAGGCCTGGCAGGGCAGTGTGGCGCTCCCGAAACTGGGAGGAAGCCGTGGCCAGCTCTCGGCGATCCAGTTGGACGGACAAGTGGGAAGATTCCAACCGGAGCTACTCTGGGAGAGACTTTCACAGCGCAGGGTCAAGAAAGTAAAAGGCACTTGCCCTTGTAGATTCCCATGGTGGGTCTGTCAATCGGGCCAGGCAACAGCCGCTGTTGGCTTATTGGTCTCGGGTCCACTTGAGGGTCGCACGAGGAAGCCGTGGCCGACCCTTGATGGCTCTTGGCGACCCGAACGGAGGACGTCCGCAAGATCGATTGATCCGCTCGGTGAGACCATTGATCGGGTCAGGCTGCAGCCACTGTCGATCTGTCGGCCTCGGGGCCGCTTGAGGGTCGCCTAGCCGTTTTTAGCTGGATTTCCGGCTAAGGGTCAACAGAGCTAGCTGCTTCCGTGACCTTTAGGTTGCAGCCATCTTGGAGTAAGATATGCAAACAGAGAGGCTTTTCAGATCTGCACCAGCAGTGATGGAAAAGAAACGGATCCCAGATGTACTGCTCCAAAACAAAATCTCTTTATTAAAACGATCACCCTACGTGGTCCACGTTTCGCCCACTCGTGGGCTGCTTCAAGGTACAATACCAGAAGTGGGAAGACTAAAGAATTCGCAATCCTAACTACAAAATGCAAAACGCTCAGCAGCACAGTGTTCATAGCTGCATGAACACAGACTGTTCTCAACGCAAACATGAGTGGATGAAATGAGTACCATGTCAGGTGATTGTTTTAATAAAAAGATAAAAACAGATTTCTTTTGGAGCAGTACGTCTGAGATCTGTTTTCTTTTGCAACCTTATCTGGTATTTTTTTCTGTGGTCTTTTTTTTGGCAATCTTCTGTATTTTTAAAAAATATTTTTACCTTCACTGTTTGGAGAAACTATATTGGCTTCCTTTTCCTCTTGCTTTTATGTAACAAAAGTAAATAAAGATCAGTTGCTATTTTTATAGCTTCTTTCAGCTTGTTCTACTATTTTCCACATCTTTATCTCCTCCCATCCTGCCAGCTCTTTTCTTTCTTTTTTTTTTTAAATTTTTTATTTATAAAATTTTAACATTTTACTAAGCATCCACTTGTACAGAAAAGTGACAAAGGGCCCTGTTTACTAAGCAGATTTATATGAGCGTTAACATTTTTAACTCGCGTTAACAATGTACATGCCTACAATATCCCTATAGCAGCCTACATGGTTAGCGCGCGCACTAAGTGTAGGAACGCTAAACACACTAACGCACCTTAGTAAACAGGGCCCAAAGGACTCTTTACTAAACCATGCTAGCGATTCCCGTGCGGCAAATGCAACAAAGCCAATGGGGTACTCGGGCAGGGCTGTCCCCTGTCTCCCCTAATCTTTGCATTATCCACTGACCCTTTGGCTTATGTAATCTGCGCCTCACCAGATATCACAGGGATCCGTAGTGGGGAGATGGACCATAAACATACTTTTTGCACATGATATTCTTTTGACTGTAACCCATCCCTTTACCTCTTTAAAAGCTGTAGTTACCCTCTTAAGATATATATGAAGCTATATACGGATTTAAAATTAATCCACAGAAATCTGAAATCCTCGGCCTTACAGTGAGGGATGCTGAAAAGCAGTTTTTGCAGCATTCTTTCCTATTTTGCTGGGCATCAAATTCTATACAATTGACAAGCTCTGTTAATCGCATATATGAACAGAACTTTCCCCCAAAGATGAAAGAATTATTTGAAGAGTTAGACCGTTGGGACAGTCTCCAAACATCCTGGGTGGGTCAAATTTCAGCTCTTAAAATGGTTAATCTTACCAAAACTACTATACTTGCTTTTGGCCATTCCATTATCCATTCCAAAAACCTTTTTCTCTGCATTAACGAAAAGGGCATTTGTCTATATGTTTGATTTCTATTGATAGTCTATATTTGGAAAAGGAAACTCCCAGAGTCAGCAAACGTACTTTCTACCAGCTTAACGCCTATGGGGGAATGAGGGTGCCCCATTTTGAACTCTTATCACCAAGCGGCATTGTTACAAATTGTGGCAATGGGGCATTCATAGCCCTTGGGCACAAACAGAACAGCAATCTCTGGCAGAGGTCCCACTGTGGGCTTTCCCTTGGCTCCCTTTAGATCAACTAAAAATCCATATAGGCCGTGTTGGTGGTTTGATGCTGGCCCCATTGGCAACATGGATTAGAATTACCTTTCCAAAGCAATTATATATGTGGCCTGCTTCATCCCAGGGTCAACTGATAAAAACTTACATCAAGTGGGCAGACAACTCACTGTGGGGCCCTTTCACAAAGGCGTGCTGAAAAATGGCCTGCTGTAGTGCAGACGTGTGTTTTGGGTGTGCGCAGAATCATTTTTCAGCGCACCTGTAAAAAATGCCTTTTTAAAACTTTTTGCCAAAACTGGACGCGCCGCATTGACCTAGCGGTAAAGCCTCATGCGGTAACCGTGTGGTAATGACCTATGCACGTCAAATGCCACTTGGCACGTGTCCGATATGTGCGTCTGAAAATTAAAGTTATTTTTCAGACATGCGCCAAAAATGAAATTACCGCAAGAGTCACATGATAGCTGGGCAGTAACTCCATTTTAGAACGTGCTGGGCGCGCATAGACGCTTATGTGGCTTGCACATTGGGACAGCTTTGGATTGAGGGAGAGCTTCATTGATTTACAAGAGAAATATGAGTTAACCCACAAGGAGTTTTTAAAATTTAGCCAATTAAGAGATTTCCTACTCAGTAGAGCCAAAGAGTAACTATTCATCTTATTTTCGAAAGTGATCGCCGGCCATTTCCCGACATAAATTGGGAGATGGCCGGTGATTTCTTAAAGCGGCAAAATCGGTATAATCGAAAGCAGCATTTCTGACAGCATCGCCGCTTTCCCGTTGCTTCGCCGGCGAAAGTTCAAGGGGGTGTGTCGGTAGCTTAGTGAAGGCCGGACATGGGCGGGCATGGGCGTGGCTACCAGATGGCCGGTTTTCGCTGATAATGGAAAAAAAAAGCTGCGTTAAGCAGTATTTCGCCAGGTTTACTTGCTCCTTTTATTTTTCACGACCAAGTCTCAAAAAGGTGCCCCAACTAACCAGATGACCACCGGAAGGAATCGGGGATGACCTCCCCGTACTCCCCTAGTGGTCACCAACCCCCTCCCACACTAAAAAAATAAAAACCTTTTTTGCCAGCCTCAAATGCCGTACCCACCTCCGTGACAGCAGAATGTGTTCTATCCTTTGACAGCCTTTCCCTGGTTGTGATGTGGCTCTCGGGTGAGTGTGACACCTTTTCTGTTAGGTGCACTGCAGAGTCACATCAGCAATGCACTGTGGTGGGTGTAGGGTACTGGGCTCTACTCCCATGGTGCTTTTCCCCCTGCTAACTAGGTCAGAGTGTGCCCTGTTTTGTTTCCGGTCGTCCATGAGGTAGTGGCCATTTTTGTAAGCCAGTTTTAGATCCCTTCATGTGTAACCCACGTTAGAGACCTTAGTTATTACCTTGAATGTTGCTGAAAGAGGGCATTGTACACCATTCTGCCAGCTCTGACCTACTACTAATCTCAGTACCAGGGAGGCTCTTTGCCAGTGGGGCACAACCTCTGATCTGCAGTTAACTGTGAGTAAACGTGCTTATTCAAATAAAAGACATTTTCAAAGAGATTAGTCTTCAGGTGTCACTGGTGTCAAGGTTATACAGCAGCAACAAGTCCTAGAGGCCTGCATGTATGCAGGTCCCTGGAGCACTTTTAGTGGGTACCGCAGTGCACTTAAGGCAGGCGCACCCATGCCCCCCCCCTACCTGTAACACTTGTGCTGGTAATGGGAGCCCTCCAAAACCCACTGTACCCACATGTAGTTGCCCCCTTCACCCCTAAGAGCTAGGGTTGTGTTGTACATGTGTGGGTAGTGGGTCTTGGGGGGGGGGGGGGTTGGGGGGCTCAGCACCCAAAGGGAGCTATGCATGTGGGCGCCTTTTCTGAAGTCCACCGCACTGACTCCTAGGGTGCCCAGTTGGTGTCCTGGCATGTGAGGGGGACCAGTGCACTACAAATGCTGACTCCTCCCAAGACCAAATGCCTTGGATGTCGCCGGGTTGGAGATGGCCGGCATTTTTTTCCATTATCGCTGAAAAACAAAACCGGCGATCTCAACCACGGCGAACTCTGGCATTTGGCCGGGCTAAACCGTATTAATCGGAAAAAAAAGATGGCCGGCAATCTTTTTCGATAATACGGTTCCGGCCAGCTGTAGCGCCGCCGCCAAAATAGATCGCCGGTGACGTTCGATTATGCCCCTCTATGTCTTGCAGAAACCACTCTGGAATTGGCCCTAAATTCGAGCACTAGAAGAGGGGGGTGTCTCTAGCGTATATAAGGCACTATTAAGGGATAATAACCCCATAGTGAAACATTAACAAATGTGAGACACTGTTGGCCTACACATATGAATCCCGTCAGTGGGAAACAAACAATCTTTCAATATCTGTTCAAGGTCTCGATTACCACTCCTATGATTGAAAATGGGTGTAAAATTTTTATCATTGGTGCTATACACTAGAGAAACTGTTTAAGATGTATAAAACGGGAAAACCATTATATTGGTGTAAGTGCAGGGAACAAGGCTCCTTTTTCCATATTTGGTGGACTCTTTCGGAAGGCACTACTTCAGAAACTCAATACATTTTTACCTACCACAGAGCTGATTGCCGTCTCTTTCACCACAAGGCTGCAGGCATCTCAAATTTACATACACAGTGCTAGATCAACTTTGGAGACAGTCGGCTCTGCCACCACTCGAATCAGCGTTTAAAAAGATGAATTACTAATGCTTAATGTCTCAGCGGACAGCCTCCAAATACGGTCCTTATATCATAACACATGACATGGGATATTTAATCTGCCTGAACACTGTCCAAACTGACAGAACTTCTTTTACCTGCTTTGCTTAATCAAATTTAGTACCTCAGATCTATGTGTTTTCATGAAAATTATATGGAAAGGGGGGGGGGGGGTGGAATTAATAAAACATAGTAAGCTGTGATTGATGCCTTAGTCACGCTGTTTTCTGTTTGGAATGTTGTTGCTTACTAATGAATAAACATTAGATCCAGCATCATTCCTTCCTTCATAGGTTCCATCACCATTTGTCCGAGCCAAGGACCTTGAAAGCTTCCATGATATTTCAACCTGCCATATGTGGACTGGAATCTCCTAGCGTCTACACTACCACAGGCCATTTTTCAGCGCACCTTTGTAAAAGGGACCCCAACTGCATTAGCAGTTAACTTTCAAAAAGAGCAACTATGACATGAGAAATGTGGTAAAAAAAAAAAAAAAGAGCTAAGAGAAACATCTGTAAAGGTTAAGAGTTTACATCAGGCATGATTGTTGTTTCAAAATACTATTTTGGAAGCCAAGGCCAGAAGTATCTCAAACATAAAAAGGCAGAAGGAAGACCAAAACTGGCATGTTTACAAGGTGTAAGTGAAAGAGGCTATTCTAGCCAAAGAACATCTTTCAAAAATGGAAAAAGGATTCAAATGAAGAAAACAGGAAACAGTACAAGCACTGACAAGTTAAATGCAAAGTAATGACAAGGAAGGCAAAAAGAATTTGAAAAGAAGCTGGTCACCGAGGCAATAATCTCAAAGTCTTTCATTTGGAAAAGGAAACCAGTGCTGGAGTCCGCTGGACCATTAGATTACAAGATAAAAGGGGCACTTAGAGAGGAAAAAGTTAATGACATCTTTGCTTTGCTTTGGTCTTTACTAAGAAAGATGCGAGTTACCCATGCCAGAAATTATATTAATAGTGATGATTGGGAGGAACTGAAACAAATCAGTGAGCTGGGAAGATGTAATAGGGCAAATCAACAAACTAAAGAGTAATAAATCACCTGGCCTGGATGGAATACATCGTTTATCACATTTGATATACCATTTCTCTTGTGGCCAAACCAAAATGGTTTACAATGAAATTAAAACAATTAAAAAAAAGTAAATAAAAAAAAAGACACAAGGAACTTATTTGATAGTAAAGCTCAGATGCTCAAGACAAACATTCTCCGATTCAATCAATCAATCATAAACATTACTAATAATAACATTGTACTGAAAGAAGTCAAAAGTGAAATGGTATATCTACTATTAGTAACCTGTAACTATTATTAAAATCCTCTAAGGTACTTGAAGGTTGGAGGGTGGCCAACGGAAATCCAACTTTATAAAGGGTTCCAGAGGTGATCTGGGAAACTGCAGATTGGTAAGCCTGACAGTGCTGGGCAAAATGGTAGAAACTATTATAAAGCACAAAATTATGGAACATCTAGACATTGTTTGATGGGACAGAGTCAACATGGATTTAGCTAAGGCAAGTTTTGCTTAACAAATCTGCTTCAGAACAAACATATGAATAAAGGGAAACCAGTTGATAATGGTCTTTGAAACCCTATTTGTGATTTATGTATATATATAATCCAGTTTCAGAAGCCAGTATTTACCCCTGTGTACCTGCACTCTGTGTAAACTGCAGGGGAGTATGGTTTGCATGTGTCTTGGGCATGACCAAAATCTACAAGGTCGATATTTAAATCAATTTAAATGGCCAGAAACGGGTCCTGGCCATTTAAATTTGCTTCTCCGAGAGGAACTTTGCAAGGAGAAGCTGTTACCATCCCAATACCAGCCCTGACGCCGAGACCCTGAAGCAGCAGCGCGAAACGCTGGCCATCGTCAGCTCGGGATTGGAGGGTGAAGTTGGAGGGCTAAGCATCCATTTTGCATTGTGATCCATAGACCAGTATCAGCTATAAAGATAAGTGTTGGTACTTGAGCTTAGCGAGTATCTTTAAAAAGATTATAAACACAACTGACTGTAGTTGGCAATTCAGAACATTATTGCGACAAGAAGTGTGTAGTATGTGATATTACAGCTAATGTTTTAGTACACTGTAATTATCTGAGAAGACAAGCACATTATAGGTTTTTTGGACAATGATGGAGAGGATCATAACGATCTGATTTAGCTCCGTTAGATGAATTTGGCAACTAAGAACTCTTTGAGGCCTTTTTCCTTTTTGAAGAAAAAAAATTTTGAGTCATTTGTTATCTTGTGGAAATAACCTTTAAACATTTATTAGACACATTTTTTGCCAATTAAAAAATGTATACATTGGTTTATCATTGGAGTCCTACTTGTTTAGTTGACCTACGTCCCTTCCCTATTCTCTTGTACGTAAGACAATTCGTACATTTGGATTTACACCTGCTCTTTCCACCTACCAGTATCTAGCTTGCTCCATCTTTAAAAGACATTGGGGTATGTCTAGTAAGGCGCGTTAGCGTTCTTAATACGCCTTTAAAGTTAAGGCGCATTGAAGACTAACGCGCCAATACAATCCTATAGGTGCATTAGCGTTTGACGCATGTCAACCATTAACGCACATTAAAAATGCTAATGCGCATATAGCGCACCTTTGTAAACACAGGTCATTGTTTTATGTGCCACAGATATGACCAAAAAATTTTCAAGTACTCCCGATATCTTCACAGAATAGAATGGAACAGGTACGAATTTCTTGTTTACCCTTTCCAAAAATTCAAAGACTAGGGGGCAAGCAATGAAGCAGTAAATTTAAAACTAATCAGAGGAAACATTTCTTCACTCAACATGTGATTAAAACTCTGGAATTCCAGAGAATGTGGTAAAAGCTTAGCAGGATTAAAAAAAAAGTTTGGATAAGTTCCTACAAGAAAGTCCATAAACCATTATTAAGACGAACTTGGGGAAATCCACTGCTTATTTATGAGATAAGCAGAATAAAATCTATTTTATCCTTTTGGGATCTTGCCAAGTACTTGAGACCTGTTTGACCACTGTTGGAAATAGGATACTGGGCTTGATGGACCTTTGGTCTTATCCCTGTATGGTGATGCTTATGTATTTGGACAGTTTTCTTACAGGTTACACATTACAAACTCCAGAGGGAAGCGCTCTTGGGGATGATGCAAGTGTTAGCAGTAAACTTGAGACTGAGATCATACTCCATATGCCCTAGAACATGAGTGAGGTTCATTCTCGTCACGGTATGTGCAAAACAAACCCATTTGGAGAAACTGCCTACGAAGAAAGGTTGAAGACGTTTGGGCACTTCAGACTGAAGAGAAGGTAAGAGGAAATATGATAGAGGTCTATGAAATCATGAGTAGAACAAAAATTCTAATCTATTGTCTACTCATAGCACTAAATTTAACCCTTGAACTACCAACCTTTTTTTGTAATATGCGCTACCACGGTGGGGGGGGGGGGGGGGGTTACCACCACTCCCATATTTTTGTGGATTTACTAATTATTGGTCCCGTGTAATATATCATTTGAAAGCTATTCAGAAGCCAAATTAAACAAGCAGTCAACAAAGCTGGTTTCTAGCACTGTGTGGAATAAATATGAAACGTCTGCATTGCAAGAATTTCTTACATATGCACATCTTTTATTCTTCATAAACAACTTAAATTGCAACAAAGCAGGTAAGTTGCAAATGGAGAGATTTAACAAGGTCCTAACTATTGCCCTTAATGCTAAAATTATGGCACTGCGGCACATGGTGTAGGTGATCATTTTGGCCGAGTGCTTCAGGCATGCTGGCTTCTTAGAATTTCCACAGTGCTGCCTCTGTTGACATTGTTCTTCCGCTTCTTGTAACCCTCCCCGTATGATTCCTTCACACACATGGCACATCTTGATGCGCTGTTGCTAATGGAACGTGCTGCTGAGGATGATGTTATTGATCTTCCCAGAACTGCACAGTCCCACTAAATTTGCCGTCCACTCTTCAGCCATTGGAAGAACCAGACATGCCGAGCTCAGTCAGATAGAAGCGGCATCATAGACACTTCTTTTTTTCCTTCCACTCTGGATTTTTGTGCATCCAAATGACAAAGGAGTTTATGACTGCTACATCGATGACTGTGTAGAAAGCTAACATTGGTCATCTTCTTGATGCAACCTTACAACAGTAAGTATCAAGCATCATGTCTACAATGTCGACGCCACCTTTATCTTCATTATATGCCAAAATGACCTCTGGTTTGCGATCCTCTCTCTGAGAAATATCAGGTTGATTGTGTTCTGTTGTGAGATCAGACTAACTGGATCAGACCAAGCAAACTTTGTACTCAAAACTACCCAGCCATCAGTCTTCTTCATTTCCTCAGGAATATGCAGCTGATTGGAGTTGATTGTTCCGACAATTGTCAGCTTATAGTTCATAATCAAGACCTCGGCGAGATGTTTCTTCCAGAACCATAGAGATGCAGGCACAACTCTTTCACGATCACTGAGGGACTCTGCGGAGGTGTGTTCTTGGCTTTTAATGAGTACAGAAGCATTCGTAATACATATCAGTGTCTGGCTACCACCACCCCCTGGTAACTTTAATACCAAGCACACTAAATTTCTATACGACTGCATTATGTGTATGTGTTATATATATCAAAATGTGCAAAAATGCATTCCCTACAGATACCTGATAGCAGGGGCGTAGCCACGGGTGGGCCTGGGCCCGCCCAGTTTGGGTTCAGGCCCACCCAGCAGTGGAGGCAGCGGAGCGGAAGGAGCAGGCTGAGCTCCGTTCCTGCATCTGCCTCCCTCTCCCAGACGCTGCCTACCGCCGCCATGATCGCAGGATCTACCTCCCTCCGTCTCTCAGCACTGCCACTCATCAGCAGCAGCGCCGGTAGCGAATCATACACGCTGCTTTCTTCTAACCCGGAAGCGTCTTCTCTGCCGCGTCCAGCCCCAGCAGAAACAGGAAGTTCTGATAATGGGGGCGGAACGCGGCAGAGAAGACGCTTCCGGGTTTGAAGAAGGCAGCGTGTATGATTCGCTACCGGCGCTGCTGCTGATGAGTGCTGAGAGACGGAGGGAGGTAGATCCTGTGATCATGGCGGCGGTAGGCAGCGTCTGGGAGAGGGAGGCAGATGCAGGAGCTCAGCCTGCTCCCACTGTAAATTTTGGGGGGGAGAAGAGGGCGGGCAGGTGGAATTGAATGGGAGGGAAGGATGGAGCCCAGAGGGAATTGCAGGGGAGAGAGGAGAATCGCTGATGGCTGGAGGGAGGGGACAGGGGAGAAAATAGAATTGCTGGGTATGGATAGATAGAGGGGGGCAGGGGCAAGAACAGAATTGCTGGGTATGGATGGATAGAAGGGGGCAGGGGCAAGAACAGAAATGCTGGGTATGAATGGATAGGGGCAGGGCAGAGATGAGAATTGTTGGGTATGGATGGATGGAGGGAAGAGGAGAGTTGCTGGACATGGGTGGATGGAGGGCAGGGGAGAGAAGGGTTGCTGGACATGGATGGAGGAGAGGGAAGGGAGAGAGAAGAAATGCTGGACATGGATGGAGGGGATGGAAGAGTGAGGAAGGCGAATAGAAGAGATGAGGGAAAAGGAAGAGAGGAGAAAAACTGCACATAGATGAAGAAAATAGGCAGAAGCTGGATCCACTGGACAGTCGTCTGCAGAGGACCCAGAATTTACTTAAGGATGTAGGGCAAGAAATGAAGAAGAAAGGCGGAAAGTAAAGAAATAAATGGAAAGGAAGCCCTGGAAACGGAGTTAAGAGAACAGACAGCAGCAGAATCGGATACTGGGCCAGCATGATCAGAAAAACAGTCACCAGACAACAAAGGTAGAAAAAAAAATCAATTTATTTTCATTTTAGTGTTTGGAATATGTCCACTTTGAGAATCAGGTGCTCAACATTAAAAGTTTATATTTATTTACTTATTTATGGCATTTTATCCCACAATAAACATGAATTAGATTGGAACCTGGGATCATTTAATTTTTTTTTCCTGGAGAGAGTAATGCATTGCCTCCCCCCCCCCCCCCCCCACCCAGGCTCTCTCCCCAGCTATAGCCAGCTCTGCAATTTTGAGGGGAGGTGCACAGGGGGGGGGGGGGGGGGGCGGTGCACAGGTGGACCGGGGAGAGAGCCTGTTGTTAAACATTTACCAGCACACCACTGTCTAGTGCCCACCCATCCAACCTGTTGGCCCACCCAAAAATTGACTTCTGGCTACGCCACTGCCTGATAGGCAAAAGATTTCTAGCAAAAAACAAAAATTTGAGAGGGGTGGTGGTTTGAGGATTAAAACAAATAGGAGAAAATATGTTTTCACCCAATGGATGTTTGTCTGGGTAATGAGTGCCTGAGTAAAAGAATACAAGACAAGAAGTTTATAAATCTTGTCTCCAGTCTATCCTGGTAATAAGCAGCATGGAAAACTATCTACTTTTTGGGATCCTGCCATGTACTTGTGACCTGGCTTGGCGTCATTCTTTTCGAGGACCAATAATCCAGTCTGTAAAAGATTATAACCAATCCTTGAATACAGTCCACTGCAGGAGTGTGAAAGGCTCTGAACACTAGGAAAATATGTGCCCTGAGGCAAAAGCACCCATGAGCTATACCACACAAATGAGCACAGTCCTCATTGCTGAAGTCTGAGTACTGCTTGCTGACCTCTCACATGCCTCTCAGGCACTCCCTCATCGCTGCAGCTCTTCCCTCTCGCTTCCTGCTTCGAATCAATCTATGATTTGTTATTCATGATTTCAACACAACCATTACTATACAGCATGGTTCCAACCACACCATGCAATGGAGAATCCCATTTTAAACCAAGAAAAACACATCTTAAAGAACACCCTGCAAATCCTACCCTTTCCTCCAAAGTATAGCCTTTAAGATATACCTGCAGAAATTCTGCAGGCATGTGTGGGACAGAAAGGAGTTAATTTTCAGGAATTTCATGAATGAGATATACTGAACTGGACAGTTCCCAAAAATTCCATTCTAATCTTCAAAATTCAATAGTATACTAGAGTGCGGAAATCAGAAGACAAGAAGTTTTGATATCATACACACATATGAGATAAGTGTAGGCCTCTCACGCCAACTGCTGAACGTCTACAAATTAAGAAAGGAAGAGAAAAAAAACCCCCAGGAGATTGTATTTATTACCTGGAACAAGAACTGAAACAAGTTCAATGAAGCATAGATGCAGATCTTTCTTTGATTATATCGAGGCACCAGAGAGTAATCACTGCAAACTGCTTCAAATAATGAACCATAAAATTAGCTTAATTGTGAATGAATGCAAGAATAAACTACTCAGTCCGAACACCACCTAGAAATACAATGGAAATAGAGAGACGTAGCATACATTGCAACTTTTATTCAATTTATGCACTGAAATTTTAGTCCTGGGAGAAGTGGGCAGGAATGATGAGTAGCAGACACCTGATGGAGATGAAACACGATACAGTAATAGCAATATCAAGAAAAGACAGACTTCCAAGAGAGACTGGGGGCAATTTTGAAAGGCATTTACCTAGGTAAAATAGCCTGGCTGGAAGCTTCCTGCCTCAAATGTACCTAAAAGCCGACACAGGTGCCACAGCAATATACAGTGGGGGAAATAAGTATTTGATCCCTTGCTGATTTTGTAAGTTTGCCCACTGACAAAGACATGAGCAGCCCATAATTGAAGGGTAGGTTATTGGTAACAGTGAGAGATAGCACATCACAAATTAAATCCGGAAAATCACATTGTGGAAAGTATATGAATTTATTTGCATTCTGCAGAGGAAAATAAGTATTTGATCCCCCACCAACCAGTAAGAGATCTGGCCCCTACAGACCAGGTAGATGCTCCAAATCAACTCGTTACCTGCATGACAGACAGCTGTCGGCAATGGTCACCTGTATGAAAGACACCTGTTCACAGACTCAGTGAATCAGTCAGACTCTAACCTCTACAAAATGGCCAAGAGCAAGGAGCTGTCTAAGGATGTCAGGGACAAGATCATACACCTGCACAAGGCTGGAATGGGCTACAAAACCATCAGTAAGACGCTGGGCGAGAAGGAGACAACTGTTGGTGCCATAGTAAGAAAATGGAAGAAGTACAAAATGACTGTCAATCGACAAAGATCTGGGGCTCCACGCAAAATCTCACCTCGTGGGGTATCCTTGATCATGAGGAAGGTTAGAAATCAGCCTACAACTACAAGGGGGGAACTTGTCAATGATCTCAAGGCAGCTGGGACCACTGTCACCACGAAAACCATTGGTAACACATTACGACATAACGGATTGCAATCCTGCAGTGCCCGCAAGGTCCCCCTGCTCCGGAAGGCACATGTGACGGCCCGTCTGAAGTTTGCCAGTGAACACCTGGATGATGCCGAGAGTGATTGGGAGAAGGTGCTGTGGTCAGATGAGACAAAAATTGAGCTCTTTGGCATGAACTCAACTCGCCGTGTTTGGAGGAAGAGAAATGCTGCCTATGACCCAAAGAACACCGTCCCCACTGTCAAGCATGGAGGTGGAAATGTTATGTTTTGGGGGTGTTTCTCTGCTAAGGGCACAGGACTACTTCACCGCATCAATGGGAGAATGGATGGGGCCATGTACCGTACAATTCTGAGTGACAACCTCCTTCCCTCCGCCAGGGCCTTAAAAATGGGTCGTGGCTGGGTCTTCCAGCACGACAATGACCCAAAACATACAGCCAAGGCAACAAAGGAGTGGCTCAGGAAGAAGCACATTAGGGTCATGGAGTGGCCTAGCCAGTCACCAGACCTTAATCCCATTGAAAACTTATGGAGGGAGCTGAAGCTGCGAGTTGCCAAGCGACAGCCCAGAACTCTTAATGATTTAGAGATGATCTGCAAAGAGGAGTGGACCAAAATTCCTCCTGACATGTGTGCAAACCTCATCATCAACTACAGAAGACGTCTGACCGCTGTGCTTGCCAACAAGGGTTTTGCCACCAAGTATTAGGTCTTGTTTGCCAGAGGGATTAAATACTTATTTCCCTCTGCAGAATGCAAATAAATTCATATACTTTCCACAATGTGATTTTCTGGATTTAATTTGTGATGTGCTATCTCTCACTGTTACCAATAACCTACCCTTCAATTATGGGCTGCTCATGTCTTTGTCAGTGGGCAAACTTACAAAATCAGCAAGGGATCAAATACTTATTTCCCCCACTGTAGGTCAATTGGTTTCACAGGAGGTTTACGGCTTCTTTTCAACGGTATACAGATTATTTTGTCCACATTTGGCCATCTGCACAAAGAGCAGGTGTAGAACACTTTTTTTTGGTTAATATACATACTTTGCACTCTGTTATGCAAGAAGACAAAAAAGCAGGCGTTTTCTCTAGGATAGTCATAGAGATATATTCACTGATGGAACAAAATTGAAACAATTTAAACATTTATCAAGATGTTCGGGTTTTTGGGGAGAAGGGCTGGAACTTAATATAAAGGTCTGTTACGGCACGGAGAGGAAGGCTATCAGAGCAAGGCCTTCCTCCTTTATATAAGGTACTTGTGATACTGAGGCCCTAAGGGCGGTAGGATTTTCAACTTTTCCTTAGGAATTAGTGTGTTTGGTAACACATGGGGGGGGGGAGAAGAGGGAGGGTGGGAAGGATATGTATTGACAAAGAGGAATATCTTACAAGAGCTATATGGGTGGTTGCATAGTGGTGTTCCAACTGTAGGAATCAATAATAGGTGGGGGGAGGAGGGAGGGGGACTAGGGGGGAAGGGAGGACATTGTTAAAAAGGTTGATGACGGACTTTATCATTTGATTTGGATTTTGAATGTTTGGATGTTGGCAACTTGGTTTATGCCAGAGACTAGAGGTAATTCATTTTGTCATCAATAAAAATGTTGAAACATAAAAATTTATCAAGAATACATAAGTAGCCTGAGCACAGAAGATGAAAGATGCATTACAGAATGAAAAGAAGAAATGGGAAAACCCATGGATTTTTGGACAAACGGGTTTCACAGGAGGAAAGATTGAAAGAAAAAGAAGAGTGCAGAGGATCTTCCAAGTGATAAGAGATGGAAAGGACATGTTACAGGAGAATTTTGAACACTATCTGACTCGGAAGTGATTTCAAATAAACATGAGATGATGGGAAGCAGAAGAATCCTGATCAAAAGGAAACGAGATTTGCTGGTCTAGCCATAAGTATGATTAAAGAAAAGAGGAAAGGAGAGAAAGGGAATGGGGACTTGATACACCGCCTTTCTGTGGTTTTTGCAACTACATTCAAAGCAGTTTATACAGTATATACAGGTACTTATGTGTAGTAACCACTAGCCACTTAAAGCAATAAAAAAACAAAACAGACACCACAGTCAAAAAGTGATCAAGATCTGGAAACCACGGAGGGTGTGGACAGCATGAGGAAGGATCTGGCGAAGCTTGAAGAATGGTCTGAAATTTGGCAACTAAGACTGAATGATAAGAAATGCAGGGTCATGCACTTGGGTCATGAAAACCCGAGGGAACGGTACAGTATAGGGGGTGAAGAGCTTCTGTGTATGAAAGAAGGGCAGGACTTGGGGGCGACTGTGACTAATGACCTTAAGATGGCTAAACAGGTAGAAAAGGCAATGCTCAAAGCCAGAAGGATGCTCGCGTGCATAAGGAGAGAGATGACCAGCAGGTAAAAAAGAGGTGATAGTGCCCTTGTACAAGTCTCTGGTGAATCCCCATTTAGAATACTGTGTGCAATTCTGGAGACCGCACCTACGGAAAGATATAAACAGGATGGAATCGGTCCAGAGGGCAGCTACAAAATTGGTCAGTGGTCATAAAACATATAGGGACAGGTTCATGAACCTCAACATGTATACGCTGGAAGAGAGGGAGGAGAGAGAGGATATGATAGAGACGTTTAAATACCTCAGTGATATTAATGTACAGGAGGTGAGCCTTTTTCAAATGAAGGAAATATCTGGAATGAGAAGGCATAAGAGGAAATAGGATTAGGACAAATCTGAGGAAATACTCTTTCCCGGAAAGGGTGGTGGATGCATAGAACAGCCTCCCGGTGGAGGTCATAGAGATGAAGATTGTGTCAGAGTTTAAGAAGGTGTGGGACATACGTGTGGAATCTCTTAGAAAAAAAGAGGAGTTAGTGGTTGCTGAGGATGGGCAGACATCATGTTTCTAAACATGGGAAAAACAGAACAACATGGGAGAAACAGAGCAAAAAAATGGGCCCGCCTCAGCTGCCAACCTTCCTACTGAAGATGTCACCAGATAAGGAATACTAAACTGAGCGCTCCCTACCATGGCCAACTACCCGGATACCCCTGTTTAGTTTATTCAGATATTTGCTATAAATGCCATTTGTAAGAGACTTGAAGGTGGTTTACAAATCACAAAATTAAAATAGATAAGAAAAGGAGTATGAGAAGAAAGAATGAGCAAGAAGGTCAAAGAGTTACCAGTATTACATAGGGTAAACAAATACATGAAGCAGACAATTACAACCAAAATAGTCAAAGAGGGGAAACTTGACTAAAAGCCTGCTTCCACAAAGACGATACAGTTCTCCCAAGCTAACCGTGGCTGACAGGATGTATCCTAGAGACTCAACAAGATAGTCTATATGACATTTTGTGCTGCAACGCCCAACTGCCAAAACCCTCTTTACCAGCTCTATACTCCTGTTCACTTTTCCAGAGCTTCTTTGCAGAATGCCAAATGGAAGAATTGGCACTCCTTCCTCACACAAGAGACACGTCTTCTAGTCTTTAATAATTTCTTGATTCACCTTTATGGTTATGGTTTATTAGTCTTAATATATTGCTTTCATGGATAACAGCAAAGTGGTGTACAATAACTAAAATCAAATTAAAAGACAGGAAATGAAAAAACTACAATGTTAGATAGGAAAGAAAGGAAGCAAAGATGATAAATAACAGGAAAGATAAAAACAGATAACACTGTTATTGCTGGAAGAAAGAGGGCTGTTAGGGTTAGGTAATTCAAGGTGTCATGAATCAAAGGCTATAGAGAAGAGATAGGTTTTTAATGCATTGTTAAATTTAAGATAAGACAGTTCAAAAGTAAATGAGGCAAATAAAAGACCAGCATGTTCCATCCACTCTGCTCAGAAAGATGATCTATGAGGATTACCCTCCCCCCTTCGTGGAAAGGCCAGTACAACCCTAAAAGGTTACACCGCTCTACCTTCTTTAACTTGTGTTGAGTCATTTATTGTCTGTGCTCTCAAAACAAAATATAAGGGTCTTTTTAAGTCACGCTTAGTGCATTCTACCACCACATCCCATTTTATGCACATGGATGCCCTTTAACACATTAGTAAAAAGGTCCCTATGTCAGGTTCTCTCTCTTTTGAAAAAACGAATCAAATGGTGGAGATGAAAACGATAGCGGAATTCAAGCATGTGTGGGATAAACAAAGGAATCCTGTTCAGAAGGAATGGATCCTCAGAAGCTTAGCTGAGATTGGGAGGCAGGGCTGGTGTTTGGGAGGCGGGGCTAGTGCTGGGCAGACTTCTACGGTCTGTGCCCTGAAAATGGCAGATACAAATCAAGGTAAGGTATACACAAGAAGTAGCACATATGAGTTTATCTTGTTGGGCAGACTAGATGGACCGTGCAGGTCTTTTTCTGCCGTCATCTACTATATATTTTCAAACCTGTCTTTGGGACTTTGTCTAATCTTCCCTCTCCTTCTCAGTTTTGTTCCTCCATCCATCTCTATCCCTCGTCCCACATAGTCTGGTTTCTTCTTAATCCAGCTTCAATCCATTTCCATCTCTTCTTAGTGGCCTCTACTGACACTTTTCTATTTTATGGTCTCCTACCTGGCCCTGGCTCTTCACGGCTCTACAGCCACCTTGGCCTCTCCTTGTACCACTGGAGGAGGTCTCTGGGCAGGATGGGGCGACTGAGTGAGGAACAGGACAGGCTGCTGTGTGCTTATTACAGGGATATTGAGTGGATATATGAGTGAAGGAGTGGTCTAATGGTTAGTGCAGCGGGCTTTGATCCTGGTACGCAAGTACATAAGTATTGCCATACTGGGACAGCCCAAAGGTCCATCAAGCCCAGCATCCTGTTTCCAACAGTGGCCAATCCAGGTTCCAAATACCTGGCAAGGTCCCAAAACAGTATAATACATTTTATGCTCCTTATCCTACAAATAGCAGTGGATTTTCCCCAAGTCCATTTTAATAATGGCTTATGGACTTTTCTTTTAGGAAGCTATCCGAACCTTTTTTAAACCCCGCTAAGCTAACTGCCCCAGGTACAGAAACTTAGATTGTGAGCCTCTGGGGCTTTAAGGCTACCACATATAATGTGTACAGCACTGCATATGTCTAGTAATGCTATAGAAATGATTAGTAGTAGTAGATATCGTGATGCAATATTATACCAGCCTTACTACATGCATAGATTTATTTCTCAAGACTCTTGTCATTACTTTTTTCATCTCAGAAGTTTGGTAAACGGTTTTTAGGAACATCAAAGGCATCCAGGACTGAAAGAAAGAGGTATCCTGCTCAGCCAACAGTGAGTGGCACCTTTCAACGCACTGTATTTATTCACTGGTACCGTGTCCTAACATGACCAAGAAATGGAATAATGTCTGCATGGCATTTTCAGCTCCAACTCATTAAGAGGCCAAAATACACTCTGTTTTAAATTAGTCTTTCATGCAAAAAGGTCACCACTGAAAAAATTACAGGAATGGAGGTGAATCTGAGAGATGATCTCCAAATACCTTGGCACAGAAGTGAAGCTCATTCCTGTGGAGTACGAGCAATATTAACCCATGTGGAGACGTTACCCCAAGAGCCATTAGAATTCTACTCATTATAAGCAGTCTGGATACCTGGCTCCAGGGAGGGAGCGGTAAATGACGTGCTGCATTCTTCATTACAAAAAGTGGAGAAAGCATTTTTTCAAAAATAGAATCTCCCCCTTACTGGCTAGCTGCTGATATTTAGCAGGCGATAACCGGTTATCTCCCCCTAATTATCCACAGTTAGGTGCAGATATGCTACTGAAGTGGTCAGCGTCTGTGTCTGATCGGTTAAATACCTTTCAATATTGGTTGGGAATGTGTCCGTTTTACCACTTTTTGCCATGTGTTAAATGTCATCTCATTCTGTTATTTTCAAAGAGTTATTCTGACTGATTATGTATAATTTTCCAACTTCCATGGGGATGCAAAGAATAAAACCCCACAGAAGACTTGACTGCCAGCAAGCATCAGACAGTATAGGAGATGCAGAGAACGCAGCTGTGTCCCCTTCCCCCAGGGCACCCTCACTCTCCTAGAACTTTACTGCCTCAGTGGCTACAGTATAGATCTGTCTGTGGTATTTATTATACAACACCCACAGAAGGTGATCTCTCCACAGGAGAAACGAAAGCCGAAACAAACAGTGGATCCAAAAGAGTCCTCTCACAAGTGGTGTTTCCTTAAACAAGGTCTTTTTTAATTTAATCAGTAGGTATGTTCCTTCATACAAATATATGAGGTTTTTTCATTTACATATATATATGTTTAAGAAATTAGAAAAAGTTTTTGATATATATGTTCTCTATTTATGTCTGTTATAAATGGTATTTATGTGTTTTTATTGATTTTATATTTATGCTTATTCATAGACCCCTGACGCAGGCCTTTACGGCCGAAACACGATTCATGTCGGGTTGTTGTTTTTATTGATTTGAAATAAAGATCTTGTTTAAGGAAACACCACTTGTGAGAGGACTCTTTTGGATCCACTGTTTGTTTCATATTTATTATACAGACAGGAATCTGAGTCAGGGGTGGCAATGGGGCAGGACCACGCTACAGATGGATAGGAATTTCAGAACTGGGAACAATATCTTCAGTGCACGCTCTATGTACCCAAGAAAATAAAAAGGTGAAGGCAGAGGACTTCAATTCCCCGATATGTACCATTCCTGTGCAGCAGCAGTAATAAACTTTCTATTACACTCCTATCCAAGTTTCATGTGAGTTATGGGTTGTGCATTCCAGCTGATATTTATACAAGCCTGGCATGGCCTGGACTCAATCTCTCTTTTTGTGCTGGGCTACAGTATAGCTGCCAAATGACCCAGTTTCTCAAGCCAAATCCTGTCACCTTTTTTGGTCTGGAATGTTCTCTCTGCTCCTTTCGGCCTCTCTCAAGAGCCAGCCTTTACTAGGGCTACAATTCAAGAGTCTTCAGACTCTTGAGTGGGAGGAACTATGCCACATTTTTAACCCCCACCCCGCTAGTTGCTGTGACCAAACTAACGCGTTGTACTGCCATTTCCTCTAGCAGAGGAATGTATGCCGTCACGCACCTAGCGAGGGGGGGGGGGGGGGGAGACCTGTTCTGTCAACTGCAGAGACTCCCTCCCAGAGGCTAGGAAGACTACTACAAAGCAGTCCCAGTCCCTGAGACTCAAGGAGCACAGGTCAAGTTCAGCAGCACAATCCAGGTCCAGCACTGCTGCTGAGCCACGGTGTCAGACTTCAACACCTTTTTTTGGATGAAATTTGGTCAAACTCATGCATTATCAACATGAAAAGAGGAGGACAGGGCCACCATCACTGGGTCAGGAGACTAAGGTTAAATTTTATATCTGGTAGGCAAGGAGGTTTAATTGACAGGAGACGGTGTCAACGTGACAAGGCTGAAGCCGTAGCCGCCATCTTAATACACTCAAACCAAAGCAAACTTGGTCCATGCCAAGCCACACATAGGTGGTATTTGTTTCTAATAAGTGTTTGCTATTGTTTTGGGTGACTCAATATGGCGGCAAGCTCTGCCTACTGCCTTCAGGCCAGATAATGGGCCAAGCACACTCCCACTGTCTCCTGTCAATTAAAGCTCCTTGCTGGTGGGGCAGAGGGTGGGAAGGAAAGTAACAGATGCTTCCTCCAGCTGATGAAAAAGCTACTAATGGATTAGGTCTTAGAGGAGACTTCTCTCTTGCAATCTTTAGAGAACAAGAGATCCAGTAGCTACCAGAGCCTGCTTAAGGAGGTAGGGGAACCAAGAATGAGGTCTCCCTCCAGAACCCAGGTCCCTTGGCACCTCTGCTGTACAGGTCCTGATGGGGGAGGAGCACCTTCTTACCTCACTCAGCAATTCAAGCTTGCGGCTGTAGGTAGGCCGTGTGTACACAAACACAGGCAGTGAGTAGCCCTCATGGTGCTTGTTAGCTATACGCATAGCTTCCTTCACACGGGAACGGACAAATTTGCGCCCATTCTCAGAAGAGGCCAGCATTTTGTCCAGATAGATAGAGGGGTAAAGGGCTGTGCTCTCCTTCCACAGCCACGCCAGCTGGTCATTGCGGCTCTCCTCCACATCTGGGCAGTGGCCTGTGTAAGTGTCAGGATTCTTAATGTAGTCATGGTTGTAGCAGTCTGGGAAGAGGTAATAGCCCCAGAGCTGTCGGGGACGAAAATTTTTGGCATGCTGCAGAGTCTGGACCATGAAGTCACGGGCTGAGGCTTCAAATTCAAACAGTGCCTGCTTGCCCACCTCCTCCTCCGACCAGTCTGGGTGCTTTGCCGCCACCAGCAGGCGGGAGGCATTGCGATAAATATCTTTGCTCTTCCAGTTGCGGACCCAGATGGGCCGCCACTCCTCCCAGTCGATAACTGCCAGCCCATCCTTGACCACAGAGCGGATATACTTGCCAATGCCTTCCTGCAGTCGATCCAGATGTTCCAGCAGACTGCTGTTTTGCGGAACACCCCCGTTCACTGCCACCTGGTCCTGGTAATACGGATATAGTCCCAATCGCTCTTTATAAAATATGGTTAGGTTCTGGTCCACAAAACCCTCATTAGGGGATGCTTGCAGATCGAAGAGGCTGAAATCAAGCTGGACCCCAAAGCGAGGCTGGCAATCCTGGGTGGGTGCATTCCAAGCTACCAGGAAGGGTCTGCGTGTGAAGACGGGCTGGAAGGTAGGCTTTTCATCCCCCCTCTGGGCACTTGCGAGGGTAATACACAGGAGCCATGGCAGTAGCAGGGTGGGAACTTTGCGCATTCTCCGGTCCACTCGGGTCAGTACTAGCACAAGGAAACTGCAGCTCAGAGATCAGGATCTGTGGAGAAAGCCCAGAAAGTTATACCACCCTGTCAGGTTCTTTGGGGAAGTCAAATGAAATCCAGAAGCAGCTAGTTATTACATTTAAGCTAAATTCAGTTTCAGAGCAAAAAAAGGCAAGTGTCAGGTTTCCAGCTTCAAAGCTATTGTTTATCAATTAAAACCATTGATACCAAAATGATTCCCAACATGCGGCACCCTAGTACGTTAGCCAGTGTCCTGAGACTCTGCTAGCAGCTGGGTTTAAACTACAGCAGGGAAAGAGATTCCTTAGAAAGACCACAATACCCAGGGATATGGGTCGGGGGGGGGGAGGGGGGGACAACACACTGTCACTGTGAGCTCTTACCAGATAGGTCAACATGTGTGGGTTGATAGAGGATCTGCCTGGAGGCAGGAGATGGACTAGCTGACCTCTTCCCATTTTCTTTCAGTCCTATTTTTCTAGGATTCTCAGAAATTCCTTGGTGGGTAAGTTCTCATTAAAAGCTTTACAGAAGGGATTTCCAGCACCAGTTCTGAACATAATGGAAAACCAACAGTCTTACCCGGGGGGGTGGGGGAAGAGGGGGAATCCTCTCCAATACACACATTTGCAAAGCCAAGACTATCACTGAACCTATAAAAGAGCATATGAAACTAAAACACATTTTGTCATGTGCATGATTTCATCAATTCTACTGAGCCAGAACGCTAAGCTCCAAGAGAGATGAGAGGGATGCACACAGGGACTTGGGGAAAATCCACTATTTCTGGGATAAGCAGTATAAAATGTTTTGTACATTTTTGGAATCTTGCCGGGTATTTGTGACCTGGATTGGCCACTGTTGGAAACAGGATGCTGGGCTCGATGGACCTTTGGTTTTTCCCAGTATGGCAATACTTATGTACTTAGGGCTATGCAAGGGAGAAAAACAGGCAGCCATGTACACACTACTCCTGTGGGAATCCTATACAAAAAAAAAACCAAACTTTAAAATTCTGCACGCTTTCATTTGTAATTTTTGTGGAGAATCCCCCCCCCCCATAAACCCTGAACTCCAGATTCCACACCCCTCCCCCTCAACTTTGGTTGGAACTCCACCTTTTTCAGGATAGACCTCTCCCAGCTTCCTCCCCCCCTCATTTCTCTGCCTGCCACAGCTCCCCCTCCTTAACTTCCAACAAGATTCTCTGTCTGTCCCCATGGTTTGTCCCCCCCTCTCCGCAGCTCTCCACCCCAGGCATCATTTCTTGCATTCCACCCCCTCAGTAGACAGACACCTATAACGTGCTCGCTATCCCCTGATGGCACACCATCAGTTTTTTCTCTATACTCATCACCCTTCCTTCAGCAATCATACAGCAAGAGGAGGTGACAAATGGCTGCATAGCCAGCTGTGTCCTCCCCACTGCTGCAGACGCCCAACTACTAATTTCAACCACGGGCTGTACGGAGTCTTAGAAGGTTCAAATCAGAAGTTGAACCCGGGACAGCAAAGCAGGATTTTGCCCAAACGCCAGCCACTTGCCTACTCCTCCTCCTCCTCTCGTCCCTATGATCACTGCATGGGTGGAAAGGGGGGGGTGCAGGAGAGAGGGGACCCATTAGGTCTGCTGCTTCTGCCTCCTGCTCCCCAAGTGTGGTGTATTTGCTCTGTATCTCTCTTGAAAAAATATCTGCAGGGTACGTCTTTTACAAGGAAAGGAGAAACAGGGTAATATGATAAAGACGTTCAAATATTTGAAAGGTATTAATCTGCAAACAAACCTTTTCCAGAGACGGAAAGCTGGTAGAACCAGAGGGCAAGAATTGAGGTTCCAAGGGGGCCGACTCAGGAATAATGTCAGGAAATATTTTTTCACTGAGAGGGTGGTAGATTTCTGGAATGCCCTCCCACGGGAGGTGGTAGAGATGATAACAGTATAAGAATTCAAACACAAAGGAATCCTGTTTAGAAGGATCGGATCGAAAGATAATTAGGGGAGATTAGGTAGGAACGCCAGTGCCGGGCAGACTTCTACGGTCTATGCCCTAAAAATAGCAAGGATAAATCAAGATCAGGTATACATATGATGTTTCACTTCATACCATATGCAATGAGTTTATCTTGTTGGGCAGACTGGATGGACCGTACAGGTCTTTATCTGCAGTCACCTACTATGTTACTAAGTTTACTGAAAGGATAGTCTCTGAGGAGCAAAGGTAGCAAGGTTGGGCAAGTTCTGTCAGAAGAGGCAAATCCAGTTTTCAAAAGTTTATTAAATAAAACAATGTGACAGTGGCTCTTCCCTTCATTACATTACTACTACTAATTGTTTCTATAGTACTACTAGATGTACACAGTGCTGTACAAATTATATGCAAGTACTTTCTCTGTCCCTCGTGGGCTCACAATCTATGTTTTGGTACCTAGGGGAATGGAGGGTTAAGTGACTTGGCCAGAGTCACAAGGAGCTGCAGTGCAAATTGAACCCAGCTCCCCAGGATCTCTGTCCACTGCACTAACCATTAGGCTACTCCTCCATTCCATTATCAATCCACAAAAAATATTAAAAACTTCTGGTTTTACATCAGACACAGTTTCAGAAAAATACAACCACGATCAAAACAAAATGCAACCAGAAAAAAAAAATAATATATATATATATATATATATATATATATATATATATATATATATATATATATAATCTGACTGACACATTGGTGCTCACTTTCAAAGAAGACAGACTTACAAAGTTACATAGGGGCTGATTTTCAAAGCACTTAGACTTTAAAATTTCCATCGGTTACCATGTAACTTTCTGTCTAAGTGCTTTGAAAATATGCCTCTATGTATCTTTGTAAGTCTAAGTGTTTTGAAAATGAGCTGCCTTATGTATCAGGACGCCAAGATTTCATGTATTTGATGTAATCGGCATAAAATGCAGCTGCACCTCTCAGACTGGCAATAGCCTGCTCTGCATGCGGTGGGACAGCTGGAGATAAGAATGTTTGGCATCTTGAATCTGGTCTCCAGGAAATTATTTTCAGCAACTTTGGGCAATCTGTTCTCCAAAGAGTGACAGACAGGACAGCACAGCTCAGCCATGCCTAAAATTCCCACCACCCAGCCATACCTTTTCATGAAAAAACGTGCGAACCAAGCTGGAGGGCATAGATACATCTGCTTTATCAGAAAGTCTTTGATGAGAATGGCTGAAAGAAAGGAACCAGGTTACGCTGATGCAGCACAATATTGCACTTGTTTACCTGCTGGTTCCAGGCCAACAACAAGTTGAACCGGTCCCAGGACTGCCCTATTATTCATCCATGGATACAATGGGAAAAACCAGAAATGAATATCTAGGCTAATGCGGGGCTGGTGGTTGGGAGGCGGGGATAGTGCTGGGCAGACTTATACGGTCTGTGCCCGGAAAAGGACATGTACAAATCAAGGTAGGGTATACACAAAAAGTAGCACATGTGAGTTTATCTTGTTGGGCAGACTGGATGGACCGTGCAGGTCTTTTTCTGCCGTCATCTACTATGTTACTATGTAATCTGGTAATTGTTAGACTATCCAAGATGCCTTTCAACAAAGAAGCACCATGGGACATGTAGTTCAGAAGACTATCTTTCAACATGGCCTCCATGAACCCAGTTTGTAGCATGAAGTTTATGGGTAGTAAGTAAAGGGCATATTGGAGCCCCCAAAAGAATTGTTTGTCCCTTTTCCTTTTTTATTTGTATTTGCAGTCCCTGGGGAAGCTAGTGTGAAAAGTTTTTAATGGCTTTATTTTACAAACAAGTTGTTCAGTCGGTATGGATGGTCTGGGGCAGATATAGAGGCCCGATCCTTGATACAGCCAGCGGGCGAAACATGACTTACCTCCCACAGGTTACGTTTTTGAGTTTAAATATACTTTGAAGATATTATATCTCATCTAAAGTGAAGGTGAATTTAAGTAACAAGTATTATATGACAAAAAAACAATTACAAATTTTCTTTGGACCAGTGACGATTTGGGAATTGTGACGGAGGAAAAGTCTGTATCTCCACTCAATCCCGCTACCGAGGCCCAACAAACCCGGTTCATAACTTGCTCTTGAAGCTTTAGAAAACAGAAATGTGCAAGAGGTGGGAATCCTTTGAGTTTAAGGCCTATGCTTAAGCTTCCATATAGAAGTTTCTGCTTCAGTGGATAAGGTAAATGCCTAGGGTAGCACGTATCAAATGGGGCAGACAACATTCTTTAAATGTGAAAATAGTATGTAAGCTTCACCTGTTACTGGATGTCAAGTTTCAAGTATCTCTTTTATTTGATATGCCACTGAGGGTGCATACCATCAGCGCAGTTTACAACTTAGTATTTAGGAGAAAACATAATGGAAAAGAACTACAACATATATATAGGACAGTTGAAGAAAAGAAAAAAAATAGGAGAAGGTGTGAGGTACGGCTTCCTAAAGGAAAAGTCCATAGACCATTATTAAATTGACTTGGGGAAAATCCACTGCTTATTTCTGGGATAAGTAGCAAAAAATGTATTGAGCTTTTTTGGGATCTTGCCAGGTATTTGTGACCTGGATTGGCCACTGTTGGAAACAGGATCCTGGGCTTGATGGACCTTTGGTCTGTCCCAGTGTGGCAATACTTATGTACGAGGGGGAAAAGGAACACAGAGGAAAATAAAGTCCTGCAGACTATATGTTGGGAATATACCTCTCCAAAACGAAGACCCTAATGTCAAGTAGGAGGCCCACATACTTGCTTAAATAGATGGGTTTTAAGGGTTGCTCTAAACTCGGAATAAGAATATTGTAGCCACAGGTTGCAGGAAGAGCATTCCCAAGAAACTGAAAACATTGTTTTCCAAAAAGTAGCCAGTGCCACCTGTTGAGCAGTCAGGACTACCAGGAGTCGTTGGTCTGAGGAACGCATGTCCAAGTGAGGGAATAAAGTACAGTAATCGATATTGTAACAGGATAGGAGGTTGCCCAGGGTGGAGGGTTTTATAAATCAATGTTAAGATTTTGTATTGAATACGTATATGCACAGGGAGCCAATGTTCTTGTTTAAGAAGAGGGGTTAAGATGGTCATATTTCTGACCATCAGTGATTAAATTAACTGCCACATTCTGTAATACCCGGAGGCGCCGTACCTCTCACTGGTGCAGACCGATGAATAGTGCATTGCAGTAGTCAATATTGGAAAGGACTAAAGCATATACAAGAATACAAAGGGCATTAGGTGCCAGAAAGAGAAGGAGAGTGCAAATCTGATGGAGTTGATAGAAACCCTTGAAAATAATCATAGAGACATGAGCGGAGATAGTGAGGCCAGAATCCATAGAAACACCTAAGATCTTAAGAAAATCAAATCCTGGAACGGGGGTATTGAGTAAACATATCCGATTTAAGGTAGAAGGAGTAGAAAGTATGAGAGAACAATTGGCCTTCACCTTCCCAAAGTTCAGTTTCAGTCCATTCCAGTTTAGGTGTAAAAATAGAGTAAACCAAAGAAGTGGAAGGATCAAAGGGTACATATAATCTGTATGTCATTCACATAGATAAAAGGTGTGAAACCTGAATCGGAAATAAAGATTGCCAAAGGGACCAGTAAGATATTGAACAAATACCAGAGCCAATAAGCATCCTTGAACTCCACATTGTAGCGGAAAGGGTTCTGAGAAAGTGTCACGCCAGAGGACACGGTAAGAACGATCGGAACCAGCACCATGCTGTGCCAGTGACTCCAATTTGCCTTCAGCTTTGCAAGAGCCAGCTATAATCTACTAAATCGAATGCTGAGGAAAGATTAAAAGTAGCAAAACACTCAAGTTTTGGGATAAAGAAGGCTGCAAAGTGGCAGGTAGGGCAATAAGGGCTGATTCGGTATTATAGAAAGAACAAAAGCCCATCTGATTAGGGTGCAAAGCGGAAACCGTGTTTACATGACCTGTTAAGAGCATCAATGCTAGGGATTCTGCTATTTTAGCAAGAAAGCGCAAATTGGACACTAGGCGAGTTAATGGCGTCCTGAGTTGAAGAGTGGAGGTCTTTCTGGTTAGGTCGCACCATAGACACTTTCCAAAGAGATGGGAATTGACCCAAAGTGAAATTAGTAGATAAGATAGAAGTGATCTAGGAATGGAAAGTAGGGATTGAAAGTTTGACTAAACTGGAGGGACAGGGATCATGTGGGGCAGTAGTAGATTGAAAGATCGGATAATTTAACAGAGGAAGGGTCCTTGAAGACAAGCATGGAGATTCAGCACTTAAATCCAGATCTGAGAGCTGAGAATTCTTAATGTAGATAGTGGTCCAAACATTTGTTCTGTTACATGCAGATTGTTGTAATGGGCTATATTATGTTTACATTTATTAAAATTGATGACAATAACTGTTCGGTCAGCATGTTTGGTGTTGCACTAAGACTGGGGGGGTTGATCCTTGATATAACCACTTGACGGCGAAACATGATTCATGTCAGAATGAAAAAAACCTCCGTAGCCGACATTCACAAAAAGCTAAGTTACTTCACTACTACTTATATATTGAAAATTTATTAAGATGAAGGAAGCGTTTCCTTTAAATGAACTTTGATAAACCAAAAAAAAAAAAAAAAAAAGAACTACATAAAAGAATCATAAGGACCAGTGATGGCACTGGGTGTCTTCAGATTGGAAAAGATGGTATTCATCTGAGCCCCATACTGAGGTCCATTAAAAAAAAACAAAAAACTTTTTTTCTTTATCATTTCAGTTTCAATATACAAGCTTGTTTTCATTTAAGAGTATCCAACGATCACATCAGGTTACAATCAAATATACATAATAAAAGCACAATACCACAAGCTACACAAAACAATCAACACATTACAAAGTCAGTATATCATCTGCCTGATTACATAACTGAGGGTATGCTGATGGTATGAAGATGGTAATCTGCCTCCCCCGACCCCCATTATTAAAAACTTTGTATTGGCTCCTGGTTAACATCCAAGTAATATTGTACACTTTGCCTTGTGTTAAGCTTTAGTGGTGGTGGGGAGGGAGCATGTTTACCGAACAGAATCACTTATGCCCAGATGATCGAAAGCCCTGCGCTGTTCCAAACAGCGCTCTAAAAAATAGTGCTGGAACAGCGTGGGGCTTTACCACCCCTATGATCAGAGATGACAGCATGCAAATTTATGCACGCTATTATCTCTGATTGTAGGGTAAAGTGCAGGAGGATTGTGCCTAAGTGCATCTCCCAAAACTTATTTGACAGGTCTGGGCTGTCAAAAGCCCAGACCTGTCAAACACTGGGGCTGGAAATCCATGGGCCACCAGACCCCAAACAGCAAGTCCCGACGGGTCTCCAGTCCGTCTGACCGCCCCCTAAAAAAGCCCTGGTGGCCCAGAGGGCCATAAATCAAGCCCCCCCCCCAACCTAGCAGCCCTCTTCCCTGCCCCCTCGTACCTCCTCTTCCAGCACCGCCTTGAAAATGGGGGCACCCAGCCCTGCCCAATGCATCCTGGGATGCACTGGGCGGGGTTTCACACCATATGGGCTATATGCTATTTTAGAAAAAAAAACTGAAGACCTGGCTTTTTGCAGTATACAGATTAGTAGGGGTGGCCTGTGGCTGTGGTAGGAGGCTCTGGGGGTTGGCTTTGAGGTGTAGGTTTTGGGAAGGTGGTACTGGAGGAGGCAGTTGGAGGTATTCTTTATAATGTTTACTGTATTTGTTTTAAGTTTCTTAACCACATTGGATGACATCAGGAAAGCGGAATGTAAAAAATGTAAAATAAAGATACTCTTATATAGTGCTACGAGGCACACAGTGTTATACAGAAGTACAAGAAGAGAAAGAGCGAGTCCCTTCTCTATGGAAATGTTAATGCAGTCCACTGATCTACTGGACAGCTGAAGATAGACCCCCCCCCCCCCTTCCCAATGATCCCAAATAAATACTTTTAGAAAATAACCTCCGATATGCTCACTCCAAACAAACATCTGTACAGGTACCCCTTGCTCTAATGCTTACATAGGTTGCAGGAAAGTCAGAACTAGCCCCCAGGTCTATTCACCCTGTCCCTGTCAAACAAACACTCAGATTTGGGGGGGGGGGGGGGGGATCTGCAAGATCAAGACAGGCAAAAGGGGGAAAGCAGCAGCGCTTAAACTACTGGAAACGCAAGCGGTGTGGGCGATCCTGGAAAGAACACACGGTGAATCCATTTACATGGTTGTCATCTACAGACCTGCAGCACAGACAGAAGAGTTCAAGACATTTATACCCTAATTCTGTACAAGTCGACAAAAATTGCACGCGCCCAATTTGTGTGTGTGACAATTGAATGAGGCTAATTAGCGCCAACTGGCTTTTTAACAAGCAATTATTGGCACTAATTGGATTTAATTAGCATTTACGCGCAATCTGAAAAAGGGGACGAGGAAATGGAGAATGGGTGGAACAAGGGTGTTCCTAAAATTAACACATGTTGTTAAAAAAAGGGGATCCACGCTAATTTAGACATGTATGTTAGTGCCATTGTTCATTATAGAATGGGGATACTTTAAGCGTGGTTTATAGAATAGAGCTTTTTCGGCAGCATATATAAAATCTAGTCCTTAGTCAAAGATATATATATATATAACTGAAGTGACTGGGGAGGTGTCTACTGCAGGAGATGGCACTGGTGATATTTAACCCTGAGAGGATCTGAACAGAATTTTGTATGAGGAACAACAGGTGAGAATGGGCAGCTGTGTCGGAGAGCAAACCTGCTTCTTCTGCTGCTCCACCTCAGTGTCAAAGACCACAACCCTTCCTAAGCTTTTCGAGGCAGGAGGCTATGGAGCCAGAGCAGCCATTCAACTGCATTCCCATAGGGAAAGGGGGGACTGGACTAAAGAGGTACAGGAGGGAGTCAATGAGATAAATGTGTTGGGCAAAGATCATGGACATGGAAGACAATGTTTTAGAAAATCGTGAGGTGGTCAATCACCAGTGTCAGACAGATGAAGGGAAGGGAGAGAAGGAGGAAAGTCAGAAAGACAAAGCAAGGTTAAATTACTTTTTTTCTCCACTCTAAAAAGATACGATTATGTGATGTTGGGAATTGACAGATGGATGACAAATTTGAGCTTAAACTCTTAGCAGGAGGGTTTTATCCTAAATCAAAATGACAGGAGATGTGGAATTTTTATCTACTATGGCTTCCCTTGTTCCAACCTTAGGTCCCAAGCTTTGGTTGCTCACTCAGTGCTCTGCTTGGGTGGGGAAGAGGAAGATTTTTACACCACTCTAGCCCTTTCCCTTATATTACAAGGGCATTGTCCTCAGGATTTCTGGCTGAAATGTACAATCTCTCCCTCTCAGCAGGGGCGTAGAGGCAGCTTTTGAACTGAACTAAGAGGGAGATGCACTAAAAATCATTAAAGCCCTTCCCTTACCGATTCCCTTAGCGAATCGGGCATGCATCAAGGAAAAGGAATGCAAATGAGCTGCTCGTTCTAGCTCACTTGCATTCTCTATTCCATCGGTAAACAGCGGGCCAGTTGGCCGGTTGAACATGCGCAGAGCAGCCAAGCGTTATACTGGCTGCTCTGCGCATGCCAAGGACGTCCTTTATAGACATCCTTAACTCTAAAAAAAAAAGTTAACGGCACGTCCAATCCTGCTGCACAAGGGCTTAGCTGCCCCCCAGCACCGTCTCTGGTTTCCTGCCTGTGCATCTCTGTGACTACTCCTTGCCCCGCTCCCTCCCCGTCTGTGACGGTCTCTTTCTCTCGCTTGATCCCTCCCTTCCTCCTGCCTCGCTCCCTCCCTCCCTCCGTGTGTGATCCAGTCGGCTGCCCAGAACTTTCAGCCTGTCAGCAGCTGCTGTAACGGGAGAGATCGCTCTAGTCCGGGATCCAAGAAGAACGCAGAGCTCCCTCCTCCAGGTCTCTCTCAGCCAATCACAGCGCGTTTAGCTGTCACTGGTTTCAGCTAAACGCGCTGTGATTGGCTGAGAGAGACCTGGAGGAAGGGCATAAGCAAGCACCCTTGAAAAAAAGCCCGTCCTGCTGGTCAGGGACCTCCTTCTAAAGTGCCTAACAAGGACAACCCTGACGAGCACCCCCCGAGGTCCATAGCAGAAAACCCTCCAACACTGATCCAGCAGTAGTGCAGAGCGACCACAACCCCCCTGTTTTATGACTGTGATGAAGCGCCCCTCCCCTCCCCCTTCTGTGTGTGTGTGTGTACAGGAGATGATTGCTTTGTTAGGGCTCTACTGCTGCTATCCTCCTCCTGAGCTGTAAAGGACATCCAAAAAGAACATCTTTGGAGTGTTTTTTTTTTTTTTTAACAGGTGAAGGACGTCCAAAAAGGACGTCCCTGATGACACTTTTTTTTCTTCCGATTCTCTCCTTTGCCCCAATGAGAGGTGTAGACCTCCCGTTAGGTTTTCCACGGTAAGGGGATCGGAAAACGGTAGTGCATCTCATTATAATAGCCTTGCAATAGCCTTTGGATCATCTGCATTCCGTTTTCGTTAGCTGCTACCGTGATCGGAAAATGGCTCGGAGAAGCCTTTAGTGCATACCACGGTTTACTACTTGCTTGTTAAGTTTAGTGCATCTGGCCCTAAGATGGGGATAGAAAAAGAATAGGGTACATAAGTACATAAGTATTGCCACAGTGGGACAGACCAAAGGTCCATCAAGCCCAGCATCCTGTTTTCCAACAGTGGCCAATCCAGGTCACAAATACCTGGCAAGATCCCCAAAAAAGTACAAAACATTTTATGATGTTTACCCCAGAAATAAGCAGTGGATTTTCCCCAAGTCAATTTAATAACAGTTTATGGACTTTTTCTATAGGAAGCCATCCGGACCTTTTTTAAACCCCAATAAGCTAACCACCATTACCACATTCTCTGGCAACGAACTGCAGAGTTTAATTACACGTTGAGTGAAGAAAATTTTACTCTGATTCGTATTAAATTTACTACTTTGTAGCTTCATCGCATGCCCCCTAGTCCTAGTATTTTTGGAAAGAGTAAACAAACGATTCACGTCTACCGTTCCACTCCACTCAAATCAGACCAAAGTCCCAATTCAAATTTGCCACTAGTTTCCAAGTCTCCAAAAAACAGAAGTCCATCGACTGTGGCATGACTGGTAGTGTTTTACTAGGTATTAATTTCAACCTGTACACCGCCTTGTGCTGAACTGGGAAGAAAGTTTAGCAGGCCTTAAGCCAAATCAGACTGCTACACGAGATACTGTATTCAGGAATACTTGGGGCCAGATATGGAAGGCGACATGGGCGAGGATGAGGAGCTGGTCCCAGGCTGCATTTAGAAATTTGGCATCAGATCTCCCAAAACTGGACAAATTTAAACGGTACCATGATGTTAATGTAGTTTAGGATTTTATGCTCCGTTTATGTTTGCTTTAATGCATTGTGTACATTATGTTGCAAGCAGTTGAGGATAAGTACATAAGTAATGCCATACTGGGAAAAGACCAAGGGTCCATCGAGCCCAGCATCCTGTCCACGACAGCGGCCAATCCAGGCCAAGGGCACCTGGCAAGCTTCCCAAACGTAAAAACATTCTATACATGTTATTCCTGGAATTGTGGATTTTTCCCAAGTCCATTTAGTAGCGGTTTATGGACTTGTCCTTTAGGAAACCGTCTAACCCCTTTTTAAACTCTGCTAAGCTAACCGCCTTCACCACTTTCTCCGGCAACGAATTCCAGAGTTTAATTATACGTTGGGTGAAGAAACCTTTTCTCCGATTTGTTTTAAATTTACTACACTGTAGCTTCATCGCATGCCCCCTAGTCCTAGTATTTTTGGAAAGCGTGAACAGATGCTTCACATCCACCTGTTCCACTCCACTCATTTTACATACCTCTATCATGTCTCCCCTTAGCCGTCTCTTCTCCAAGCTGAATAGCCCTAGCCTCCTTAATCTTTCTGCATAGGGAAGTCGTCCCATCCCTGCTATCATTTTAGTCACCCTTCACTGCACCTTTTCCAATTCTACTATATCTTTCTTGAGATGCGGCGACCAGAATTGAACACAATACTCAAGGTGCGGTCGCACCATGGAGCGATACAACGGCATTATAACATCCTCACACCTATTTTCCATACCTTTCCTAATAATCCCAACATTCTATTCGCTTTCCTAGCCGCAGCAGCACAATGAGCAGAAGGTTTCAGTGTATTATCGACGATGACACCCAGATCCCTTTCTTGGTCCGTAACTCCTAACGTGGAACCTTGCATGACGTAGCTATAATTCGGGTTCTTTTTTCCCCACATGCATCACCTTGCACTTGCTCACATTAAACGTCATCTGCCATTTAGACACCCAGTCTCCCAGTCTCGTAAGGTCTTCTTGTAATTTTTCACAATCCTGTCGCGATTTAACAACTTTGAATAACTTTGTGTCATCAGCAAATTTAGCGAGGTAATTAAATTTGCTGATGACACAAAGTTATTCAAAGTTGTTAAATCGCGACAGGATTGTGAAAAATTACAAGAAGACCTTACGAGACTGGGAGACTGGGCGTCTAAATGGCAGATGACGTTTAATGTGAGCAAGTGCAAGGTGATGCATGTGGGGAAAAAAGAACCCGAATTATAGCTACGTCATGCAAGGTTCCACGTTAGGAGTTACGGACCAAGAAAGGGATAGTAGATCAAACATTTTAAATAAATGGGCCATTGGGTCTGTCAGCTATCGTTTTGTCACCAGCTGTGCTGGTGGTCAAGCTTGAATCTGAGCCCACTTCAGAAAGCCTCTCTTGCTACAGCTTCCCCTCCCCCACCCCCCTACAGTGAGGGGATGGCATCTGCCAAAGGCAAGGCCACACAGGGAGGGACAGAAAAAACCTGTCAGTCCTCTGCAGAACGTTTCCCAGTTACATATCAGACAGAAACAAGTCCATTTGTTATTTGTCGAAGAACATGAACTAAAAGCAGCATTTTTATATAAAGTAATATTCGAGTTACTGATGTTCTTTTCCTAGGTAAAACCTCAGCAGGTGTTGTTGTGTTTCACAGTGGCATTTCAGCTCTTCAAAAACTATTATTAAAGTCACAGAAAAGCCTGCAAGATGAACAAGTTTTGACTAGTTTCCAGCCATTCCTCTCACGCAGAATTTCCAGACTCATTTTCTGCCTGTTATTAATAAAGGGCTCCTTTCACAAAGCCGCAGGAGCGATTCCCGGCGTGGCAAACGCAACGAAGGCCATTCAGTTCCTATGGGCTTTGTCTCATTTGCCACGCTGGAGTCACTACCGCGGCTTTGTAAAAGGAGCCCAAAAATGTATCAGTAGGGGCTAGGTGAAAGCTATTATACCTGGTCCCCAGACAGCACAAAAGTAATTCAAAGAATGAGGCTGAGGGGCGTCCTATGGACTGTCAGATTTATGGCAGCATAAGCCGAAGCCAGCAGTGTCTACCCTCCCATCAGTTCAGCATAGTCGGAAACCACCTTTTCAAACTCATTCAGGGGTCCTTTTACTAAGCCTTGTAGGTGCCTAAGCACGCCTAACGAGTGTCAATTTGGAGTCGTGCATCTGCTATGCACACCGGAAAATAATTTTTATTTTCTGGTGTGCGGCAGAAACCGGGCGGTAATCGTCATTCTACGCATGAAGATAATTACCACTTGAGACCTTACCGCTAAGTCAATGGCTGGCAGTAAGGTCTCAGACCCAAAATGGACGTGTGCCAATTTTTATTTTGCTGCACATCCATTTTTAGCAAAAATTTTAAAAAGGCCTTTTTTACAGGTGCACTGAAAAATGGATCTGAGCATGCCCAAAACATGCGCCTGCACTAGCACAAACCATTTTTCGGCGCAGCTTAGTAAAAGGGCCCCTCGATGTAGGGCTACTGACCATAGTGGTACAAGCACAGTTGGATTCAGTGGTGTAGCTATGGGGGGGGGGGGGGGGCTCTGAGGCCCCCAGTATAGCTGGCTGGGGTCTCCAACCCCAACCCCCGCCAGCTGACGAGTTTATATGTCCCGCGCTGGTCTCGCACTTGCTTCCTCTCCTGTTTCCAGTCGCACCGTGCATGCTCTCATTTTAATGAAACTGAGCATGCTCGCGCATGCTTAGTTTCATTAAAACGAGCGTGCAGTGCACGGTGCGCTGAAAACAGGAGACGAAGTAAGTGCGAGACCAGTGCGGGACATATAAACACTTCAGCTGGCGGAGGTTAGGGACCCCCACCAGCAAAGGTATCTTGCAGCGGCGGGGGGGGGGGGGTGGCAGTGGGGGCGGGCTAAAATGTCCCCCCACACACACTTTGGGCTCTGGACCCCCCTCCCGCCGAGGTCTGGCTACGCCCCTGGCTTGGATTGCTGTAATTTGCTTTACTTGGACTTTCCAAATGTACTTCAGACAGTTCAGAACGGGGCTGCCAGGCTAGATGTAATGGAAAAACTTTTGACAGGGCCTGTTGCTCTTAGATCTTATGTTGGCTTCCGGTCCAGGCACGAGTTCAGTTTAAATTACGCTCCATGGTTTACAGAATTTTGTCAGGATCTGAGCCCAAGTACATTATTCCATTGCTAAAAGTCCCTCCTCAGTGTATAACACTGCACAGAAGCGATTTTCCTTCTGCAAAGGGTATCAAGTCAAAAAGTATTTCAGTTACAATTCTCCTATCAAGCAGTGCTATGGTATATTGGCATTTATAGCCCACATTATCCCAAACAAGTCTGAGTTCAAAAATACAGGATACATAAAGAATAATGCATAAGAAAGTAATTTGTTGTAAGAATCCAGTTTTACAATACAGTATCAAAGGTACTGGGATAATTATGGATGTTTAACATTTAGAAAATCTATTATGAATGAGAAATTGTACATGAAGCAAAGAGAAAGTTAATGGTAAATAGAGTAATAACCAATTCAGGTAATAATTAGCAGTTTTGAGATTCGGTTGTCTGAAAAGGAACGATTTGAGGATTTTGCGGAATCCAGTATATTTCTTATTTTGGGTGGTAAAGGTTCCACCGTTTGGTTCCTAGGTAAGTGAAGTCTGCAGAGCAGACAGTTTTGTAGATCACTTTTTTGCAATTTGGGAGGTGTAGTCTGATAAGATCGCCCTTAATTACAAAGCAAATCAAGGCGATATACAACATTGGAATAATCTGCCTAATAAAGTCATATGAGAGTGTAATTAAACATTTAGGAAGAAACTAAAAACGTATTCTAAAATTTAAATCGATAAGGAATTACTTACAGTTGTATTATGCCAGGGGTTCTCAACCCAGTCCTTAGACACACCCAGCCAGTCAGGTTTTCAGGATATCCACAATGAATATGCATGAGTGAGATTTACATGCACAACCTCCATTATGCAAATCTCCCTCACGCATAGTCATTGTGGATATCCTGAAAACCTGACCGGCTGGATGTGTCCCGAGGACTGGGCTGAGAACCCCTGTATGATTCTGGAAATACTCAGGAGCCAGCGAAGATGACTATAGATAAATTAAACAATGATGCTGTCCAATCTTAAAAGTTTATCATCATCAAATCAGACTTGACACGGCCGTGTTTCGGCCCTATAGCCTGCCTCAGGAATCTAAACATAAAAACATTAAACATATATAAATAAATAAAATATACATAAAACATGTATAAAATGCAAATCCAAAAGGTAACATAATATTAATAAATGGAAAACACAAATAATATCTGGAAATTACCCTATCATTATCAAGGACAAATAAATTGACATAGCGAATTTAAACAGAGAATTTAAAATGATAACTTTTTGTCGAGTCTGATTTGATGATGAATCCGATCTGATGATGATAAACTTAAGACTGGACAGCATCATCGTTTCATTTTTCTGTAGTCACCTTCGCTGTCTCCTGAGTGATTTTATCCCTGCAAAGCTTTGGTTCTTCTGTACTTCTTATTCTGGAAATAACCACCTTCTTGTAATTCAGGATAGTAACAGAGTGGAGGAGTGGCCTAGTGGTTAGAGCACCGGTCTTGTAATCCAGAGGTGGCCGGTTCAAATCCCACTGCTGCTCCTTGTGATCTTGGGCAAGTCACTTAACCCTCCATTGCCTCAGGTACAAACAAACAGATTGTGAGCCCTCCTGGGACAGAGAAATACCCAGTGTACCTGAATGTAACTCACCTTGAGCTACTACTGAAAAAGGTGTGAGCAAAATCTAAATAAATAAAATATAAATGTCTGATTGTATTGTATTTGGGGAGACCAGCATCTACCTGGTCAGCTGATAATCTGAGCAGCTGGCTCCTGCCAAAATTGAACAGTTTAGTAAAATGAGCAGTAGAATAGGGATGTGGAATTACAAGAGATGCAATATAAAACCCTGCACAGAGAGCAGCATATAACCAGAGAATGGGGGTTGAAGCTGAAACTCCAGGAGAAGGGAAGGAACCTACACCAAATGCAAAATCCATCCAGAGAATGTGGTAAAGGCAGTTAGCTTAGCAGGGTTTAAAAAAAGGTTTGGACCGTTTCCTAAACGAAAAGTCCGTAGACCATTAATAAAATAGACTTGGGGAAAATCCACTGCTTATTTCTGGGATAAGCAACATAAAATGTTTTGTACTTTTTTTTTTTTTTTGGGGGGGGGGGGGGGGGGGGGGGGGAGGTCAGGTATTTGTGACCTGGATTGGCCAGGGTTGGAAACACGATGCTAGCTTCATGTTGGTCTGTCCCAGTGTGGCAACTCTTACGTACTAAGGACACAACCATATTTTCTTAGAATGTGCTGGTTTAACTGAATTGTGATGATATGCTTTGAAAATGCTTGAAAACTTGGTTGATAAAGGCATGGAATGGACATATGGATTGTTGCTGTTGGCATATAAAAAAGAAGTGTTGACAGAAAAAGGACTAGAGACCACAGAGCAAATGTACACAATTGCCATTCTTTTTGGCAAAAAAAAAAAAAAAAAAAATGAACCTGTCAGTGAAGGAATGGTTACATGTCATGCAAACACATCGCCTGGAGTCAGCTGGAATAGAAGAGACACACAAGCTTTCGGACTCAATTCCAAAGAAAGTATCGAAAGGGACCAGAAGCTAGAGCGTAACGGGTATGGTAAGGGATGGCGGAGGGCCTAGAAGAGAATGGGATGGGTCAAGAAAAGGGTGGAGGGGAAGGGGGTAGTGGGGAAGCCATGGAAAATGCAACATTACTGGGCATCAAGGTAGCCTAGTAGGGAGAATTAATTTGATGAACGCTCTGGTTCAGGGGCTTACTGTGACTTATGTTTTTGACTTGGATATGTATCAAAATGTATTGTGTATATTGTGCTATCCAGTGGTACCAATAAAGAATACTTAAAAAAAAAAAAAGAATTAACATTATAATACAGCTTTGGATAAACTAGGAAGGCAGATCAGAGAAAAGATAATGTACCAAAGCCAAGAAAGAGGCACCATGGAATAGGTAGCCAGCATCTGTCCCTCTCAGAAGAGTCTGGGACAGGAAGTTCCTACGGTTGCAACCTGTCTCGAGTTTCCCCCCCATGCCTCATGCTCCATCCATGATGTTTCCTCCGTCTACAAGATTCAGCACATCAGGAGTCCGAGGTCTCATGTGCAATACCTGACTAATTCTTTAAAAGAAAGTCATCTATAAAAATTCCGCTTTTCACTAGTCCAACATGGTTACTATCTGGTCTAACATTTCATTGCACTTCATGGAGTTTGTAGAGCAAAGGAATAGCTGCCCAGCAGCTGAGAAGCAGCAAAGGCAGGATTTCAATTCTGCTTCGCCTACTGGTTGTTGTAGTGACCTCAAAAGAGGCAGATTGCATTTGTACCTGGGGCACAAGAGGGTAATCATTTTTATTTCTGTAGATTTTGAAAAATTCAAGCACATGCATGTATGCGTACCAAGTAGTGGGTATAAAAGAAACTGCACGTTTGCCTGTGTTAGATTTGCCTTGAAAATCCAGCCCAAATCGGAAAACAAAAATTTTGCACATGCTTGCAAAAATAAAATGACTCACTTAACCCTGGAAAGCATGCGCAACGTAACTGTTTAACAAGCTAATCGGCGACGATACTTAACCAATAACGGCACTAATTAGAATTTATGTGCGCAACTTTCTAAGCACATTCTGTAAAGTGGTGCGTGTAAATTCTAATGCACTTGACGTGGCCATGGGGGGGCATGGGCGGGTCGTGGGCATTCCTAGAAACTGCACACACCGTTACAGAATATGCCTGACCTGCGCCTAAGTTAGGCATGGGTATTTACACCAGGTTTTAGTCGGTATAAATGGTTGCACCTCAACTTAGTTGCAGGTCTGGGCGCTATGCGTATTCTATAAACTGGCCCTAACGTTACAGATAGCTCTTTTTTTTTCCCCCCGTACTGATTTTTTTCAGCACCATGTATAGACTCTAATCCTTAGACTGTAAACCGTCTTCAGGCAAGAACTCACCTGGGTACAGGAGTCTGGAAAAGAGACTAAATAAAAAAACAAAATTTTTAAAAACACAGCAAATTGTGTTGTGACGCTACTGCAGCGCATCAAGAGTCTGGGGCTGTCACTTTTAGGCAACAATACCCCGAGTTTGGCACTCAATTCCTAGCTGTGGTTAAAGTTAGACCAAGGCAGTTCTTTTCACACTTATATGAGGGGGTCATACATAGGACACCAGCTCATATACCAGTGCGACACTGACAGCTTTTTTTTTACCTGGATAAAGTATGCACGCACTTTTAGCGTCACTGAAAGAGGCCGTCCTAGAAGCATATTTAGGTCAGAGTGCAGCAAAGTGCACATACAAATTACATGTCCAATTCTACACGATACAAGCAAAATTCTCACCCCAGCAACGGCAGGGGGAAGTGACCACGGGCTCATTTTCAAAGCACCAAGGGCCCCCTTTTACCACAGCGGGTAAAAGAGAAGTCTCTCTTTCCTGCAGGAAATGGCCGCGTGGCCATTTCGGGGGGGAGGGAGCCCTTACTGCCACCCACTGAGGTGGCGATAAGGGCTCCCACACTAACCCGGTGGTAACCGGGCAGCATACGGCACTGCCCAATTACTGCTGGGTATACTCCAGAGCTACAAAAATAAATATATTTTTGTAGTGCCGGATATGATGGCACGCTGGGGGTGGGAAGTATCGCTGGGTTGCTGTGGTAGCCTGGCAGTACTTCCTGTTTAGCGAGCGGTAAGCCCACGTTGGGCTTACCACCGCTTAGTAAAAGGTGACCTTAGACTTACAAAGTTCCACATGTTACTATAGAACTTTGTAAGTTTAACTGCTTTGAAAATACACCTCCGAATATCAAAGGAAAAACATGTATAATCTCATTTGGTGCAAAGCATAGGGGTTGGAATCAGGACACCCCCCCCCTCCCAAATCAAGGGGGGGTAGGTGCGGTAGGCTCTACGCATGTGGAACGCACCAAAACAAGACTACCGCCTGGCGGTAATTTCAGATTTGGCACAAACCCATACCGCTCGGACAAATTTTTTTTTTTATTTCCTACCGCGTACGGCGTTTCCGGCATTAATCTGCAGATGACCGGTCATCACACACGCATGAGCCCTTACCGCTAGATCAATGGGTGGCATTAAGGGCTCAGGCTGTAAATAGGCACACGCTGGTTTCAATTTTACCGCCGGCCCTTTTCCCGGCCCACTGAAAAAAAAGCCCTTTTCCCCCAGACGCGGTAAAAAGTGGCCCGGCGCACGTCAAAAACACACGCCCACACTACCGCAGGCCACTTTTTGCCACGGCTTAGTAAAAGGACCCCTAAGTTTCCATTTGATTATTATTTTTTTTTTGTTTTTGTTACATTTGTACCCCGCGCTTTCCCACTCATGGCAGGCTCAATGCGGCGGGCAATGGAGGGTTAAGTGACTTGCCCAGAGTCACAAGGAGCTGCCTGTGCCAGGAATCAAACTCAGTTCCTCAGTTCCCCAGGACCAAAGTCCACCACCCTAACCACTAGGCCACTTCATTCTGAAGAGAGCAGAAACGATACAGCGACAAAACTACCAGTCCTTTGTGCTTCTTTACTGAGAGTGCGAATAACAAGAGATTACCTGTTATTATTCTCTTATATATTATGTACAGCTTTTTATATAATTTGGTGGTTGTTTTAATCTTTATAATATTGAGGAATGACATTTTTTAAATTATACTTACATTAGTGTTCATGCAAGTATTTTTTACACATTCTTTTTATTTTTTATATTTATATTATTTTATTCAATCATTATCTGGTTCATTGATCCCCGAGGCAGGCCTACATGCCGAAACACGGCCGTGTCAGGTCTCTTCATACGACTACTACAATAAAGTTCCTTTTTTTGGAATCCTCCTTGCATTTGCCTCACTTTCTTCTGATTGATGCTCACTTTTCTGTGAGGACATTGTCTGTCTCCTCTTTTTGTTTTCCAACCATGGCATAAGCCATCTTCCCCCTCGGCTAAACAGTTTATAGTTACAGTTTATTTGGGGCCCTGTTTACTAAGCTGTGTTACAGGCGTGTTAGCGTCTTTTAACACACATTAACCGTGCACGCGCCTACAATATCCCTATAGGTACCTACACAGTTAACGCACGTGCTAATTGTACGTGTGTTAAAAACGCTAATGCGTCTTAGTAAACAGAGCCCTTGGATTTGCTATACTGCCGTTAACTAACTTGCAGATCACAGCGGTGTACAAGTCTAAAAACAAATGAAAAGGCAGAAAGGAACTACAATGATTAATAGGACAGATCCAACAAACTCAATCACACAAGAAACAGTCAAACATACAATAAAGGACGGGGGAGGAGAGGGAGAGAGAATATTGCAGGAATGAGATGAGAGATGGCAAAACCCTTGAGTGAGATTGAATGCATGATGAAACAGTCATGTTTTGAGGGCTATTTTGAATTTTTTAAATGACAATTCTGCACAAATTGCGAGAGGCATAGAGGTCCAAAGGAAACGGTGGATTTCAGTTGAGCAGAACGGGGCCTAGGGAGACATAATCGGTGGTCATTTATTGACCGGAGACGTGCAGGGGGAATAAGGAATAGTAAGATTAGATAGACCTGATCGGTAGGCTTTGAAAGCAAGCGTAAGAGTCTTAAAAATAACCCATTGATCAACTGGGAGCCAACAGGATTTAGTAAAGAGAGTGGGGAGACAAGACCATACTTCTGGGCATGGTGAAACTATTTGACAGCTGTGTTCTGGAGAATCTGGAGTTTCTTAAAAAGTGAGCAGGAACAAGGTAAATAATGTTATAATAATTAAGTCTAGTGATAAGGAGAGAAAGAAATCAGGGCGTGAAAAGTGTCATAATCAAAGAACATACAAACGGAACAAAGCTGACAAAAGATAAAGAAACCTGATTTACATAACCCAGCTATCTGTTGAGAAAAATTACATTGAGGATGTAAATTTACACCGAGATAACTGAAAGAATTCACTGGGGATGCTCAACGAAGTTACACAGCAATAATTTTTAAAACAAATAGGAAGAAATATTTTTTCACTTAAGGCATAGTTAAACTCTAGAACTCTTTGCAGGAGGATGTAGTAACAGTGGTTATCGTATCTGGGTTTAAAAAAGGTTTGGACAAGTTCTTGGAGAAAAAATCCACAGTTTGCTATTGAGACAGACATGGGGAGGCAGCTGCTCGCCCCAGGATTGGTCACATGAAATGTTGCTACTAACTGGGTTTCTCCCGGGTACTTGTCACCTGGGTTGGCCACAGTTGGCAACAGGATACTGAGCTAGATGGACCATCGGTCTGACCCAGTATGACTATTGTTATGTTCTGTTATGACCAAAGAAGATTAAGGGTAAAGAGGGGGCAGACAGACCAGCACTTTACCTGAACGTTACCGTCTCACCCTTGTTCAGTCTGGAAGAAATCAGCCATTCTTTTGCAAGTCCTTAGCAATGCTAAAGAGCAATGCAGAGCCTTCCGCTTAAGTGCAAACTGGAGCTCCTGCTGCAAAGGTTAAGCCGTGCGTACAGCAATGTACTCAGAGGGGGGCTACTGGAGCTAGGAGGCAAAAATGTGCAGTGTCAGCACAGGGCGAATAAAAGGGATGAGCAAGGGCTTTTACTGGAAGCTTCCCACTTTGAGAGTGGGAAGAAGTTCGAAACTTTTCCTGAAATGCTGCACAAACAGCCCGGGAGAAAGACAAAGCAGAAGGCAGACGCGAAGCAAAGGTGAAAGATGCCAAAATGCACAGATCAGGAACCGTGAAGAGAACCCGCAGCCTCCCTCCTCCCCCATCCCCCTTTGCAGGTCCCGGGAGGGAGAAAGAAAGCGGGTCCTGATCCCTGCTGCAATGGGGGGGGGGGGGGGGGGGGGCTCAGCGGGAGAAAGCATAGCCGGGACTCACCTAGTGAGGAACACTGGTCGCACTGGTCAGTGCCGAGCTCCATCCCCGGTCCCCAGTCCCGCGCGCACCGGAGCTTCAGCTTCTTAAAGAGACCCGAAGCCCCGCCGCTGCTATGCGGGTCGCCCCACTGCCACTGTGTGTGTGTGGGGGGGGGGGGGGGTTCGCGCTGCTACACTCACGACACAAGTTCACCTTCATATTTCGGGGCTAATTCGCAGCTCCTGCTTTGGGAGCCACGAGCTACCTAAAGCGAATTAGCGGGGCTCCGGGGTTCGCTTTGTGCACAGTGAGACCCCGATTGACAGGTGAGCGGGGAGCTCCCCTCCTCTGGCTGCTGAAATGGTACGTTCCCGATCCTCCGGCTGCAGAGTCTAGGCTGTTGTTTAAAGGGGCCGCTCTGCTTTTCCCTGCGGCTGCGGTTCCTGATGCAGCTGCTGAAAACATAGGCGGCTGCTTAGCTATTGCATACTTGCCAACAACTGCCCCGAAGTACTGGGGGTGGTTTAAGTGTAAGGAGCTGTCCTGATTTGGTGGAAACCACCCTTCCTTGTCACTAGCTGACTTCAGCTCAATGTATTGATATCGATTTGGCCAGGTTCCTGGAGAAATAGTCCATAGTCTGTTATGTTTGCCCCGGGATTGGTACCATGGAATGTTACTACTCTTTGGGATTCTGAACAGAATCTTGCTACTGTTTGGGATTCCGCATAGAATGTTGCTACTCTTTGGGATTCTGAATGGAATCTTGTTACTCTTTCGAGTTCTACTATTTGGGATTCTACATGGAATGTTGCCACAATTTGGGTTTCTGTCAGGTACTTGTGACCTGGATTGGCCACTGTTGGAAGCAGGAATTTGGGCTGGATGGACCATTGGTCGACCCAGTATGGCTGTTCTTAACCAACTGCATGGTGCAAGGTTGCCTTTTACTGTGGAGGCAGAAGTTTCAGCCTGCAGGGACCACCATGTGCAGTTGCACTACTGCTACTGTTGCTTTGGATTCCATGCTGTCACCTCAGCTTGCTCTCTGCTGATGGCAGAACAGGCTGAGCTCAGAGATGCTGTCACCACTGAAGAACTACTCGATTAGGTAATGAGCCAATCAGTGATGATAATTGGCCGATGACAACCACTTATCACTAATTGGCAAATTGGAATTTACCTGTGCTTCTTTTTAGGTGTATTCTAAAGAGAGGTGTGTGTAAATTCCAACGCATGTAGCTGAATAGGGCACAGCCATGGAAGGAGTGTAGGGGTGTCAAAAACATTTACACACATTATAGAATCCAGGGAAGCGCATGTAGCCCACTCCAGGCTATTTGTCTTCTAATTTGCGGGACACAGACCGTAAAAGTCTGTCCAGTACTGTCCTCATGTTCCAGCCACTGAAGTTGCTGTCTAAGTCCTTTCCAGACCATCCTAAATCAAATTGCCATATATGAGACACAGGCCATACAAGTCTGCCTGGTATCGGCCCTAGTTCATTACAGCCGGAGTCGCTATCTAAGCATCACTCGACACATCCACACACAGGGTGCCATTTAAGTTTAGGGTTTTTTTTTTATAACTTCCATTTACTAATTGGAGATCCTCTAAGGTCACCCAATGCCTTTTTGAATTCCATCACCATTTGTGTCTCTACCATCTCCTTAATGGAAGACTTTCCACGTCTGTGCTGTTAAAACAAGGAGGAGGAGACGGCGGCACTCAAAAGAACTTGGTATTCAGTAGGCGAGAGGCTAACATAGGTGCAGCTTACAAATCCATAGGAACCCCGCAGGAACTGCTTCCATCCCCACAGGAACCCTGCAGAACTGCATCCATCCCTGCAGGAATTCCCACAAACCCCTTTCCCATGCAGGTAGTCCTAGGTTTGTCCTACAGGTGAAAAAATGACTGCCATCACAAGAGTGACACCTCCTGACTAAAGACAGGCACTGAAAGGATCATTTTCAGAAGAGGCATCCTTTTCAAAGTGGCGGTCAGCACAAGGAATTCTGTGCCTCTTCAACAATAATACTGAAATGAAGACAAAGAAGGAAAGTGACTACATGTGGGGGAGAAGTACGATCTCTGATCTTTTGATAGGAACTCAGTGAGAGCTGAGTACTTAAGCATCTTGGCTGGAGGCCAAAATGACTGACTGCTAGCTGGAAGACACTAGCTCAATGGAATGCTAACATTGTCAATGGGCATTCTGTTACCAGGGTGCCCTGGTCATTGAAGCCACAGGGTCAGCACATTCCTGGACAAAAGATGGCATTGCCCAGACTACATGCATTCGAAGAGGGCTCGAAAGCAAATGTTTATGCACAGTCTGTTAAAATTAAAATAAAACAAACAGCTGCTCTGTCACTTGGAACAGCAGTCACAGTAATTCAGTACATAAGTACGTAAGTGTAGTCATACTGGGACAAATCGAAGGTCCAGCAAGCCCAGCATCCTGTTTCCAATCCAGGTCACAAGTACCTGGCAAGATCCCAAAACAGTATAGTGCATTTTATGCTGCTTATTCTAGAAATAAGCAGTGGATTCTCCCCAAGTCCATTTTAATAATGGTCTATGGACCTTTCCTTTAGGAAGCCAGCCAAACCTTTTTTAAACCCCGCTAAGCTAACTGCTTTTACTACATTCTCTGGCAACATATTCCAGAGTTTAATTACAGGTTGAGTGAAGAAATATTTTCTCCGATTTGTTTTAAATTTACTAATTTGTAGCTTCATTGCGTGCCCCTTAGTCCTAGTATTTCATCATCTTTTTTGTCCTCTTCTTCTCAGCTCTCAACCTTCAATTTTTCCTTCCTTCCATTCATCCATCTCCTTTCTTCCTGAGTACATCTCGCCTTCGTCGCTGTCGTCATACCTCTCCTACTCTTCTCCGTACTCTCTTGCTCCTGGTCCTCTATATCAGCTCTCATCCTCTTTGTGCAGGTAAAACCGTGATGTCTCCAATCTAATTTCTATTCCTCTCCTCCCCCCTTCTTCCCTGCCTTTCTCGTGTGCTCTGTGGAATGCCCGCTCTGTCTGTAACAAACTTCCCTACATCCATTATCTCCCATACTCCTCGCCCGGTTGGCCACAGAGTGTGAAGAAGGGGATAAGGGAACAGAGAGGGGGGGTACCGGTGGAGGAGAAGATAAGGCCCTGAGGAGGGGACAACCCAGATTCTTAGCTCAGGGAGTTCCACATGTCTGGAGAAAGCATAGATCATTTTCCCCAGAGGGCTGGAGGCAGGGTAAAAACTATGATTCCCAGCAGCCCTTGAGGAAGTTTTACAACAGAATCAAAGACTTCCTATCCCAGCAGCCCCCAGTGGAGCCCAAGGGAAAGGCAGGTAAAGGTGAAACCCAAGACACGGAGGGGAGGCCAGGAATGGAGGGGGAGCCTCTAAGCAGAGCTAATCAGGGGGAGGAGGATCAGCTGGGGAATGGGTGGGACGAGGAGCTCATGGTGTGGAAGGGGGAAGAAAAGGAGGAAGAAGTGAGGCAAGAGGAGCTGATGGAGATTGCAGCTCTGGCAAGATCCACAAGTAAAAGGTTCAGACAGCAGGTAACCGCTTGGTGCAGGGTCTTGGTAAACAAGAGAAGGCAGTGGCTATTGTGGAGGAACCAGGGAGCGATGGAGTCAAGTGGAAGGGAGCCAGGAGATAGAGCTGGCTAGAGGAGGGAGGGGACCCCTGGGAGCTCTCTGCCTCTGAACTGCTGATGGGATTTCTAAACTGCTTGTTTTGCCTGTTTGGAAGTGCTTGTTTTCTTTGAACTGCTTGTTTTTCTTTGTGGAACGTTTTTTTGCTTTTGGGATTACTTATTTTGAACTGCATCATTGGGACTGCTGAGATTCATGTTCTGTTGGTTTATGAACTGCATTTTTTAAGCTGTGGAGATTCCTGAACTGCTTTGCTTTTGGAACTGCATTATTAAAAACTACTTTTTCTAAACTGTTTGTTTTTGGGATTGCATTCTTGAAACCGCTGGGATAATTTCCCTGGCAGATATCTTGGGAGCTGTGCTGGAATAGTACTGCTGAAGTACCTCAGGTCAGAGGGTACACCTGGAGGATTACAGGAAGTTGTACCTAAGTGGAATGTCATATAGAAAACTTGGGCCGGAGGCCACAGTTTTCCTGCGAAGAGCGGAGGGATCCTTCACAGGAGGTGGTGTCGGGCTACTACTTTCACCCTCTTGTAGATTTCAACCTCTTCTTCCACCTCAGTCTCACTGCTTTTCTTCCTTCGAAGTCCACTCTATCCATCCATCTATTCACTCCTCTGCCTCTCCGAATAGCAGTCATTTATTGACCCCTGATAAGTCCCTTTCTTCCTTTCTCACTGACTTTCCTTCTTTCTTGAACCTTCATCTTCTTCCCTCATTCTTGGGCATTTTAACATTCATGCTAATGATCCCTCTGACTTTTATGCTTCTCAGTTTCTCACTTTAACATCCTCCTTCAATCTTCAACTGTGCTCCACTACCCCCACTCACCAGAATGGCCACTGTCTTGATCTTATCCTCTTCTCAAACTGTTCACTCTCCAGTTTCTGTGCCTCACATCTTCCCCTCTCTGACCATCATCTGATAACTTTCACACTTAAACACCCTCCTCCCCAGTCCCGTCCAATCTTAACCTATACATTTAGGAATCTTCAGGCTATTGACTTTCAACTCTGTCCTCCAGTGTTTCAAATCTCTTCTGTACCACTATCAGGCTTATTCTCGAAAGAGAAAGGCGCCCATCTTTTGACACAAATCACAAGAAGGGCGTCGTTCTCACAGTTGTGGGGAGTGGGTTTTGGGGGGGCTCAGCACACAAAGTAAGAGAGCTATGCACCTGGGAGCAATTTCAGAAGTCCCGGTTGGTGTCTTGGCATGTCAGGGAGACCAGTGCACTATGAATGCTGGTTCCTCCCATGACCAAAGGGCTTGGATTTGGTCATTTCTGAGATGGGCGTCCTCGGTTTCCATTATCGCCGAAAATCGGGGACAACCATCTCTAAGATCGACCTAAATTTCGCGATTTGGTCGTCCCCAACCGTATTATCGAAACGAAAGATGGACGCCCATCTTGTTTCAATAATACGGGTTTCCCCGCCCCTTTGCCAGGACGTGCTGTGAAGACATCCTCAGGAAAACTTGGGTGCCCCTTTCGATTATGCCCCTCCATGTTATCCACGACTGTCAACGAGGTTGTCTCTTTCTATAATACTATTCTCTCCTTTGCTCTGGATACTCTCAATCCTCCCATTCCCCGTTCTGTAAAGCGTACCAAGCCCCAGCCTTGGCTGACCTCTAGAATCCGCTACCTACATTCCTGTGCCCACTCTGCCGAACGCCTTTGGCTGAAATCCCATGCCCATGCTGACTTCATACATTTCAAATTCTTGCTGACCTCCTTCCAGTCTGCTCTTTTACTTGCCAAACAGGACCATTACATCTAGTTGACAAATTCTCTTGGATCAAACCCTCGACATATCTTTGCCACACTGAACTCTCTTTCCCTCCAACCCTTCACTTTCTTCCCAGACTCTGGCTGAGTACTTTCATGATAATGTTCACAAGATTAAACTTGAATTCTCAACTAGGTCACCTCCACCTCTCCTTCCCTTAGTCCATTCTCTCAACCCTCCAACCCCTGCCTCCTTTTCTTCCTTTTCTGAAATCACTGAAGAGGAAACTGCACATCTTCTTTTCTCCTCAAAACTAGCTACCTGTTCCTCTGATCCTATTCCCACCCATCTACTTAACACTATCTCTCCTACTGTCATCCCTTCTATCTGTCATATCCTCAAATCTTTCACTTTCCACTGCGACTGTTCCTGATGCCTTCAAACATGCCGTACCCCTACAGGCCCTACCTGCCCTTCCAACTATCGCCCCATCTCCCTCCTCCCTTTCCTATCCAAGATACTTGAATGTGCTGTTCACCGTCGTTGCCTTGACTTTCTTTCATCTCAAGCTATTCTTGATCCACTTCAATCTGGCTTTCACCCCCTTCATTCAGCTGAAACAGTGCTTGCTAAAGTCTCCAATGACCTGTTCCTGGCCAGATCCAAAGGTCTCTATTCTATCCTCATCCTTCTTGATCTATCTGCTCCTTTTGACACTGTTGATACGCTGTCCTCACTTGGCTTTCAGGGCTCTGTTCTTTCCTGGTTTTCTTTTTATCTCTCCCACTATCAGTTGGTGTAACTCAGGGATCTGTCCTGGGACCTCTTCTTTTCTCCATCTATACTTCTTCCCTTGGTACTCTGATCTCATCTCATGGTTTTCCGTATCATCTTTACACTGATGGCTCCCAGATCTACCTCTCACACTAGAAATCTCAGCAGGAAGGCAGGCTAAAGTATCAGCCTGCCTGTCTGACATTGCTGCCTGGATGTCTCACCGCCATCTGAAACTAAACATGACCAAGACTGAGCTTCTTAACTTTCCCCCTAAACCAACCTCTCCTCTTCCCCCCCCCCCCCCCCCCCCCCCCCCCCCATTCTCTGTTTCTGTGGATAACACTCTCATCCTTCCTGTCTCATCAGCTCGTAACCTTGGGGTAATCTTCGACTCCTACCTCTCCTTCTCTGCACATATTCAGCAGACTGCTAAAACCTGTCGTTTCTTTCTCTATAATATCATCAAAATTTGCCCTTTCCTTTCTGAGCACACTACCAGAACCCTCATCCACACTCTTATCACCTCTCACTTAGATTTTTGCAACTTGCTTCTCACAGGTCTTCCACTTAGCCATCTCTGTTCAAAATTCTGCTGCACGACTAATATTCTGCCAGTGTCGTTATGCTATTAGCCCTCTCCTCAAGTCACTCCACTGGCTTCCTATCCGTTTCCGCATACAGTTCAAACTCCTCTTATTGACCTATAAGTGCATTCACTCTGCAGCTCCTCAGTACCTCTCCACTCTCATCTCTCCCTACATTCCTCCCCGGGAACTCTGTTCACTGGGTAAATCTCTCTTATCTGCACCCTTCTCCTCCACCACTAACTCCAGACTCCGCTTCTTTTATCTTGCTGCACCGTATGCCTGGAATAGACTTCCTGAGCAAGTACGTCAAGCTCCATCTCTGGCCGTCTTCAAATCTAGGCTAAAAGCCCACCTTTTTGATGCTGCTTTTAACTCCTAACCCTTACTCACTTGTTCAGTACCCTTATTTTGTCACCCCCACCTTAGTAATTCCCTTATCTCTTATTTGTCCTCTTTGTCTGGCCTAATAGATTGTAAGCTCTGTTGAGCAGGGACTGTCTCTTCATGTTCAAGTGTACAGCGCTGCATACGTCTAGTAGCACTATAGAAATTATAAGTAGTAGTAGTAGTTTTGGAAAGAGTAAACAAGCGATACACGTCTATCTGTTCCACTCCACTTATTATTTTATAGACCTCTATCCTATCTCCCCTCAGCAAGGAGTAAGGAACAAGGTCCATGGACTTCCAAACCAATAAGTGGGTCCACAAGGGTCCAAAGTTGAAGGTTTATTTAACATCATGCACAACAAGTTCAACAGTAGCCTCAACATGGTGTCTTGTTTCGGCAAGCAGATGCCTGTATCAGTCAGGAGTCTTTTTGTTCTGTCGAGTGCTGTTAGTATTCCTCAAAGAGTTGGAGAACTCCTTGCTGTGTCTTCTTAGAAAGAGAGACAGGGCAAGTGCAACCCTTCAACCATTCCCGGCCCCGCCCTCCTTAACTTTCAGGCCCCTACCCTGGTCACCTTGCTATCACCTCAAGATTTTGATAGAACTCATGATCATCCCAGAAAAATTCTAGAAAAATGCAGGTAAAAAGTATGTGCTGATAGCTCATTGAGTTTCTGTGCCTACACAGGGTTGTGAGTGTTGTTGAGAACAATTGATTGTTTTGTCCTGCTGTGGTAAGGCAGTAATGAATGGTTTGGGGTTTTGTAATGATGCTTTTTTTGTTTCTTTTAATGGAGATCTTTTATGTAACTTTTTTTTATATACAATCTTAACCAATTTGACTTGCTGCATAATTAATGTCGATATAGAAAATTCAAATAAACAATAAATGATAAACGATCTACTGTTTTACCTTGGCTGCTTCTACTCTTTGCTGTCCCCAAGATGCTGCTGCACTAGGCGACCAACTAGTTATGCCTAACAGTTAGGCTGACCCTGCTTAGAAAGGCTCTGCAGATGTTAGATAAAGTAGGAATTAATATTCAAAGCTACCTGCTACCCGGATAGGTAGTCGGTAATTTTCAGTAGCATTACCCAGAAAATGACTACGGACTGCCCTGATGCTATTTGGATGGTCCAGGGTGGAGCCTGGGCACAGCCAGGATTTATCTGGAGACTAGGCATATTCAATGCCAGTATCTGGATCATTTATTATTTATTTATCTGGATTTATTTATCTAGCGCTTTTTTGAAGGAATTCACTCAAGGCGGTGTACAGTAAGAATAAACCAAACATAAGCAACAGATAATTACAGCAGTAAAAATATACAAAGTATGGCCTAGTATACTAATTACAATGTCAACACAATACGTATTAGAACATTTTAATAAGCGTAGGGTATAAGCAAAGATGGTATGGGGCCCTTTTGCTAAGGCACGCCCAAAAGTGGCCTGTGTTGGTGTAGATGCATGTTTTGGATGCTCGCTGGTCCATTTCCTGAGTTCACCTGGAAAAAAGGGTTTTTTTTTAAATGTGCGGCAAAATGAAAACCAGCATGCGTCCATTTTCAGCCTGAGACCTTAATGCCACCAATTGACTTAGGACAGAAGTATGAAGCTGCTGCTCTGCCGTCTGTGAGTAAGAAACTGGTGAAGTAATTTTGGATGCTCAGTTTTGCTACCAAGGCTAAGTCTTGTGTGTCCCTGGTTAGTTATTTATGTTTCACCCCTGATGCAGCCTATTTGGCGAAATGTGGCCACATCAGGATTGTTTGAATAAAGACTCTTTGGTCCTTATAATGTCTGCTTTGGTGTTTTTCTTCTGTTGCTGCAAGACACTGCCTCTTTTTTGATCCAGATTAAATGCCGCAGTCAGCATTTAAAAGAAACGCCAAATGTGGAGTTTATATATTGTCTTGGTAGCAAAGGCTACCAAATTAGTCATGGGGATTCAAGGGCTTCTGCATGCTGAAGAGTTATCAAGCTGGTAGGGAGGAGACCATGCCAAGGTCTTGTGGCTATCATATTACCCCTAGAAGTACAGGTAGCTGGGGGGGGCAGCAGGGTCTCGTTCAGAAGAACTCTTCTGTTTGAAGAACAGTTGGATTCTTAGGGGACCTTTTACTAAAGCACGTAGGCACCTACACACATCCAATGTGGTCAAATTGGAACTACCACCCAGCTACCATGTGCCCCGGGCAGTAATTCCATTTTTGATGTGCATCCAAAACACGCGGTAGAAAATATTTTCTACCACGTGGCACTTCCCCGGCAGTAATCGGCAGTTTACGTGCACTGACGATTACTGCCCTGTTAGTGAGTGAGACCTTACCGCTAACTCAGTGAGTGGCAGTAAGACCTCAGGCCGAAAATGGACACGCACTGGTTTTAATTTTGCCGCACGTCCATTTTTGGCCACAAAAAAGGCCTTTTTCTCAGGCGCACCGAAAAATGGGCCTGCACACATCCAAAACACACGCCTACACCAGCGCAGGCCATTTTTTGGTACGCCTGAGAAAAAGGGCCCCTTAGTTGTCTGTTAGTAGTTCATATCAAACAAACATAAAAATAATTCAAAGCCGTAATATGTACACTTTTGTGACCACAAGGCACCTTTCTTAAGAGGTGACACTGCAGTTGGATTCTGGGTGCATTGTGAGCGCTGTCATGTCCTCTCTTCGCAGCAGGGGCGTAGCCAGACAACAGATTTTGGGTGGGCCTAGGCAAGAATTGGGTGGGCACCAAGTGTTCTCCCCCCCCCCCCCCCCAAAAAAAAAAAAATCTCAGCTGGTGGGAAAACGCTTCTTTCCACCTTGGCAGAGCAGGAATGCACTGAAAACTGAGCATGCGCAGGTGCCGGTGTTGTGGAGAGTAGCGTTTTCGTTACCATCAGGGGGAAATCTTCAGCTGGTGGAGCTTGGGATTCCCACCAGTTACCACTAAACATGTGCTACTGTTGGGTGGGCCTGAGCCATAAATGGGTGGGCCCTGGCCCACCCAAGCCCACCTGTGGCTACGCCACTGCTTCGCAGTCCTGGTCAGGGGCTTCCTGTACACCTCCTTCCCTATATATCACCATATTTTGTTAGGACCTCAATATTAGAATTAAAATGTTACAACCTGGAATTCATTTGAACTGCTGTGGTGAGATTTAAAAAAACCTGAAATAAATAACTAAACTGCTAATTGATATCAAAGCTAATCCCATCTTCACAAGGTCACTCTTGAAGATCTCTGTAGTGGGAAATTCCCACCCCACAGCAATCCTTCAGGTATAAATAAGCCTGACAGCCTCTCCTGTAGAAGGAATCATAAATGGCAGAATGGGCTGGACAACAGGATTCATGGCTTGACCAATATTGAATGGGCAACTAGAGGCCTTGGAGGAGGGTGCCAGGGATTGGTGTGTTTGGCCTCTCTGCCCCTATATACTAATGTAGGGGTAAACAGTTTTAGAAAACTTAGGAACCAGTCAACTTTCTTCGACACCTAGAGTGTGGGGGAGAGGGATTCATTATAATATTTGAGATTTTCAGTTCTTTTCTTTATGTTATTTTTTTTTTATATATTTTTGATCCCCTCTCACATTTCTCTCCTACCTCCTTTTTCCTGCAGCTTGGTGGGTTGCTGCTCCTCCATGTCCCTGTTTCCCCTGACTCTTCCTGGCTCCTACTCAACTGGGCTCACTGATGCTCTTATCACGATTCAGGAAAGGTGAATCCTTGGGCTTTGGCCGAGTTGGCACGGCCTGACCAACCCGAGGGTTAGCCAGGCACCAACTGGCAGCACGCAAGTCACCCAAACAGGACAGACAGAACTAGGCACAAGGCTCAGCTGGTGCTGAAGATGAGGCTCAGCTTAAAATGAAGACTTGGCAGGAACTGAGGCAAGGCTGGACAGGAACTGAAAACTCAGCAGGAGCAGAGGCAAGGCTGGACTGCAACTGATGGCATGAACAAGGGCAAGGCTGGACTGAAGTTGAGACAAGGCTGAATGCAAGGCAAGGCGGCCTAGGGACAAGGCAAGGCACACAAGACTAGGCAAGGGAGGCTGGAGACAGGCAAGGCAGGCTGTAGACTGGCAAGTCGAGCAGGACTGGAGACAGGCAGGGCAAGATAACCTGGAGATAGGCAAAGCAAGCAGGACTGGAGACTGATAAGACATTCTGGACTGCAGGCAAGGCTGCAACTACTAGACCAAGTGACCCATTGCAAAGGTGCTCAAGGAGAGCCAGGGCCTTCCTAAAATATGCCCAGGCCCCGGCCCGGCGACCTGGTAGTTTCCCGCCGCTGGCCCTTTAAATCTTGGGCCAAAGTGTGCACGCACTTAAGGGCAGCAGCACAACAGGAAGGACCATGAGGGCCGCAGGGCCTGACCCCAGCGATCCCTCCTTGGGAGAGGTGAGTTAGCTGAAGTAACGGTAGCAGACATGACATTCTTGGCCTCTACATCAGATGACCAAAGCTCCATCCAGCCTCCACTGCTGTGTCCAGTGCTAGTTGAGGTGCCTGAGCGATGTGAGTTTTACAGTTATGTCTTTTGTTAATATTATAAACACTGAGGGGCCCAAAGTTGGTCCCTTATGGCTGCACAAAGTCCTGGTATCAACTGACCCAAAATCCTCAAACTTGCCACCTGCATCTGGGCCTGGGAGAAGATCTGGTTTTAGACACAGGACTGTTCCCTGCTGCTGAACGAAGATGAAAAGCTGGAGCAGATAGAAAGGAAGTGAGAAGAAAGGTAAGGTATAGAGGAGAGGTCAAAGACAATTAAATCAAGCTAGAAAGAAAGAAAGAAAACCAGTACTGTGGGGGGTGGGGGGGGGGGGGGTTAACCATAGTTAATAAGAATTTGGACTGATACCCACATTTTACAAAAAATGTCAACCCCCTGGTCTTTGATGAAAAACTTCCTCAGCGAGACAGAACAGAATTTCCCTGACTTTGTGCTGAGACCTTGTTATGAAAGATACCGTTACTGCCACTGTTTTTTATAGATTGCAAAATTTTCCTGAGGCTTGTCAGGCTGAAAAATATTTCAAGAACTTGGATACCAGCCACATTTTTATAGAAGCCAGGACAACATTTTCCATGTAACCTTGTTTGCTTTTTTGCCTTTATTTTGGATTTTTTTTTCCATGTTGGCTTGTTTTGTCGATGTATTTGCTTTTTGGCCTCTGTTTCATAAAGAAGAGAATATTGTCAAGTCATGTATGTTTGTGTATGTGTCCTTCCCACTTTCAATTTCCGAGTGGCTAGAATGAGGTGAAGCAAACTTTATGTGAAGGTAGTGCCATCAGACTTTTGTACTGTTGAAAGATGGTAATTGGAGGAGGGAGGGAGGGAGGGAGGGAGGGGAGGAGAAGAAACACAGGCTAGGGGCCGAGTCTCAATGCTCCTATAAGAAATATGTAGGAATGTGGGGGAGGGGTGCAAATTCAGCTCCTTCTACCTGAAGAATTAGACAGCTGATTTTAATAAGAACATAAGAATAGCCATACTGGGTCAGACCAATGGTCCATCTAACCCAGTATCCTGTTTTCCAAACAGTGGCCAAGCCAGGTCACAAGTACCTGGCAGAAACCCAAATTGTGGCAAAACTCCATACTACAAATCCCAGGGCAAGCAGTTGCTTCCCATGTCTATCTCAATAGCAAACTAAGGACTTTTCCTCCAGGAATTTGTCCAAACCTTTTTCAAACCCAGATACGCTAACTGCTGTTAACACATTTATTTTCTTTCTTTCTTTCTTTCTTTGTTACATTTATATCCCACATTTTCCCACCTATTTGTAGGCTCAATATGGCTTACATAGTACCGGAGAGGTGTTACAGACTCCGGTGTAAACAAATACAAACTGATGTTGTGGTAAGATAAAGTTCATGTGGCACAGCCACACTAGCGAATCGTACAACAGAAGAGTTGTGTTATGTCCATTACATTCTTTAGTTTTGTTGTGTTGCAAAGATCAGGCGTTTATGTTGCCGAGCAGGGACTGTCTCTTCATGTTCAAGTGTACAGCGCTGCATACGTCTAGTAGCGCTTTAGAAATGATAAGTAGTAGTAGTAGTAGGGTATGCCCTTTTAAACAGGTTAGTTTTTAGTGTTTTCCGGAAGTTTAGATGGTCGTTCGTAGTTTTCAAGGCTTTTGGTAATGCATTCCACAGTTGTGTGCTTATGTAGGAAAAACTCGATGCGTAAGTTGATTTGTATTTCAGTCCTTTGCAGCTTGGGTAGTGCAGATTTAGGTACATTCGTGTTGATTCGGATATGTTTCTAGTTGGTAGGTTGATCAAGTCTGTCAGGTATCCCGGAGCTTCACCGTAGATAATTTTGTAAACCTGAGTGCAGATTTTGAAAGCAATGCATTCTTTGATTGGGAGCCAGTGTAGTTTTTCGCGAAGGGGTTTTGCACTTTCAAATCGCGTTTTCCCGAAGATAAGCCTAGCTGCCGTGTTTTGAGCGGTCTGAAGTTTCTTTAATGGTTGTTCTTTGCATCCCGCATAAATTCCATTGCAGTAGTCTACATGGCTTAGTACCATTGATTGTATCAGGTTGCGAAATATTCCCCTCGGAAGAATTGTTTCACGCGTTTGAGTTTCCACATTGAGTGGAAACATTTTCTTTGTTGTGGATGTCACTTGGCTCTCTAGTGTTAAGTTGCGGTCCATTGTAACGCCGAGGATTTTCAGGCTGTCTGAGATACGGAGGGTGTAATCTGGGGTGTTGATAATAGTGGGGTTATCCACACTTTGTAGGGATGAGAGGATGAGACAGTGTGTTTTTTCTTTGTTTAGTTTTAGTTGAAATGCATTTGACCAAGAGTCCATGATGTTCAAGCTGATCTTGATTTCATTGCTGATTTCTGTCAATTTAGATTTGTAAGGAATGAATATTGTGACATTGTCTGCACAGATGAGAGGGTTAAGGCCCTGGTTGGATAAGGACTTGGCTAGTGGGGTCATTATTAGGTTGAAGAGGATTGGTGATAGCGGTGATCCTTGTGGTACTCCGCAGTCTGCTTTCCACGGTGATATGTTTGAGTTTGATTTTACTTGATATGTTCTTGTGGTTAAGAAACCCTTGATCCAGCTGAGTATGTTTCCACCAATCCCGAACTTATCTAGTAATCTTATATATATTATGGTTTACCATGTCGAATGCACTAGACATGTCGAATTGGAGGAGGAGAATGTTTTTACCTATTGCTATTTCCTGCTTGAATTTGGCTAAGAGAGTGAGTAGCAGCGGCGTACCAAGGGCGGGGCGGGTGGGGGCGGCCGCCCTGGGTGCACGCCGCTGGAGGGGTGCAGAAAGCAGCCGCGCGCCTGTCGGCTCCGCTGGCTCCCTGCTCCTTCTGCCCCAGAGCAGGGAGCCAGTGGAGCCAACAGGTGCGCGGCTGCTCCCAGCAGCTAAGAATGCACCCAGGAGGTGGGGTTGATGCACCGGGGGGGGGGGGGGGGTGTCATACTGCACCCGCGGGGGGGGGGGGGGGTGCACATTGGCGATGCGCCCCGGGTGGCAGCCGACCTAGGATCGTGACTGGTGGTGAGTAGTACTGTGTCTGTGCTGTGGAGGGGGCGAAAACCTGACTGTGATTCGTGTAATATTGAGAATTTGTTTATATAATCTGTAAGTTGTTTGGCTACCATGCTTTTTGACTGACAACGGAATGCATGCTACTGGACGGTAGTTAGTGATTTCAATTTTTTTTTTTCTTGGTGTCTTTTGGTATCAGAGTGAGTAGAATATTGCCATTTTCCTTAGGGAAGAGACCTTGTTAAAGCATGTAGTTTAGGTGGGATGTGAGGTCTGCTATGAAGTGGTCAAGGCGGATTTCATTAGGTAGTTGGGACAGGTATCTAGTTTACAGTGAGTGTTGGAGAACCTGCTGATCGCCTGTGCAACTGCATCGACGGTAAGGAGGGCGAATTTTAACCAGGTTCGGTCAGCCGGATATTCTCCAGTGGTTAGGTCCAACTCATTAAGGAAGATTTCGATGTCAGTGTTGTCCTGAGGTAGCGTGTTGCGTAGGTTTGCAGTTTTTTCATTGAAATACTTAGCAAGTTTCTCTGCAGATGGGATGTCTGTATTCAATGTAGTGACCAAGTTGGTGTCTAGGAGTTTGTTCACGAGTTGGTATAATTTCTTTGTGTCTTTGTAATCTGTCCCTATTTTAGTTTTATAGTATGATCTTTTGGTCTGTCTTATTGCATATTTGTATTTTCTTTGTGAATGTTTCCTTGTGCTGAGTGTGTGTTTGTCTTTTGTTTTTCTCCATGCTCGTTCCAGTTTCCTGGATTGTGTTTTTAGCTTTTTCAGTTCATCATTGAACCATGGTATTGAGTTATGCTTACGTGAAGTTCTTGTTTGTAAGGGTGCTATTTCATCTAGTATGCATTTGCATCTTTTATCCCATTCCACGAGGTAATATATGGAGTCTGTTTGTGCGGTCTATTCATTATTGTATATCTGTTGCCAGAATGTTTTCGTGTCTATTTGACCTCTTGTGCTGTGTAGGATGTGTGTTCTTGTGTTTGGTGTAATCCTTTCTTCCGCCAGTGTAGGGATAAATTTAATTTGTATTTACATCCTCCAGCAATACATCCTCCGGCAAAGAGTTCCAGAGCTTAACCACTCGTTGAGTGAAAAAATGTTTCTTCCTATTTGTTTTAAAAGTATTTCCATGTAACTTTCTCGAGTGTCCCCTAGTCTTTGTACTTATGGAACAAGTAAAAAATCGATTTACTTCTACTCGTTCTACACCACTCATCCCTGAACATAGGGATAAGGAACTTTGGTTGGACAAAATTCATCTGTGGTTGGTCCTTGATTACTGACTGTTTATATGGCAATGCAATGCTATTTCCTTCCACAAATATTTCCAAACTGATTTGATTTAGTTGAACCAAATTTTACATAAAGCTAGTCCCCTGGGAGGATATCTGACTTTTCAAACATTGTAAGCGATTGGAAAGCGCAAAGGGAAACAATTTTGGAATCTTGCATAAGAAAAGCAACAGAGACCACGTTAATATATTTTGAGAATCTCAGAGCTGATTTTCATAACGTGTTGCAGTGGCCCACTGGGTACCGTGGTCTGTAACTGGAATGACTGGAATGTTGTTAGTGCCTTAGTTTCTAGTAGGTGGCATTTCTGAATTTGTTCTCTTATCTGTCCATGTGCTTCAGTTTGTAATGATTAGAATGGGCTGCGGTCAGTGCAAGCTTGGCGTAATTTAACTGTCTCAAAATGAAGAGATGTATAAAGGGATATATATCTATATATAAATAAATATATAATTATTTTCAGAAAGATTTACAGTGCCATTTTAAAATTCTAGAATATATTGTGAAACTAGCTTCATATTGAAAGGTTCAAAGATGCTTTGATGGATATAGTGATTTTTACATCTTTTGGTAATATTGCATACAAATAGAACCAATGCTGTCTAGAACACAGATTGCTAACTGTGCTCTGAGTATTTGTCATCTGTACAGGGAAAACCAGGCAGTATATAAAAAATAAAATACAAATTAAATTTTAAAAAGTCACCCCTGCCAACAATAGTCGACCACTCTTCCCTACCCTCGCTCCTGTGCATCGTGGTTTCCCACCAGCAAGGGGAGTCAGCAAGCACAGCTCCTTACCTGGAGCTGCCTCCTGGCTCTTTCTGAAGCTGGAACTACAGGGGGGGGGGGGGGGGGGTCAACGGGTTTGGCTACAATCCAGGGTTATGATTTCAGCTTTAGAAGTAAGCAGGTAGAGGAGGTGGCAGTAGTAGCAGTAGCACTATGCAAGGGATGATGCTCTAGTACAAGACCCTCAGCTAAAAATTGACATTGCTTTTACCTATGGGGGCAAAAAGGATACTGTTTGCCCAGATCCTCTTGCTGATGGGAGGCTATCATGGTGTGGGAGGGAAGGGAAGCTGGTGTTGATTCCAGTAGGATGGGAGGAGAGGGAAAGGATGGTCATGACATCAGGGCTTGTGTGGGAGGAAATGGAAGGTGATGAGGCCAGGGGAGTGTGGAGGAGGAGGAAGGGAAGGTGAACTCAGCAGCAGGTATGCCATGTGAAATATGCCCACCCTCCCTGTGGGTTAAGCTGCCTATTGATTGTTTTTTGAGTTGGTGTGGCTATCAGAAATTGTTTTGCTTTGACTCCTGCTGCTGCCAGTCCTGGGTCTAAGGAGTTAGATCTGGTACTGAAAGTCACGGGAGGAGATCCAAACCACATGAAAACAAAAGTAGAGAGAGAAGAAAGTCCAAGACCAAGTTTGGGGACACCAACTGATAGTGAGATGGTAGTGGTGGTGGATCTGTCAAAAGATATACAGTGGAACCCCAATATAATGCTATGATTGGGATCAATAAAATATCATTGTGTTAAATGTGGGGTCGAGTTATAGTGGGGTCAGTAGAACATGAACACAACTGAACCAAAAGTTGATCTGTTGCAAAAAAAAGCGGAGCCAAGACATGATTGTGTTGGATGCAGATTCGTGGTATTAAGGGGTGCATTATATTGGGGTTCCACTATACTAAAATTAAGAGAACCCAGGTGGAACAGAATTCCAAAATTCAAAGGAGGAAAGACTGTCAAAGACAATATAGTGATGAACTGTATCTAAAGAAATGGATAGGACAAGGAATCTGAGGACTTATTAAAGCCCCTGGCCTTGGACATGAAGAGATCATTGGAGACTGTGATGAGGGTTGTCTACAAGGGATTTAAAGGGTGGTGGAAGCTATACAGAGTTGGATCCAGAATGGACTGAGATGCAAGGTAGTCATGGCACTGTTGCTGGATATTATGTTCAAGGGAGGAGGGAGATGGGACAATAGTTAGCAGGTAGATGGGATCCAATGAGGGTTTCTTGAGAAGTGATACAATCACTGCATTTGAAGGCAGTGAGAATGGTTGCAATGCAAAGTGGTAGACTCAGGATATGACGGATGGAGGGGTCGGGTGCTCATGTGGTTAGGATAACAAATAGAGGAGGAGAGAGGATTGGAAGTTTCCCCCTCTATGATTTCAGAAAAGGGAGAAAGAAAGCCAGAGGCTAAGGGAAGGCAAGATAAATATAGTGGGGGAGATAGAAGGAACCTAGTAGAGAACTCATGTTTGATAGAAGAAGTCAGCTATTGCCTGGGCAGAGTAAAGGGAGAAAGTCTGAGGAAAATGGTGAGCATGCCAAAGAAATGGCAAAGGCTGAAGACAATGCTGCTTACCAGATGGGTAGAGTAGGTTTGTTTGGTGAGTAAAATGAAGACCCAAATATGGTGAGCATGAATTTGAAATGGATGGAGTTGGTGTGGGATTGGGGTTTAGTCACAGATGCTCTTCAGGGAAGGTGAAAACCTAGGCTCCACTTCCAGCCCCTGGGAGCAGGAAGTCCCAATAATTGCACAACTGCTACATCTATATGATTGCAGGGTTCTGGAAATAGGCCTTGTGCATGGCTTCTGACCAAGAACAGGACTAGGTGTGTTTGGAGGGGTTAAAAAATATGGGAAGAATTCCCAGATATTTGCACATTAAGACTGATAGTGCCAGCCCCTAAACCTGGTTCCAATTGAGATGCAATTCCAGAAGGGCAGGGGATTAAAGTGGAAACAGAGAGAAAAGATAAGCAAGAAAACCCCACAACAAAACAAAAGGAAGTGAGATATGGGTGAAAAGATCACCGCAGTGATAGAAGGCAGTATAGCAGTATCTGAAGCAGAGTCCTCAAGGAGAAGCCAGAAAGGGGCAACAAGAGATAACGAGGTCATGAGCTCTATGAAATCTGCAACATTGCAGGTCTGTTCACATTCCTTGTGCGCAGTGACCTCACCAAAGGTGACTAATTAACACTAATTAGCTGGAAAACCACAGCGATGAGCACGAATCAGGAAATGATCCCTCAGACTGGTAAAATGAAGAAAGTAAAATCAGAGCTTTGTCTTTCAAAGAATGTGTAACAGGAAAAGACATTTTAAGGTGTGCCAGTGGTTTAATGTGTGTGTCATGGGTTCAGCCAGCATACCACAGCATAATTAGGGGTGATGGTATGGACCACACACAGATGTCTGCCATACTAATAAATACCTACGCTTTAAATCAAAGATGAAAAGAGTCCCAGTTTGAAACACTGATAAGCTGTCAAAAACTCATGTGCTGCAGCAGCTCCGGAGAGTTCTTAAACTGCCTTCATATAAGAGAACCACTTGCAAGAATTCAGCTTTCTGTCAGACCAAACAGTCCCTAGATCTGCCCATGTATCTGGTAGAAGTGATTGTTCAAGGCCAAGTCTTAGAATTTCAGCTAATTTTTCTACAATTATACCTTCATGTTCACTTACATCTGCAGTCCTAAGTAGCATCCCCCATCTTCTGTACAGAGCCGCCGAGAAGAGGGGAGGGGGGCAAAATTCTTTGGGTCTGGACTCCAAGGGGAGGGCGGCACCGGTAAGCTTCTTCCTGCCTGCCTGATTCCGGGTCTGTCTCTCTCTTGCTTCTGTGTGCCAGGACCTGGATGATTGTATTAACGCGATAACAGGGGTTATCGCATTAATGCAATCATCCAGGTCCCAGCACACAGATGACAGAGTGAGGCAGGAGCAGTCAGACACAGGAAGGTAAAGGGGCAGGCACAGCGGTCTGAATGTGGGGGATGGGGTGGTCAGCAGCCCTGCCCTGGACTCGGCTGTGTCTCTCAGCGGCCCTGCTTCTATATCACACTGTGCAGTTTACCACAGGGAAACCAGCACCGCTCACTGACCCTGTGTGACCTTCAAGAACGTTATCTCACTATGCCTCTTTTTAGCTAAGAAAAATAGGGTGATAAGAAGAATAATGAACTCTTTGTTCCTCCTTGATTTTTTTCTTTATAAATCCTCACTGGATTTCAGAAGCAGCCTTTCCATCCCAGATATGTCCATTTCTGTATATCAGGAGCAGAGCTTTTTTGAGGGGGTACTTGGGGATACTGAATACTGGCACCTTTCCCTTGTCTGCTAAAATTGACCCATGGACCCCAAGTTTTAATGAAAGAGCTCAGGCTCTACACACCAATTCTGCCTTGTCATAGATTCTGTGACCGGTTGCAGGGGGCCTGGCTTTTGTGGGATGAGTCCCTTATGGGCTCATTTTCAAAAGAGAAGGACACCCATCTTTCGACATAAAGATGGGTGTCCTTCTCACAGGGTCGTCCAAATCGGTATAATCAAAAGCCAATTTTGGACGTCCCCAACTGCTTTCCGTCGCAGAGACGGCCAAAGTTCAAGGGGGCGTATTGGAGGCGGGACTTGGGCGTGCCTAACACTAGGACGTCCTCGACCCATAATCGAAAGAAACAAGGATGTCCCTGACGAACACTTGGACAACTTTACCTGGTCGTGTTTTTCTTACGACGAAAGCACAAAAAGGTGCCCGAAATGACCAGATGACCACCGGAGAGAATCGAGGATGACCTACCCTTACTCCCTCAGTGGTCACTAACCCCCTCCCACCCTCAAAAAGCATCTTTAAAAATATTGATTGCCAGCCTCAGATGTGATACTCAGGTCCATCTCAGCAGTATGCAGGTACCTGGAACAGTTTTAGTGGGTGCAGTGCCCTTCAGGCAGGCGGACCCAGGCCCATCCCCCCCCCCCCCCCCCCCCCACCTGTTACACTTGTGGTGGTAAATGTGAGCCCTCCAAAACCCACCAGAAACCCACTGTACCCACATCTAGGTGCCCCCCTTCACTCGTAAGGGCTATGGTAGTGGTGTACAGTTGTGGGTAGTGGGGTTGGGGGGGTTGGGGGGCTCAGCACACAAGGTAAGGGAGCTATGTACCTGGGAGCAATTTATGAAGTCCACTGCAGTGCCCCCTAGGGTGCCCGGTTGGTGTCCTAGCATGTGAGAGGGACCAGTGCACTATGAATGCTGGCTCCTCCCACGACCAAAGGGCTTGCATTTGGTCGTTTCTGAGATGGGCGTCCTTGATTTCCATTATCGCCGAAAATCAGAAACAACCAAGTCTAGGGACGACCATCTCTAAGGCAGTGGCGTAGCCAGAAGGCAATTTTTGGGTGGGCCAACAGGTTGGATGGACGGGCACTAGAGAAACACCTGCCACCTGATAGTAACATAGTAGATGACGGCAGAGAAAGACCTGCACGGTCCATCCAGTCTGCCCAACAAGATAAACTCATATGTGCTACTTTTTGTGTATAGCTGACCTTGAATTGCATCTGCCATTTTCAGGGCACAGATCGTAAAAGTCTGCCCAGCACTAGCCCCGCCTCCCACCACCGACTCTGCAACCCAATCTCCGCTAAGCTTCCAAGGATCCATTCCTTCTGAACAGGATTCCTTTATGTTTATCCCACGCATTTTTTAATTCAGTTACTGTTTCATCTCCACCACCTCTCGCAGGAGGGCATTCCAAGTATTCACCACTCCCTCCATGAAAACATACTTCCTGACATTTTTCTTGAGTCCCCCCCCTTCAATCTCATTTCAAGTCCTCTAGTTCTACCGCCTTCCCATCTATGGAAAAGGTTTGTTTGCGGATTAATACCTTTCAAATATCTGAACGTCTGTATCATATCACCCCTGTTTCTCCTTTCCTTCAGGGTATACATGTTCAGGTCAGCAAGTCTCTCCTCATACGTCTTTGTAACGCAAATCCCATACCGTTCTCGTAGCTTTTCTTTGCACCGCTTCAATTCTTTTTACATCCTTAGCAAGATACGGCCTCCAAACCTGAACACAATACTCTAGGTGGGGCCTCAACAACGACTTATACAGGGGCATTAAAACCTCTTTTCTTCTGCTGGTCATACCTCTCTCTATACAGCCTAGCAACCTTCTAGCTACAGCCACCGCCTTGTCACACTGTTTCGTTGCCTTCAGATCCTCAGATGCTATCACCCCCAAATCCCTCTCCCCGTCCGTACATATCAGACTCTCACCGCCTAACACATACGTCTCCCGAGGGTTTCTATTCCCTAAGTGCATCACTTTGCATTTCTTCGCATTGAATTTTAATTGCCAAACCTTAGACCATTCTTCTAGCTTCCGCAGTTCCTTTTTCATGTTTTCCACTCCCTCCCGGGTGTCCACTCTGTTACAAATCTTAGTATCATCCGCAAAAAGGCAAATTTTAGCTTCTAACCCTTCGGCAATGTCACTCACAAATATATTGAACAGAATCGGCCCCAACACCGATCCCTGAGGCACTCCACTACTCACCTTTCCCTCATCCGAGCGAATTCCATTAACCACCACCCTCTGGCGTCTGTCCGTCAACCAGTTCCTAATCCAGTTCACCACATCGGGTCCTATCTTAAGCCTGTTAAGTTTATTCAAGAGCCTCCTGTGGGGAACCGTGTCAAAAGCTTTGCTGAAATCTAAGTAGATTATGTCTATAGCACGTCCCTGATTAAATTCTCCGGTCACCCAGTCAAAGAATTAAATGAGATTCGTTTGGCACAATTTACCTTTGGTAAAAACCATATTGTCTCGGATCTTGCAACTTATTGGCTTCCAGAAAATTCACTATCCTTTCCTTCAGCATCGCTTCCATTACTTTTCCAATAACCGAAGTGAGGCTTACCGGGCTGTAGTTTCCAGCTTCTTCCCTATCACCACTTTTGTGAAGAGGGTGTCGCGCTTCTCACCTGCGCATCCTGCCCGTCCTTCACGCCGCTCCTCACGGCTGGGTCGCTTCCTGGCCTCTGCTACCACCACTACGTTATGGAATGCCGGCTATCTTGGCAGCGCCGACGCTCCTCAATCGGCGTGTCTTCCGGGCGCGGGGCCCGGGAATTCGGGCCACGCCTCCTAGCACCCGGATTGGCTCTCAGGGTCGGGCTCTGCCTCCTCTTGCTGGCTGGCCTATCGGGGCTCTCCTTACCAGCTGACTTCTGCTCCTTGCCAGCTGTAGCTTGTCGTTTTGGAAGGAGGGGGCTATTTAAGGAGCAAGTCTTCACTACCCACTTTGCTTCAGCTTCTACTTTGTTCTGCCGGTGCGTCTGAAGGACTTGTTTGTCTCTTTCTGCTTGACCTGCCTTGAACCTTTGCCTGGAACTGGACTATTGCTTTTGCTTGCCGCCTGCCTTGAACCTTTGCCTGGAACCGGACTATTGCTTTTGCTTGCCGCCTGTCTTGAACCTTTGTCTGGAACTGGACTATTGCTTTTGCTTGCCGCCAGCCTTAAACCTTTGCCTGGAACTGGATTACTGCTTTTGCTTGCTGCCTGCCTTGAACCTTTGCCTGGAACTGGATACTGCTTTTGCTTGCCATTTGCCTTGAACCTTTGCCTGGAACTAGACTATTGCTTTTGCTTGCCGCCTGCTTTGAACCTTTGCCTGGAACTGGATTACCGCTCTTCCTTGCCGCCTGTCTTTGAACCTTCGCCTAGACCTGGACTGTGTTTCGCTTGCTGCCTGCCTTTGAACCATTGCCTGGACCTGGACTGTGTTTGCTTGAAGCCTGTCTTTGTATCTTTGCTTGGACCTGGACTAAGCTTTTGTTTGCAACCTGCCTTTGAGCCTAGCCTGGACCTGGACTGTGCTTAGCTACCTGTCTTTGCCTGGACCTGGACTGTGCTGTGGAACCTTGGGTCTTCATCTCCTTTCCCCAAGGTAGGTCTGGGTTGTTCGGCTGTTAGACTTTGTCTAACACAGGGACTCACTATCCTACTCCGGGGCTTGACAGAGGGACCACATCCGCTGTTCTCCAATCCTAAGGAACCTCTCCCGTCTCCAAGGATTTATTAAACAAATCTTTAAGAGGACCCGCCAGAACCTCTCTGAGCTCCCTCAATATCCTGGGGTGGATCCCATCCAGTCCCACGGCTTTGTCCAGACAAGACATATTGGTAAGATCAATTGAATGAGTTTCCTTCTGTACTAGGGATGTATAGCCAGAAAATTATCGCTTTGTCATTTCCCATGTCATTTCTGAGAATGTTCATTTGTGGGGGAGGAGGGATATTCTGCTGAGGGAACAATGTCATTAAGCGTACATGCTCTTTCGGTAAAAATATGCACTATTTGAAAACAGCATGCAGTATTCAGAAAGAGTGTCCACATTTTCCCAATAATGCACGCATGTGTCCACTATTCATGCATGCATCCACTATCAGGGGAGAGTGTGCACTCTTTGGAAAGAAAATGTTTTATTGACAGCACACTCCTCCTCCTCCCTCACACACACACACAAAATTTATTGGGGTTTTTTCTGCTCATTTTCATTTGGCAATGATACGAAATGGTATAGGATATGTTGTTGATGTTTCCTACATTGTGTCAAACATATGGACAAGACTTATCTGTACAATCTGAGTGGTGTGGGGCTCCGATCCCATGCAAAGCTGTTGTATTCCTAGCACTTTCTTTCCCCAGAGGATGCATCAAAGTCAGTATTCAAAGGCATGTATGCAGTCAGTGATATATATGTTTAGGATCTCTGAAAATTTTCATAACTAATCTTAACCTCATCAAAACATGAAGCTTGTGAAAGTCATATGGTGGCTTAACACAGTAACGGAGGGCAGATAAAACCCAGCCTGATCCATCCAGTCTACCCAGCAAGGTGCTCTGTGTGGAACATACATGTTACATTCTCTATGCCTTTGTTTAGGATTGTACCTGCCTCTCTGTGACATATAGAGATTGTATTATTATTATTACATGTGGTATCATTGGAGAATTCAAGCACCATCCAGAAGCTTTGGAATGATTAAAAAACTGCTCTTTCCACTGTTCGAAGCAGGTTACCTCACATTTTTTTAATTCTGTTACTGATTTTGTCCCTACTAGCTCCACTGGGAGGGCATTCCAGGCATCCACCACCCTTTCTGTGAAATGAGGGAAATAAGTTGAATTTCTTAGTCCTGCTCTTAAAGATTTATTTAATAGATCTTTAGAGATGGGAGAGGTTCCGCGAGATTGGAGACGAGCGGATGTGGTCCCTCTTCACAAAAGTGGAGACAGGGAAGAAGTGGGAAACTATAGACCGGTAAGTCTCACGTCAGTGGTAGGAAAAATAATGGAGTCACTGCTAAAAGAAAGGATAGTTAACTTTCTAGAAACCGACGGGTTACAGAACCCGAGGCAACATGGCTTTACCAAAGGACAATCCTGCCAAACAAATCTTATTGACTTTTTTGACTGGGTGACAAAAGAACTGGATGAGGGACGTGTGCTAGATGTAATCTACTTGGACTTCAGCAAAGCCTTTGATACGGTCCCCCACAGAAGACTCGTGAATAAGCTGAAAGGGTTGAACTTAGGACCGAAAGTGATGAACTGGATAGGAAACTGGTTGACCGACAGGTGGCAGAGGGTGGTAGTAAATGGAATCCGCTCAGAAGAAAGGAAGGTGAGCAGTGGAGTTCCTCAGGGGTCGGTGCTGGGGCCTATTCTGTTTAATATACTTGTGGGAGATATTGCTGAAGGGTTGGAAGGAAAGGTGTGCCTTTTTGTGGATGACACGAAAATAGCCAATAGAGTGGATACCCTGGAGGGAGTAGAAACAACGAGAAGGGATCTCCGAACGTTAGAAGAATGGCCGAGGGTCTGGCAGTTAAAATTTAATCAGTAACAAACAGTACTCCTATTTTCTATAAGTTACAAAGTCTTTATTAGTGAAAATAATTCAGTGCATTAAAAACCTACCAAACAATACCCCTGCAACTCACTCCCACTACCATCCACATTTACACTTCTACCCAGATCACACATACAAATCCCATCCCAAAAGCACTAAGCATCAACCCTAAACTGCAGTTTCTTCAGTCTCTGTATATAATCAAAACACAGGGCTCAGTAAAGATCAATCACTTAGCCATAAATAATAATGGCATACGGAACCCAGTTTTCAGTAGTAGTTAAAATTTTATGCCAAGTAGTACAGAGTGATGCACTTGGAGTGCGGAAACCCAAAAGAGAGATACCGGATAGGAGGGGAGAGATTAGTAATCTCGACTCAGGAGAGAGACCTTGGGGTGTTGGTGTCAGAGGATCTGAAGGTGAAGAAACAATGCGACAAGGCAACGGCCGTGGCCAGAAGGATGCTAGGCTGCGTAGAAAGGGGCATAATCAGCAGAAGAAAGGAGGAATTGATGCCCCTCTACAAGTCGTTGGTGAGGCCCCACTTGGAGTATTGTGTTCAGTTTTGGAGGCCGTATCTTGCTAAAGATGTAAAAAGACTGGAAGCGGTGCAAAAAAAAGCAACAAAAATGGTATGGGATTTGCGTTGCAAACTGTACGAAGAGAGACTTGCTGACCTGAACATGTATACCTTGGAGGAAAGGAGAAACAGGGGTGATATGATACAGACATTCAAATATTTGAAAGGTATTAATCCACAAATGAACCTTTTCCGGAGACGGGAAGGCGGTAGAACTAGAGGACATGAATTGAGGTTGAAGGGGGGCACACTCAGGACTAATGTTAGAAGTATTTTTTCACAGACAGGGTGGTGGATATGTGGAATGTCCTCCCGCGGGAAGTGGTGGAGATAAAAACGGTAATGGAATTCAAACATGCGTGGGATAAACACAAAGGAATCCTGTTTAGAAGGAATGGTTCCGTGGAATCTTAGCAGAGATTGGGTGGCGACGCCGGTAATTGGAAACAAAACGGGAGCTGGGCAGACTTCTACGGTCTACGCCCTGATCATGACTGAATTGATAGGGATGGGCTGGAGTGTAAATTTTAAGGGGCTTCGATGTTAGCTTCAGAACTTAGTACAAGAACAGTACTGGGCAGACTTCTACGGTCTGTGCCCTGAGAAAGGCAAGGACAAATCAAACTCGGGTATACATATAAAGTATCACATACCATGTAAAATGAGTTTATCTTGTTGGGCAGACTGGATGGACCGTACAAGTCTTTATCTGCCGTCATTTACTATGTTACTTAGCTAGCTATCCCTATGAATAAATACCACCCGCATAATCAGGACTCAACAGTACCCTTGTTAGCAATGTCCGGTAGCCATTTTGTTCCACACACACATATCACAGATAAAGATGCATGTGAGTATGATGGAAATATGGAAATTTGTACTGCTGCTGCCTGTGCTGTCCCTTTGTTTTTTGTTTTGTTTTTTTGGCAGGGGGGAAGGGTGGAAGCTTACACTGAAGTACCCCATGCAGTGGTGGGGCAGTGTGTGCGTGTCTGTGTATGTAAGGGAGGCCTCCATTGCAACCACCTGTATCTGTACTATAGTGAGGCAGTGTGTGTGAGGGAACCTTTACTGCGGCCCACGTTGAACCAGACCAAAGTCCATTGAGCCCAGCATCCCATCTCTGATGGGGACAATTGAGGCCACAAGTAGAAATCTTTCATTGCTCTTTCCAGGTATATGCAATGGGTTTCCCAAGTTTACCTGGCTAATAATTCTTTCCTCCAGGAACTTATCCAAAGCAGTGGCATAGCTATAGAGGGCCACCGTGGGACCTGGGCTCCCCCAAATTGGTTCTGGGTCCCTGGTTTGGCTGGCGGGGTTCACCAACCCCTGCCAGCTGAAGCATGAGCATGTGGGACGTGAGGGAAAGAGAGAACAAGGCAGGCAATGCAGCGGAGACCAGCGCTGGACAAATGTTTCACCTGGTGGGGGTTGGGGACCCCTGCCAGCCAAGGTATGTGCAGCGGTGGCGGTAGGTGAGGAGCAGCAGTGGGGGGGGGGGGGGACCAAAATGTGCCCCCCACTTTGACCTCTGGCCCCCTCCCACCTTGAGGTCTGGCTATGCCCCTGACAAAGCCCTTTTAAATTGCTGCTCTCTAAGGGCCCTGTTTACCAAGCCTCGTTATAGGCATGTAAGTGTTTTTAACGCTCATTAACCATGTATGTGTGTTAATCATGTACTGCCTACAATATCTCTATAGGCTCCTACACAGTAAGTCACCTTGACCTTGTCTTTCAGCAACAGAATCCACAGCTTAATTATACACTATGTGAAAAAAAACATTTTTTTCTATAGTTTGTTTTCAGTCTTTGGGTTATTAGTTTCATGGAATGTCCTTTCATTCTAGTTTTTGAAAGGTTAAACAACCATACCCTATTTAACCATTCCACTCCCTCATGCTATTCGTATACCTGTCCCATAGGGACCTGGGCACATGAGGGTGTGGGGGTGTGCGTGTCTGCATATGCTTTAGTGCGTGGTTAAGAGAAACCTGCCTTACTGCTCCTGCATTCCCTGGTTGCTGATGAGGTAAAGCATCTAGGAAGTTTGTTGATGGATTTCTGTGCCAGGGAATCGCGCACTGCTGCTGCCTGGGCTTTACCTAGAATGTGCTGGGAGAGTGCGTGTGCAGGAAGTAGTACCATTGCTGTAAATGGACGCACAGAGGAGTGGTGTTTCCAGTGGAGGAGCGGCCTAGTGGTTAGAGGTGGCCGGTTCAAATCCCACCACTGTTCCTTGTGATCTTGGGCAAGTCACTTAACCTTCTATTGTCTCAGGTACAAGCTTAGATTATGAGCCCTCCAGGCACAGGGAAATATCCAGTGTACCTGAATGTAACTCACCTTGAACTACCACTGAAAAGGTGTGAGCAAAATCCAAATAAATAAATCTGATACATTTCATTTGTTATATTCACTGCAAAGTTTTGCTTCTTCCCCCTGACTGACACCTCCTACCCCCATTTCCATTTATCGAGCTACTGAACTGACATGGTATACAACCTAAGCCCTAGTTAACTCTACATTGTAACCGTGCTGTTTCTTCACTCCTTCGTTAAGGGAACACAGCTACTGAAAGTTAGTCACAGATATATTAAGTTTGTTCAATACAAAGGTCTCGACTACCGTTTGTTAATTCTCATTTCTACATATTATTCCCTGTAAGAAAAGATTGAACTGAGAAGCTGACCTGAATGGACTAGCCTGTAGCACTTTCCAGGTGAGTCGTGGCTTCCTTGGAGATGGCAGGTGGAGTATATCCTGCTCCTGCTGACCTGTCTTGGAAGAACACTAGGTTCCCTGGAGAAAAAACATGAGAGAAAGACGAGATTCAATCTGCATCTATGTGGAACAGTTCCACCAAGCAGAACAGTGCAAAGGAGGAACTCACACCATGCTTAAGATATCACATCAGGACTTCCAATTAATCTTAGAATTTACCAGCTTCTGCAAAGAGAGCCCCTCTCCTTACCTGTTATCTTCAGTTCCACTTTTCAGTCTCCCTCCTACTCTGCCTCTGTCCTTTTTTTCTCCCTTGGTTCCCTCTGTCCATCCCTGGTGTCTCTGTCTTTCATTTTTCTCTACCATCTTGTTGGGCCTCTCTCTCTCTCTCTCTCTCTCTTTGCCACTTTTTTCTCTATCACACATATTCACCTACCTCTCACCCTGGGCTCTGTATCTGTTTCTTGAGAAGTGAGTGACTCTGGGGCTCTCTCCTCCTTGATACTGAGGTCTGTCCTATTATCTTGGTCAGCCTAAACCTGCCCTGCACTGCTGCCCCCACCCTCTTCCGCCCCCTAGTCCATTCACTTCCATAATCAGCTTTCATTTCCTGCTAGTAATGGAAAAGGAAGCGATCCCAGCCCTGCCCTGTAACTGACTTTAGCAAGCATCCCAACAAGAAAAGCAAGGAAAGAGAATGTGAACAGTCTGCACTTAGGTGTGGCACAGCCTGAGGTCTTTCTCAGAATGTTCTCTAAACCCAGTAAGGGGCAACAACTCTATCTCTCTGGAAGTGGGGGGTGAACATTTCCAGCAAGAGATGCAAGGTCAGGCAGAGTCTGTGGTCTTTCACCGCATGTGTCCCTCTTATCTTTTCCTCTCTCAGCACTTTCTGTCACTTGCTTTCACTGCTTATAGTGTTTTTTCCTCTTCTAGTGACTCTGATCATCTGCATATGTCGTTGAGCAGTGGTGCTCAGAGAGGGAGGGAGAAAGAGTTGTGTGCTCTGCTAAACACTAATTATTCCGTGGTCCTGTGCCTTCAAGGATTTACACATCAGAGGCCAAAGTGCAGGAGCTGCCACTCAATTCCATTTCCCGGTGTAGAGAGGAGACGTGTCTTCCGTAGACATGGTCATAGTCCACTTCTTACTATTTCCACACAGTGATACTGGCAGAGCACTGTATACCCAAAAAACTGAGTGGATGTGAGGTCTATCTGAGCAATACTCTCACAATCAAAGCAAAAAGACCCACTATAATTGCAAAAACAATGTGTGAACAAAACAAAGAAAATATGATCTGCACAGAAGGAAAAGCCTCAAAGAGCTCCAGATCTAAAGATCTATAGAGCTAAAGAAGATCAAATCGATCTATACTTCATCATTGGCTAAAAAAAACTTCCAAAATAAATGTGTGGAAAACCCCACAACTGAAAATGATCGCTGTATATCAAAAAACAATTTTCATTGATAAAGCAAAATCTAATACAAACTAAAGGACTCCTTGAAAGGTACCTTTAGCAAACTTTCAAGCGTCCCTCCTGGAGCTCAAGCAGTCCTTGTGGCTATGTTCAACGTCCAACAGCTGCATGTGTCCCGAGTGGGGGGATGGCGGCTGCGGCAGCTCTACCCCAGCCCAGCTCTGTCTCTAAGTGGCTCTGGCCTTTTGTAGAATTGTGCTTAGCGCTGATTCCTGAGTCCAAACTGTAAGTGCCAGACTTACGCCTGCTGAAACTAAGTAGAAATGCTGGCACCCAAGTTGAGCTGAGCCAGTATTCTCTAACTACATGCATAACTTTTTGGAATGCTCTTGACATGCCCATGGATTTAGGCGTACTGCAAATTTTATTGGGTGCCAATTATCAATAATTGGCACTCAAGAAAAAGATCTAAGCGCCGTTGTAGATAATGCACTAAAATCTTCCGCTCAGTGTACAGCAGTAGCCAAAAAAGCAAATAGGATGCTAGGAATTATTTGGAAAGGGATGGTGAATAAGACCAAAAATACTATAATGCCTCTGTATCGCTCCATGGTGTGACAGCACCTTGAGTATTGCGTTCAGTTCTGGTCGCCATATCTAAAAAAGATATAGTTGAATTAGAAAAGGCTCAAAGAAGAGTGACATAGGTGCCCCGTATAAGAGGCTTGGGGAGGCTAAGCCTCCCCAGCCCAATCATGACCTTCCCCTGGCTGCTGCTGCCCTCACAAACGCAGCCAGGCAGCTCTCCCTCCTTCCTTCCCACTCTTGGCTCCTCGACCGGCAGCCTCCCCCCGCGTGCGCACGTGCGTACAACATGTGTTTTAACCTTTTACTTTCCATGGCAGCGACGTCAAGTGACGAAGAAGGCACTGCGGGCTCGCCTCCGGCTCCAGCTTCTCCCTTCCCTCTTCACACAGTGTCCCACCTTCTTTGATGATGCATTTTCTGTTTCCATGAGGGCGGGACACTGTGAGAAGGGAGAAGCTGGAGGCGAGCCTACGGTGCCTTTTTCTTCACTGACGTCGCTGTCACGGAGAGTAAAAGGGTTAAACGCATGGGGTGGGGGAATAAAGGAACGTAGAGGAGGGCTGTCGGGGAGCTGAGGGAGGGCAGGGAGAATCGCTGGACATGGATGGGAGGGGATGGGAGGGGAGAGAACAGATCTCTGGACAAGGGAAGAGAACAGATCGCTGGAGAGGAGGGGAGGGCAGGGGGAGAGAACAGATTGCTGGAGAGGAGGGGAGGGCAGGGGAGAGGAGAATTGCTGGCCATGGATGGATGGAGGAGAGGGCAGGGGAAAATGGAGAGTTGTTGGACATGGATGGATGGAGGGGAGGGGAGGGAAGTCAGGAAGGAGATGAACATGGATTGAGGGGAGGGAAGAGAGGAGAAATGCTGGACATGGATGAAGTGGAGGGCAGGGAAGAGAGGAGAAATGTTGGACAAGGATGGAGGGAAGGAAAGACAAAGGAAGGAGATGCACATGGACGGAGTGGAAGGGAGAGAGGAGAAATGCTGGACATGGATGGAGGGGAGGGAAGACAGAGGAAGTAGATGCACATGGAGGGGAGGGGAGTGAGGAGAAATGCTGAATATGGGTGGAGGGGAAATTGCTGAATTTAAGGGCTGGATTGGAACACTTTGAGGGCAGATGTTGAAATTGGAGAAAGGATAGGGACAGGGCTACAGATGGTAGACAGGACGCATAAGGACACAGAAGGATGGTGGACATGGTGAGAGAAAAAATATCAAATGGAAAGAAGACTGCATAAAACAGAAGACACTGGGACCAAAGCTAATAGAAAAACTAAATGCTCAGACAGCAAAGGTAGAAAACATTTTTTTATTCAGAATTTATTAATTGGAATATGTCAGCTTTTGGAAATGTGCATCTGTGATATTTTGCATGTAAGTTTCAAATTTTCTAGTATTGCTGCATGCTGAGTCTGACTTCTTGAGGTAACTTTCCAGTTCAGTATTTTGCCTTCATATCTGTTGTGTCATGTGTTTTTCATGTGTGATCAAGATGCAGTACTCTGCTAGTGTGTAGTATTTGCAGCCCTTTTTGTTTTGTTTTGTTTCACTAGGTTGTGTACTGGTGTTTTAGAGACAGGTGTAATTATAGTGCTGCCTTTCCACGCATAAGGTTGTAGCTCGTCCTGTCCTTGGAATTAGTGCTGTTATGGTTTGGTAAAGTTATGAGTGTGTTTTTGCACAAGATTGTGTATAGTGTTTTGTAGTGGAGAGATTGTGTGTTGGCCTTACTGAGGTGGCACCAAAACATCAGAAAGGGTTTAGAGCCTAAATCATGACACACTACCTCTTGAAGGATCTACATATGGCCATTAATAAAAGGAGCTCATTGTGAACACTACCCACCCTAAAAGGGTGTTTTGTGGCTCTACATGAGAATTATGATATTATGATCCCTTGTTTCATATTGTTGACGGTCTGCATTTTCCTTATGGGTGGTATAATGGTGTATTAGGGTCTGCCCAGTGTAATATTTATGGTACAGTAAGGTTCTGAATGTGTTTTTGCACAAAGTTGTGCATAGTGTTTTGCAGTTGAGCGATTGTGGTTAGTATATGCTTCAAGCAACCACTTTATTCTTTGACATAAACATATCTAATATCTAAATTTAATAAAAGGTATTAATTGTGACTATTTTATTTTTACTTATTTTTTTTCTGTGTGTTGTCAGACAATTATGGAGGTAAGTTCTGCCCCTGGCCCCACCCCTAACCCCGCCCCCTTTAGCCTCCCCAAACAATTGGGCCACCGACTGCCTATGAAGAGCGACCAAAAAGTTAAAGGGGATGGAACTTCTCTTGTATGAGGAAATGCTAAAGAGGTTAGGGCTGTTCAGTTTGGAAAAGAGACGGATGAGGGGAGATATGATTGAGGTCTACAAAATCCTGAGTGGTGTAGAAGTAAATCGATATGTTTTACTTGTTCCAGAAGTGAAAAGACTAGGGGACACACAAGGAAGTTACATGGAAATACTTTTCAAACAAATAGGAGGAAATATTTTTCACTCAATGAAAGCTCTGGAACTGTTTGCCAGAGGATGTGGTAACTGCAGTTAGCATATCTGGGTTTAAAAAAGGTTTAAGCAAATTCCTGGAGGAAAAGACCATAATTTGCTATTGAGACAGATGGGGATGCAGCTGCTTGCCCTGGGATTGGTAGAATTGGAATGTTGGAAATGAGATATTGGCCTAGATGGACCATTGGTCTGATCCAGTATGGCTACTCTTATGTTCTTATGAGAAGTGCTGCTGGTTTTTTGGGTAAAGGCCCTATGGTGGGGTAAGAGGGAGAGGTGCTGCTGGACCAGGGGAAGGGGGCAGAGGAGAGATGCTACTGGACATGGGGGAGAGGGAGAGGTGCAGCAAGACCAGTGGCTGGAGGAGTAAGAGGGAAAAGTGCTGCTGGAACTGGGAAGTGAGGGGTGAGAGGGGGAGGTACTGCTAGACTTGGGGGTGGGGGGGTGAGAGGTGCTGCTGGACTGGGGGATGCAATAAAGAGGAAGAGAAAGAGAGAGAGAGAGAGACCAGTCTAGGGAAAAGGAAGAGAAGGGGAGAGATGTTGGATGAGAGAGAGACTGGATCGGGGAAGAGAAGGGCAGAGACACTGGACTCAGGGAGGGAGAAATTCTGGACTGCAGTAGGGGAGCAAAGAAGAGAGGGAGAGTAGCTCCAGGATGGTGCATGCGGGCATATGGGAAGAGAGAGGGGAGTGAAAGGGACACAGAGAAAAGGTGCTGGTCATTGAGGCAGCGTAGGGACAGGGACTCAGAAGGATACAGAGGGGAAATGCTGGAAAAGGGGTTGGATAGGGACACAGGGAAGGAATGCTGATCACAGGAGCAGGGATAGGGACACAGAGGGCAGATACTGGATATGGGAAGAGGATAGGGACAAGGACACAGAGGGGAGATGCTGGATATGATAAGTAAGGACTCAGAGAGAAGATGGATGGTGGACATGAAGAGAGAAGAAATATCAAATGGACAGGAGATCCTGTACAGACAGGCAAAAACAGAGAAAAGCCAAAGAGAGGCACTGGGAACAAAGTGAAAGGAAAAATAAAAAGCTCAGACAAAGTTAGAAACAAGTATTTTATTTTGAATTTATTATTTGGAATGTCAGCTTTGGAAATGCACATCTCCGATAGTTTCTATTTATCTAGTATTGCTGTACATGCAGAGCCTGACTTAAGGTTTCCAGTTCAGTTTTTTGCCTTCATCTCTCTCTTACTGCTCTGTGATCCCTTGTTTTATATTTGTTGAGGGTCTTGCGTGTATGACCAAGGTATGATATTCTGCTAGCATGTAGTTTCTGCATTGAGATCTTGTAGGGTTACCATATTTGTTCCCCCCAAAAAGACACATGTCCTGCCCTACCCCAACCCTACCCCAACCCTGCCCCTGTCAAATATTGCCCCACTCCTTTCACACCCCACCATGCCCCCCTGTCACACCCCCTAAGGGTGTCCTATCCTCCCCTTCTCTCCCCTTACCTTACTGTACTGCCCTGGTGGTCTAGTGACCTCTTTGGGGCAGGAAAGAGCCCCCTCTTTCCTCCCCGGAGCAGCTAAAGTGTCTTGCTGCCTCCTGTACCGGCACCAATTCAAAATGGCTGCCAAGAGTGACCTTGCAAGACTTCTGCAGAAGTCTCGCAGGGCTGCCGCTTGAACTCTTGGTGGCCATTTTGAATCTGCGCCAGGACAGTCTGCAGCTGCTCTAGGCAGGAAAGAGGGGGCTCTTTCCTGCTCCGAAGAGGTCACTAGACCACCAGGGCAGTAGTAAGGTAAGGGAAGGAGAGTACAGGACACCCCTAGGCCCACCCGCCAGCCTGCCTGTTTGTCCACAAATCAGGACAAACGGGCAGGCTGGCAAAACCTGCCCAGTTGCCCAGCCATGCCCTAAAAAAGACGACATGTCTGGGTAAAACAGGACGTATGGTAACCCTAAGATCTTGTAGCAGTCCTGTTATGTTCTGTTTTCTCACTAGGTGGTTTGTTTATTCATTTATTCTTATATCCCACAATTATCCAAAAACAAGTTTCGGTTCAATGTGGCTTACAGTTAACAGTTAGGAGAAATTACAGTATTCATTTACAATTACAAAGCAGTATCAGTAACACATATAATTGTCACAGATTCAGGGATAGTGAGCACTTGGACCGCAGCCGGAGCTGAGGCAGACAAGTCACCTGGGCTGGCACAAGGCAGGAGTCAGAACAAGATAGGACTAGGCAAGACAAGACAAGACTTAAAAGCAAGGCAGAGGAAACAAGGTATAATAGACAAGACAAGGACCGCATCCAGACAAGACAATAAAACATTTTGAAAATGTTTTGTTTTTAATTATATCAAATAGAATAAAATGACAAAAGACAAATGTGACAAAAATTAAGTAAGGCAATGAAATAAAAACATGTTATAACACATTAAATATGGTGGAGAATGAAAAGAAGATTGAAAACATCTGTCGATGTGCAAAAATTGAGACAAAATTGAGGGACAAATAAACGTACATAAATATGGGTATGCGTATACATGATATTGCAGATGTTTTATTGTTTATTATTTTTTTTATTATGTTTATCTTTAATGCTAAGATGATTTTATGTTTCTTATGTTTGTGTAGACTCCTGAAGAAGGCGCTTCCTGTGCCGAAATAGGGTAACCTGTAGAGTCTTCTCTCAATAAACTTTACCTCAACTTTGGATGTCCTCGGTCTGTTTTTTTTTTTTAAGAGCCTGATTCTGTTCCCACTCCTTTCCTGCTCCAGATTTGTTTCTGATCCATTTTCTCTCCAATTTTCTACAAAGGTTTTTCAGCTCTAGTAGCTCATTATTAAAAAGCATTTATTATTAGTATTTTAGGACCTGGTATAATATTTACAATGCTTCTTTTCACGTAGAAGGTTGCTGATTGAGTTCTGGGACTAAGCACCCTTATGGTATGATAAGGTTCCGACTCTGTTTTTGCACAAGTTTGTGCATAGTGTTTTGCAGTGGAGGGATTGTATGTTGACCTTCTTGAAGTGATATCAAAACTTTAATATAATTTTGGTTTGTCATAACATCAGACAGGGTTTTAGAAACTTTGCAGTAACTACTACTACTACTTATTTCTATAGCACTACATGTTTAGGTGCAAAAAGAGTCTGTTATTTCAACTCCCAATCTTGTGAGATGGCAAAATCAACAAGCTCTTTGAAAGACAGAAAGAGAGAGGGGCAGACTGGCTGAAGGCAGGAGGGATGTGAAAGAGAGAGAAAGAGAGAGAGAGCACAGGTGGGATGTGAGTATGAGACAGAAAGAGAGAGGGGCAGACTGGTTGAGGGCAGGAGGGATGTGGAAGAGAGAGTGAGGGGCAGACAATCTGAGCACAGGTGGGATGTGAGTGTGAGTATGAGAGAGAGAGCGAGGGGCAGACTGGCTGAGAGCAGGTGGGACTTGAGTATGAGACAGAAAGAGAGAGGGGCAGACTGGTTGAGGGCAGGAGGGATGTGGAAGAGAGAGCAAGGGGCAGACTATCTGAGTGAAGTGGGATGTGAGTGTGAATATGAGAGAGAGCGAGGGGCAGACTGGCTGAGCGCAGGTGGGACGTGAGTATGAGAGAGAGTGGGGCTGACTGGTACTTGCATAGAAATGTGCCTTGGTTCACTGGGTCCTATTTATAAAGACAAAGAAACAAAAATAAAAACAAGAGGCCAAATAGTTTATATGAGAGTAAAATATAACAGGTCATACCAACTGTGTCTTAGCCAGTTGGACTGACCTGTTTTGTTGTGTATGTTGCCTAATTCGTTAACTGTTTAACTCGCCTGCAGGTGACTCGGCAGTATGTATTTTTTTTGGCAGACACCAGTTCTATAGAATCAACTCCCTCAAGCTTTGAGAGAGGAAAAGTCTTTTAAGCTGTTTAAGGGAAAATTGAAAGCTTTTTTTTTTTTTTTTGGAAAAGCATTTGGGTTGGACAACTAATCTAGGCAGATATTTCCCCAGGCTTGCAGGAAGATGGTGTGATTGTTTGTTTAACCTTGGGAGATTGATTAAGGTCTATCCTATTTTTAATTGGTGTTCTTTTACATTTTTATATTGTTTTATTCTGAACCACTCTGACTATTTGTTTTGAAGGGTGGTATAGCAAGATATTTAAACTATTAAAATGTCCATTTTAAAATCTCTGCTGGCCAGAGTTGAAGGGTATGTAGTTGAAATTTGACTTGGAAACACTGCCCTGGAGCTGATGCTAGGGCTTGGGGATGACACAGGGCAGAGCTGCTGAGGGGGGGGGGGGGGGGGGTAAAATTCATCTGGCCCGGCCTCCGGGGGGGGGGGGGGGGGGGGGCTGGGCTCAAACTCAGCGCCGGCAAGCTTCTTCTTGCCTGCTTCCAGGTCTGTGGTCTCCTGCTCCTGAATGTCGCCCAGGACCGGGATGATTATATTAACACAATATTGCGTTAATGCAATCATCTGGGTCCTGAATCTCCTCCCAGCACACAGGAGCAGTGGAGCAGGAGAGGACAGAGCGAGGGAGCAGTACAGCAGTGACTCAGAAACAGAAAAGTGCAGGTATGGGTATGGGGGGAGATGCAGTGGTCCAATCCTGCCCCGGGCCTGGCTGTGTCTCTTTGCAGCTCTGACACAGGGGCTGGGAGTGGGAGAAGAGGGCTGTGGGCTCACACAGGGGCTGGGGATGGCAGAAGGCAATTGACATATGACTGAGGATTTCAGAAGTGAGATATTCTGCTAATGTTTACTTTCTGGGTAGGGATCTATTTTTGTATTAGCAGACAGCGTTTTTTCTTATTTGTGTATGTTTTCATGTTTTGTTATTGTATCTGATTTTAATACAGATGTGTATGTGTTTTGTTCTTTTCTCCCTCGGGGACTATTGTTATACCTTAAGTCATTGTGCTGTATTGTATATAGTGTTTAGCATAAAAGATTTGGTCTATGACCAAATGAAACAATTTGGAAATCAGTACACGAGTGCCTAGCTGACTTCCTCTCTTATTTGATGCATTACAATGGTACTGCGCCCAGTTGAAGGAATAGGAAGTGGGTGAATGGGAGGGGCGATGGGTAGGGGAGTTTGGGGGGATATGTCTCTTATATTGATTAGACTAAACTGTACACTCTGGATTTATTTATTTATTTATTTGACATTTCTATCCCACATTTTCCTGAGGGATTACGCAGGTTCAATTTGGCTAACATAGCAATAACAATTGAATATTACATACTATGTCATATTAAACAGAAGATATACAAATGATAACATCTTGAACAGAACCAATATAGAAAGGAAAAGAGTGAATAGTTTTTGGATTGCAGAAGTTAGACAAAAGGATGCTTAATTGAGCATAGAGTGATTGTTGGTGTATGTTTATATTGGGGGTTTTTTTTAATTTGCATGAAGTCTTTATTGAACATTAAAACAGAACAAAAAGCTCCTTTAACACTGTTTCATAATTTATACAGTCAAACAAAAAATACCCGATGCATCCCCTTTCCACAGCTTTAACGTCCATATATTAACCTCAGTAAACTTCAAGAATGTTTAAGGTTTTATATGACGATTTATCCCCCTCCCTTTACCCACCCCACCTCCCCCCTACCTTCCCACCCTCCCTACCCACCAAAACACCTCTTGACACTACCATCCATCCACTCTCTCATTACTCACACTATAGTCTCAGTTTATGAAAAATGTTTTCATATCGAGTGCCATTTACTTTTCTGTCGTTTTCTCTCTGCTAGCAGCCTCTCCATCTCGCACACATATCTCAACTTATTGTGCCCAGTGGCGTAGCCACAGGTGGGCCTGGTTGGGGCAGGGCCCACCCATTTAGGGCTCAGGCCCACCCAACAGTAGCACACGTTTAGCGGTAGCTGGTGGGGATCCCAAGCTCGGCCAGCTGAAGACTTCCCCCTTATGGTAACGAAAAAGCTACTCTCCACAATACTGGCACCTGTGCATGCTCTGTTTTCAGTACATGCCTGCTGCAGACTACCAAAGTGGAAAGAAGCATTTCCCCGCCAGCTGAGGTATTGTTTTTGGCGGTGGTTGGGACGGGGGAGAACGCTTGGTGCCCACCCACTTCTTGCCTAGGCCCACCCAAAATCTGTTGTCTGGCTACGCCCCTGATGTGCCATCTCATGATTGGAGGGACCCCTGCCTGCTTCCAGTATGAGGCAATAACCACCCTTGCTACACCCACTGCATGCCTCACCAGCACCTGCTGGCATGACGTTAATCCTGCTGCCTTCACAGAGAAAAGGAAGACTTCAGGAGCTGAGAGAATTGAGCACCCCACCCATCTCTGCAGTATGCTGTGGACTGATTTCCAAAATGCTCTAACTTTTACACAACTCCACCACACATGCCCCATAGTCCCTCTGTGACCGCACCCTCTCCAACACAAGCCTGAGGAAACTGGATATACTCGCTGAAGACGGTCTGGAGTGAGATACCATCTAAACAGCACTTTCACTGCGTTCTCTTTAAATGGGACATGGGTAGACACACCCGCCACCGCACGCTCTATTCTCTCCCACTCAGACTCCCCCAAAGCCACACCAAGCTCCCTCCCCCAACTCTTCCTATGCAAGCTATAACAAGAGGCCCGTGCGTTGACACCCCGATATAAGCAACTGATCAGGCCCCAGGAGGAGGTGAATGTTTCACAAATCTCCTCCAAACATAGCCTTTCCCGCTTTATTACCAATCTAACTGCTTCAGTTTTGAGGAAGTGGGCCAGTTGGCGATATGCAAATTCATCCCCCTCCACTACGGGGTACCTTGTCTTCAGTGTTGTAAAAGAGAGCATAGATTGAGCCTCAAACATTTGACCCCAAGTTCTCATACCCTCCTTATACCACCTTATGAAAACCCCAGTTGTGCTTCCAGGCAAAAATAAGGGATTAAATGCTATGGGTGCCATGCGTGTCAAGACACACCGCCCCTTTGGGAATAAACTGTCCCAATGGTAGAGAGTGACACCTATGGACGGACACATTCCCTCCCCCAGCGATCTAAAAGGCCTCAGCAGCCACATAAGTGCCCCAACAGCCTCGATTCCATTGAATACTGCTCCAAATGCACCCATTGTCTATCAGGGTAGTCCTGGTACCATTCAACTGCCGCCTTCCCTTGGGCTGCCCTGTAATACCATCATAGGCTGTTGGTGACTCAGTTGTTTGGGAAGGCTAAAGTGGGTGGGGCTAGATGAAGTTATAGGGCGGGGCCAAGATCAGGGTATGGGACAGATGGAACAGAACAGAGTACGTTAAAATTCTTGCAGTGGGGGAAACACCTATGTCAGCAGTAAAAGGATAGTGGAGAACTTTTGAACACTGCTAAGAATGAATCCTTCACTGTGTGGATCATCCAATCAGCTTTCTCCCCAGTGCCTCTGTAATAAGCACACTGAATACATTCCAGGAATTATGTGCCAAAAAATTAATATTGTGAACCAAAATAATACAACATATTAAACAGGACAATATTTGCAGTATTCTGGAAATATATACAATTATTTAGCACTGATTTGTAAGTCCTCCAGAGATAGGAAAATACCTACTGTATCTTAATATAACTCTCACTGAGCTACAATTGAAAAAAGCATGAACTAAATCCAAATCCAAAATCCAGTACCAGGCATACTGTAAAGTAATACAAAACCCAACAAAAATCACTTAGGACCTATAAAGCAATTCTACCATAACACTAACCTTCAGGAGTCACCGTAAATTGCAGCGGGCAGAATATCATCAATATACCTATTGGAAAACTAAGCAAGCTGGATTAGTACAGATCAGTCCTAAACAGACACTCAATGCTAACAGAATACCCAGCCTTTTTCATACATGAACACAAGTAGACTCTCATCAAGTATAGAATAAGTAACCACAAACTAAAAATAGAAATATGTAGACAAAAATTAAACTGAACCCCAAGAAGCCATACTCTGCATACAATGCAAAACCAAGAAACAGAAACAGTGACACATCCCTTTGTACCATGGAAAATCTAAAGAGCAGATGTAAATTTAAAAAAACTAACATATTTCAATTGCTACATGAAAAATTAGCAAATAAAACAAAACCAAAAAATAAGGTGGTATCTTCATATTCAACTAACATAACATTTTTGGCTAGTTTTCAGAGGCCAAAAACTTCTTTAAGTCAGAACGAGCATACTGTCCTGACCTGGGGAATTAGGTTTTGGTCTCCGAAAGCTAGTCACAACAATGTATTTAATCCAATATAAAGGTGTCACCTTATTTATTTATTTTATAACTATTTATTAACTTTTAAAGTGGACTAACATGGCTGCCACATTATTTCATCCTAAATTAAAAATAAAATTATTTTTCCTACCTTTGCTGTCTGCCCATTTAATTTTTCTAATTGTGTTGGTCCTGGTCTCTGGTTACTGCTTCCCTGTTTTCTTTTAACTCTCTTTCCATAGGTCTCCTGTCCAAGTGCCATTTTGTTCTCTTCTTCTGTGTTCTTCACCTCTTCCATAACAACTAACATCAACACTAATCTGTTCCTTTCAGCTTTCTTCCATTTTTTGTTACCTAGCCATTCGGATTTCATTCATATTATCCTGTCTTCCATCTCCCTCTTTTTACTGCACCTACCTACAGCTTTTCATCTCTTTTCCTCACTCTGGCTCTCCCATTCTCCTTTCTCTTATTCCTCAGTCTTTCACTAGATTTTTCCTCTCTCCCACTGCCATTCAGCATCTCCTCTCTCTCTACCTCTGCCATCCAGCATCTCCTCCTTTTCTGTTTCTATCACCTGCCATCCAGCATCTTCTCTGTCTGTCTGTCTCTCTCTCTCCCACCACCATCCAGCATTGCATCTCCCCTCTCTACCCCTGCCTTCCAGCATCTCCTCGGTTTCTGTTTCTATCACCTGCAATCCAGTATCTTCTCTCTATCTCCCACCACCATCCAGCATTACCTCTCATCTTTCTCTCCCACCTGCCATCCTGCATCCCCTCTCTTGTCTCTCTCTCTTTCTCACTCCCTCCCCCCCACCAGCTAGCATCCCTTCTTGCCACCATAAAGTATCTCGTCTGTCTCTTTTTCTTACCCCTACCATCCAGCATTGCCCCTTCTCTCCCCCCATGCAGTATTGCTTCTGCCTCCCTCACCTCCTCTCTGTCTCTCCCTGCAACCAACATCTCCTCTATGTTTCTCCACGTACTCATACCCCTATCATCCAGCAGTGCCTATCTGTCTCTCTCCCCTAGCATGCAGCAATGCCCCTATTTCTATCTCCCTCCCTCCTATGCAGAATTTCCTCTATCCACTGTCTCAGATATTCTCCAGCCCATAGACGCTATTTCTCCCCCTCCCCCACTTTTATCCAGTATTGCACCTCACTTTCTATATCTCCCCCACCCTCACCCATCCAGTCATGCTTCTTTTCTTTTTCCCTCCCCACCTATTCACTGCCACCCTGCAGCGCAGTTTCATTCTAACCTTTTTCTTGTACCTCTGCCTGGCAGTAGAAAGGAATCCTGGGAAGATTTCATTTCAGTATTTCTGAAGCAGGACTTTTGGGCACTGCCATTTGAAACTAGCCGTTTAGGCAGCTATGCACGTTGGCGCTGGACTTTTGGATACCTGAAATGTGGCATCTTAAATTCCTTCCCCTACCCTGCACTGATCTCCAAAGTCCGTGGGAGAACAAGTTTTGTCTGCTCACTGCTGCAGGGTCTTCTGCCACCGGTCCCGCGCTAATAAGCAATGATAGAAGAGCGCGGGACCCGACTCTACAGCGTCGCTAGTGCTTTCTGTGACGGTTCTGCCTCTTCCGATGTAAACTTTCTGGACCGGCATAAGAAACGCTAGCGGCGCTGCAGAGAGCCGGGTTCTGCACTATTCTATCATTATTTATGAGCGCAGCCGCAGGTCCGGTAGCAGCAGTGCAACAGGAGGGAGGCAAACTGTTGAAGAACAGGGGTGCATGGAGGAGAGAGGACGTGGGTCAGGTTGGGGAGGCTTAGCCTCCCGAAGCCTCTTATACGGGGCGCCTATGAATACCATGTTAAGTTTGGGACACCCAATCCTTCCTTCCTCCTATCCTGATAAAGAAGTGTACGTGATAACTGTGGACGCTTACCAGCTCAGAAGAAGTGCACTATACAGTCCTGTAAGGATGCAAGAAATCGCCTGCGCATCATTACAGGTAGCACTTGAAATAAGTATAACATAAGTGGCAAAACATTCATCTTAACAATAGCTATCCTGCCAAACCATGAAACCTCCAGGTCAGCCACAATATTACTAATCAAACCCTTATAGTTAGCTGAAAAGAGCTCTGAGAGATCTGATGTTAGATTCACCCCCAAGTATCTAGTTCGCTTATTAGCCCATCTGAAGGAAAAGGATGTCTTCAAGGACTCCACTACTTCCGCAGAAAGCGTGATATTCAAAGCCTCAGACTTTGTCATGTTAACTTTGAACCCTGACACCGCTGAATATTCATCAATGATGCGTATAAGATTTAGGAATGTAGACAAGGGGCGGGTAACCAGTGGCGTACCAAGGGGGGGGCGGTCCGCCCCGGGTGCACGCCGCTGGGGCGTGCCGCAGCACGCGCCTGCTCCTCCGAGTTCGCTAAACTTCGTTCGTTCACTGCAGCTCCCTCTGCCCCGGAACAGTTTACTTCCTGTTCCGGGGCAGAGGGAGCTGCAGTGAACGAATGAAGTTTAGCGAACTCGGAGGAGCAGGTGCGCGCCACGGCACCCCCCCCCCCCAGCAGCGTGCACCCAGGGGGGTGTCATTTCGCCGGAGGAGGGGAGGTGTCATCTAGCGGGGGGGGGGGGGGGGCGCATCGGCGCTCCGCCCCGGGTGCCATCCAGGCCAGGAACGCCACTGCGGGTAACGAATAACAGGACATCATCCGCAAAAAGAGCCATCTTGTGTGTTCTATCTGCTATTCGAGCTCCCAAAATTCCTGGGTCTAACCGTACTCTGGAAGCAAACGGTTCCATGAATATGGCAAATAATAAAGGGGACAAAGGAGATCCCTGTCGGATTCCCCTATGCAACGTAAACAGCTCCGAATTGCTCCTATTGACTCTCACACATGCTCTAGGGGATTCATAGAACGCCTGTATCATCCCCTAAACTGTACCCCGAACCCCAAGGCCTCCAAAACCTTATACATAAAGGGCCAATGGACCCTATCAAAAGCTTTCTCTGCGTCCAAGCTAAGGAGACACAGAGACTTCTGGTTTCTCTTTGCCAGGAACATAAGGTCTAGTGTACACCTTATATTATCCATTGCCTTATGGATGTTATAATGCCTTTGTATCGCTCCATGGTGCGACTGCACCTTGAATATTGTGTTCAATTCTGGTCGCCGCATCTCAAAAAAGATATAGTGGAATTAGAAAAGGTGCAGAGAAGGGCGACGAAAATGATAAAGGGGATGGGACGACTTCCCTATGAGGAAAGGCTAAAGCGGCTAGGGCTCTTCAGCTTGGAGAAAAGGCAGCTGAGGACAGATATGATAGAGGTCTATAAAATAATGAGTGGAGTTGAACGGGTAGATGTGAAGCGTCTGTTCCCGCTTTCCAAAAATACTAGGACTAGGGGGCATGCGATGAAGCTACAATTTAGTAAATTTAAAACGAATCGGAGAACATTTTTCTTCACTCAATGTGTAATTAAACTCTGGAATTCGTTGCCAGAGAATGTGGTAAAGGCGGTTAGCTTAGCGGAGTTTTAAAAAGGTTTGGACAGCTTCCTAAAGGAAAAGTCCATAGACAGTTATTAAATAAACTTGGGGAAAATCCACTATTTCTGGGATAAACAGTATAAAATGTTTTGTACATTTTTGGGATCTTGCCGGGTATTTGTGACCTGGATTGGCCACTGTTGGAAACAGGATGCTGGGCTCGATGGACCTTTGGTCTTTCCCAGTATGGCAATACTTATGTACTTACAATGTGACACAAAACCCACTTGGTCAGGATGTATGAGAGTCGGGAGCAAAGGCGCCAACCGACTTGCCAAAACTTTCGCCAGTATTTTAACATCTGCATTTAGGACCGAAATAGGCCTGTATGAGCCACATTCAGCAAGGTCTTTATCCAGTTTGGGCAACACCGCTATCCAGGCCTCCATCATTGATGGAGGCAGGGTCCCCTCACCCCCCCACCTGATTGAACAAATCAGCAACACGTGGAGCCAACTCAGGTGCAAACGTCTTATAGAATTCATTAGGGAGTCCATCCAACCCAGGGGACTTACAAGAGGGTACGCTTCGTATGGCCTCCTGTACCTCTATTGGGGTAACTGGTTTATCCAGCATTGCCTCTTTCTGATAAGTCAATGGAGAGAGCTCACTATCTGCCAGGTAATTCTCAATGGATTCCAAAGAAGGACTAATCTCCTGAGCATATAATGCTTGGTAGAATTCCCCAAATCACTTGCGTTTATGTGCGGAGTTACTTAACACTCCTCCCTTAACATCACGAACCTGTTTAACTGTACGATCCACTTTTTGTCTGCGTAACCGTATAGCAAGGAGGCAACCCGCCTTATTTGCAAACTCATAAGCTCCCACCCTATACCTCGCGTGTATCAAGCTGAGCTGTTCCGAATAAATAGAGTCTAGCATCAATCTCTCTCTGCGTAACTGTTGCCAAATCTGGGGGGACCTGTTTGCCTTATGCTGGCCCTCCAGCAATTGTATTCTCTCCAGACAATTTGCTATTTGTGACTTACGTGCCCTTGAACGTTTACTGGCTAATTGCAAAAAATAACCCCTAGATACCGCCTTCATATCAACCCACACTGTACTGAATGAGGGCTCCGAGTCAATATTGAACTCCAATTACTCTTGGATTTAGTGAAGGGAAATCTTGCTTCACCAATCTATTACATTTCTTTGAAGGGGTGAACAAATATGTGGATAAGGGTGAGCCGGTCGATATTGTGTACCTGGATTTTCAAAAGGCATTTGACAAAGTACCTCATGAAAGACTCCAGAGGAAATTGGAGAGTCATGGGATAGGAGGCAATGTCCTATTGTGGTTAAAAACTGGTTAAAAGATAGAAAACAGAGAGTAGGGTTAAATGGTCAGTACTCTCAATGGAGAAAGGTAGATAGGGTTCCCCAGGGGTCTGTGCTGAGACCTCTGCTTTTTAACATATTTATAAATGATATAGAGATGAAAATAACTAGTGAGATAATTAAATTTGCTGATGACACAAAGTTATTCAAAGTTATTAAAAATAGTTGTGAAAAATTACAAAAAGACCTTACGAGACTGGGAGACTAGGCATTGAAATGGCAGATGATATTTCATGTGAGCAAGTGCAAAGTGATGCATGTGGGAAAGAGGAACCCAAACTATAGATACATGATGCAAGGTTCCCCATTAGGAGTCATTGATCAGGAAAAGGATCTAGGTGGCATCGTTGATAATACATTGAAACCCTCTGCTCTGTGTGTAACGGCGGCTAAGAAAGCAAATAGAATGTTAGGAATTATTAGGAAAGGAATGGAAAACAAAACTGAGAATGTTATAATGCCTTTGTACATGGTACGACCGCACCTCAAATACTGTGTGCAGTTGTTGTCACCGCATCTCAAAAAAGATAAACTGTAATTAGAAAACTTATAGAGAAGGGTGACGAAAATGATAAAGGGGATAGGATGACTTCCCTATGAGGAAAGGCTACAGCAGCTAGGACTCTTCAACTTGGAGAAAAGACAGCTGAGGGGAGATATAATAGAGGTCAAAAAAATAATGAGTGAAATGGAATGGGTAGATATGAATCACTTGTTTACTCTTTCCAAAAATACTAGGACTAGGGGGCACACAATGAAGCTACAAAATAGTAAATGTAAAATTAATCTGAGAAAATATTTCTTCACTCAATGAATAATTAAATTTTGGAATTTGTTGCCAGAGTATGAGTTAAAAGCAGTTAGCTTAGTGGGGTTTTTAAAAAGATTTGGCTAATTTCCTAAAAGAAAAGTCTATAAGCCATTATTAAGATGGACTTGGGAAAATCCAATGCATATTCTAGGATAAGCAGCATAAAATCTGGGATCTTGCCAGGTACTTGTGACCTGAATTGGCCACTGTTGGAAACAGGATACTGGGCTTGATGGACCCCCATGCCAGTTATTCCTGCCCTCCTACACCCCAACAAACTTCCCATCACCAACAACTTCCCTCTCCCAGCTTTAGTGACCCAACCAACTGTTCAACCTTATTGCTGATTAGAAAATTGTGGTTTGTGGGGTGTCTCATGCATACCAGCATCAACGTGAGACTTTGATAAAGTACAGAAAGAGAAACCCCTCTTAAAGCAATAATTCAGCTCATATACTATGTCAACCTCATAAACATAAGACAAAAATATGTCTTTAATTACCAAGAGTCCTCTGTCAGGTGGCATAGTCATGTTAATTCAGTGCTTCGTTGCTTTGCTCCTCCAGTAGCCAATCTGAAAGTTCTAATAAACAGTAGTTTGATTTGTTAGTGGCCTGGTACAGAGCCCAGTAATGGCAGATTTGAAGGAATATACATCTTCGAAGGTTGGAGTGCCAAGTGACTAAAAGGCAGCAGGTTATTTTATGAGATTTATCTCCTGTGTAAAACTGGACAACTCTTACATTAAAGGAGTACTTGGGCTTCAAATTCAAGCCCTGGCATCGCTGAATGCACTGTCATTACTGGCACAAAATGGATGCTCCGATCTGTAGCAGGTGCCCCTGTCAGGGTAAGCCATAGAAAGAGAGAAAGAGTAGAGTCCGCACCCAAAGCTTGCTGCTCAGTTCAAAAATATACAAACACATTGGCATATAAAAGGCTGTTTCTATCAGACTGGACTCTCATGTGTCTCCTATAAACTCAGATTAGGATAGAACAGGCTGTATTGTACAGTCAGGAAACAGATGGATTTCATTAAAAATGCATTAGGGAAAAATTCTGGAGTGTGGAGATTTATTTTAGCACGCGTCCCATTTATCAGCTCTGGCACTGCTCTGATCTACGGCTGCTTATTTTTCAGAAGCTGTGGTTCAGACTAGCAGAATTGACGAGTTAGTTCAATGACCTCTAGGTTCACCGTAGCCTTGGTGTGAGATCTTGCAGCCCTTTTACCAAGACGCGTAGGCACCTACGTGCGTTCAACGCGCGTCAAATTAGAACTACCTTCACTATGTATATCTGGTGCAGCCGTCTTCTTCCGGTACCTCTGTTACTGACGGTAATATGCAAACTGAATACACTCCAGGAATTAATCAAAATAATGCACTAACATAATACAACAGGTTAAACAGAACAATACTTGTAATATTATAGAAATATACACATACTTTAACACTTGGCTCCCAGTCAGCCTAAGCTCCCCAGTCCAGCACAGTGGTGTAGCCAAGGGTGGGCTCGGGTGGGCCCAGGCCCACCCATTTTGGCCTCAAGCCCACCCAGTAGCAGCATATCTATGATGTGGCTGGCAGGGATCTCCAAGCCCCACCAGCCAAAAATTCCCCAACAACTGTCCCTCTTGCATACCTTGTAAATAACAGATCTTCATCTGCAGTGAGCAGCGACTGATAAATACTGCTCGCACCAGCCCCACAGCCTTCCCTCTGATGTATTCCCACCTATGCGGAAACAGGAATTTGCATCAGAGGGAAGACTGTGGGACCAACATGAGCAGTGTGTATTAGTTGCTGCTCGCTGCCGGTGAAAAGCTGCTATTTAAAAGGTATGCAGGGGAGGGGTAATGTTTGAGAGAACCTATGACATGCAGGCGAGAGAGGGAGAAACCAAATCATTTGTGGGACAAGGCGGCATTCTTCTGCCCACCCATCTTGGGCCCAGGCCCACCCAAAATTGGGTGTCTGGCTACGCCCCTGGTCCAGCATCTTCCTGATGGCCATGTGAACAATGGTGCAGCAGAAATCCTGTGGTTACTGGCAACTATGAAATGATTGGCTATCATTTTTTTTGGTAGGTTGCCAAATAGCCACCAGGCTTCAGATCTGCTGGCCTTTAGTTTATTGTTTATATATATATTTATTTATTTGTTACATTTGTATCCCACATTTTCCCGCATATTTGTAGGCTCAATGTGGCTTACATGGTACCGGAGAGGCATTTGCCGACTCCGTGAGAACAAATACAAAGTGGTACTATGGTAAGATAAAGTTCGTGTGGCGCAGCCACAAATGGTAATTGTACTGCAGAAGGGTTGCGATATGTCCAATTACGTGCCTTAGTTTTGATTGTGTCGCAAGGATCAAACGTTTAGGTTGGGGCAACAGGGTATGCCTTTTTAAACAGGATAGTTTTAAGAGATTTCTGGAAGTTTAGGTGGTCGTGTGATGTTTTCAAGGCTTTTGGTAATGCATTCCACAATTGTGTGCTTATGTAGGAAAAGCTGGATGTGTAAGTTGATTTATATTTGAGGCCTTTACAGCTGGGATAATGCAGGCTCAGGTATGTTCGTGTTGATTTTGATGTGTTCCTGGATGGTAGGTCGATCAAGTCTGTCATGTAACCTGGGGCTTCACCGTAGATAATTTTGTGAACCAGGGTGCAGATTTTGAAGGCGATGCGTTCTTTGATTGGGAGAGAAAGAGTACTCACCCAGAAAGAGTTACCAAACATGTTTGGAATATTTTCTGTATTAGCTCCGTCTAATGGTTAGAACACATTGTATTCATCATCTCACCATCTCTTTTTTCCTCTTCCTTTTTCTCAGCTCTCAACCTTCAACATTTCCTTCCTTCCATTCATCCATCTCCTTTCTGAGTACATCTCGCCTTCATCGCTGTCGTCATACCTCTCCTACTCTTCTCCGTACTCTCTTGCTCCTTCTCCTACTCTCCGCTGGGGACATTAATCCCAATCCTAGTCCTCCACATCAGCTCTCATCCTATTTGTGCAGGTCACACCCTGATATCTCCAATCTAATTTCTGTTCCTCTCCTCCTCCTTCTTCCCTTTCTCTTGCGCTCTGTGGAATGGCCGCTCTGTCTGTAACAAACTTTCCTACATCCATGACCTCTTTATCTCTTGTACTCTCCATCTGCTTGCCCTAACTGAAACTTGGCTTTACCCTGAAGACTCTGCTTCAGTCACGGCCCTATGCCAGGGAGGTTATCTTTTCTCCTATACTCCTCGCCCAGTTGGCCGCGGAGCTGCTGTCGGGCTACTACTTTCACCCTCTTGTAGATTTCAACCTCTTCTTCCACCTCAGTCTCACTGTTTTTCTTCCTTCGAAGTCCACTCCATCCGCCTATTTGCTCCTCTGCCTCTCTGAGTAGCAGTTATTTATCGACCCCCTGATAATTCCCTTTCTTCCTTTCTCACTGACTTTGATGCCTGGCTTTCCTTCTTTCTTGAACCTTCATCTCCTTCCCTCATTCTTGGGGATTTTAACATTCATGCTAATGATCCCTCTGACTCTTATGCTTCTCAGTTTCTTGCTTTAACATCCTCTTTCAATCTTCAACTGTGTCCACTGCCCCCACTCACCAGAATGGCCACTGTCTTGATCTTATCCTCTTCTCAAACTGCTCACTCACCAGTTTCTGTGCCTCAATTCTTCCCCTCTCTGACCATCATCTGATAACTTTCACACTTAAACACCCTCCTCCCCAGTCCCGTCCAATCTTAACTAATACATTTAGGAATCTTCCGGCTATTGACCCTTCTACTCTGTCCTCCAGTGTTTCAAATCTCTTCTCTACCACTATGTTATCCAAGTCTGTCAATGAGGCTGTCTCTTCCTGTAATACTATTCTCTCCTCTGCTCTGGATACTCTCGCTCCTCCCATTCCCCGTTCTGTAAAATGTACCAAACTCCAGCCTTGTAATCCGCTACCTATGTTCTTGTGCCTGCTCTGCTGAATGCCTTTGGCTGAAATCTCGTGCCCATGCTGACTTCATACACTTCAAATTCTTGCTGACTTCCTTCCAGTCTGCTCTTTTACTTGCCAAACAGGACTATTACATCCAGTTGACAAATTCTCTTGGCTCAAACCCTCGATGTCTCTTTGCCACACTGAACTCTCTCTTCAAAGTGCCTTCACCTCCAACTCCCCCTTCACTTTCCCCCCCAGACTCTGGCTGAGTTCTTTCATGATAAGGTTCACAAGATTAAACTTGAATTCTCAACCAGGTCACCTCCACCTCTCCTTCCCTTAGTCCATTCTCTCAACCCTCCAACCCCTGCCTCCTTTTCTTCCTGTTCTGAAATCACTGAAGAGGAAGCTACACATCTTTTTTCCTCCTCGAAACTAACTACCTGTTCCTCTGATCCTATTCCCACCCATCTACTTACACTCTTTCTCCTACTGTCATCCCTTTTATCTGTCATATCCTCAATCTTTCACTTTCCACTGTGACTGTTCCTAATGCCTTCAAACATGCCGTAGTCACACCACTCCTTAAAAAACCTTCATTGGACCCTACCTGTCCTTCCAACTATCGCCCCATCTCCCTCCTCCCTTTCCTATCCAAGATAGTTGAACGTGCTGTTCACCGCTGTTGCCCTGACTTTTTTTCATCTCAAGCTATTCTTGATCCACTTCAATCTGGCTTTCGCCCCCTTCATTCAACTGAAACAGCGCTTGCTAAAGTCTCCAATGATCTGTTCCTGGCCAGATCCAAAGGCCTCTATTCTATCCTCATCCTTCTCGATCTATCTACTGCTTTTGACACTGTTGATCACAGCCTACTCCTTGATACGCTGTCCTCACTTGGATTTGAGGACTCTGTTCTTTCCTGGTTTTCTTCTTATCTCTCCCAGCGTACATTTGTGTATACTCTAGTGGATCCTCCTCTACTTCTATCCCACTGTCAGTTGGTGTACCTCAGGGTCCTGGGACCTCTTCTTTTCTCCATCTATACTTCTTTCCTTGGTACTCTGATCTCATCCCATGGTTTTCAGTATCATCTTTACGCTGTTGACTCGCAGATCTACCTCTCCACACCAGAAATCTCAGCTGAAATCCAGGCCAAAGTATCAGCCTGCCTGTCTGACATTGCTGCCTGGATGTCTCAGTGCCATCTGAAACTAAACATGACCAAGACTGAGCTTCTTAACTTTCCTCCTAAACCAACCTCTCCTCTTTCCCCATTCTCTATTTCTGTGGATAACACTCTCATCCTTCCTGTCTCATCAGCTCATAACCTTGGGATCATCTTCGACTCCTCCCTCTCCTCTGCACATATTCAGCAGACTGCTAAAACCTGTCGTTTCTTTCTCTATAATATCAGCAAAATTCGCCCTTTCCTTTCTGAGCACACTACCAGAACCCTCATCCACACTCTCATCACCTCTCGCTTAGACTATTGCAACTTGCTTCTCACAGGTCTCCCACTTAGCCATCTCTCTCCTCTTCAATCTGTTCAAAATTCTGCTGCATGACTAATATTCCGCCAGGGTCGTTATGCTCATATTAGCCCTCTCCTCAAGTCACTCCACTGGCTTCCTATCCGTTTCCGCATACAGTTCAAACTCCTCTTATTGACCTATTAGTGCATTCACTCTGCAGCTCCTCAGTACCTCTCCACTCTCATCTCTCCCTACATTCCTCCCTGGGAACTCCATTCACTGGGTAAATCTCTCTTATCTGCACCCTTCTCCTCCACTGCTAACTCCAGACTCCGTTCCTTTTATCTTGCTGCACCATATGCCTGGAATAGACTTCCTGAGCCGGTACATCAAGCTCCATCTCTGGCCATCTTCAAATCTAAGCTAAAAGCCAACCGTTTTGATGCTGCTTTTAACTCCTAACCCTTATTCACTTGTTCAGAACCCTTATTTCATCATCCTCACTTTAATATTCCCTTATCTCTTGTTTGTCCTGTTTGTCTGTCCTAATTAGATTGTAAGCTCTGTCGATCAGGGACTGTCTCTTCATGTTCAGGTGTACAGCGCTGCGTACGTCTAGTAGCGCTATAGAAATGATGAGTAGTAGTAGAGCAGCAGGCTGAAGCCGTGGTTCTCCTCTACTACTACTGCTCTTTGAAATCTTGGCGAAATCATTTAACCCTTTATTGCCTCAGGTACAACGTTACCCCCCTGTTTACTAAACCACGCTAGTGGTTGCCATGTGCTAATGCCAACACATCCCATTCATTTTGAATTAAGGCCCTACAATGTATTGTCATGTCAGAAGAATAATAAATCCCGAGTGAATCAGCAAAGCATAGCAGATTCCACAGTGACAGGGTACAGGAAAATCCCCTCTGGCCTGCAGTGGGAAATGACAGCAGGAAGCCACTGTGTAGCTGAAGAGCTGATGAAAGTTCTCCCAGAAAAAGAAGGAAGTGCTACGGAAGGAAGGAACCCAGCACAATCCTTCACAGATAGGGGGTGGGGGGACAGTTATTCAGAGCTTTTCATATCCAAGCAGAACATGAGGAGAGGACAAGGCAAGATGTCAGGCACTCAGTAGAAACAGAGACTGGGGGTTTTGAGTGTATCCCCTTCAGCACTACCACACTGTTGAGACAAGAGAGAAACCAGTCTTGGGCCACCATCAATATACATGGTTCAGGAGTCTGACACAGAGAACAGTCTGGAAGGGAGATTAGGGCCCAGAGAAGGGGAGGGGGAAGGAACTGCTACTGTTCTAGAGCAGAGAAATCGGTGTGGGTAGTGGGGAGAAAGAGGGGGTTTGGCCTGAGGACAGCATAACCAGTGTTGGGTACAGGGGGAGAGAAGGGTTTGGGAAGGGGATAACTAGTATTGGGGAAAGAGGAGTTTAGAGAGAAAACCTGGTGCTGGGCAAATGGGAAAAGACAGGGGTTTAAGGAAGATAGAGATGAGGGCTGGGGCAGAGGTCTGAATTCTAAATATATTGTAAATCCTCTTGAGTATTTCTTAGAAAGAAAGGCTAAACAATCCAGATTGGGAGAGGAGTCAAGATGGCTTTTTCTCTGTTTTCCCCCTCTCTTCTTTACCTTACTGGAGAAAAAGCAGAAGGGCAAGAAGTGGGTCTTTCCTTCAGAGACCCTGGCTTTGCCTTTTTCCAGCGTAACTGACATTTTTGTACAATACAGAAAAACTCAAGCTACGAGCTCCAAAGGTCAACAGCCACTGGGAGTTTTGTCAGAGACTAGAAGACTGACAAATTTTCTTGGCTTAGATACAACTTTAAGCCCAGAGCAAAGAACATCATCTCCGCAGCTGCGGGCATCGTCCCCCCAATCTTCTGTTGCCATAGAATCGCCTACCAAAGCCATTGGTATATTTGTGGCCTGAGAGAGAGAACTGAGCTGACCTTCCTTTGAGTAGAGAAGTGGTTCCCAAACCTGGTCCTGGAGGCACCCCAGCCAGTCAGGTTTTCAGGATATCCGTAATGAATATTCATGAGAGAGATGTGCATACAATGGAGGCAGTGCATGCAAATCTCTCACATGAATATTCATTGTGGAGATCCTGAAAACCTGACAGGTTGGGATGCCTCCAGGACTAGATTTGGGAACCAATGGAGAAGGGGTTAGTGAATGGCAGTAGTGGGAAACAGTGCCAGTACTTTAACAACTGAAGAGATTTGTTTCACAACCTTGGTGCAGCCACACAGGGTGCAAAGGGGCGGGGGGGGGGGGGGCAGTCACAAAAATTGTGCCCAGCCTGACATCTCCTCTCATAGATAGTGGCAAAGTGCATGGGGTGGGGGTCACTACTGAGCAATCACACAGGATTCAACTATAGCTTGATACAGTCCACTGAATTTTGATAAAGGGGCGATCCAAGGACATCAACACCAGAAAACAATCATCATTTTCCCCCGGGACCCATTTGACAAGTGGGCCAGTATTCAAAGGTAACTATGTGTTCACACACAACTGGCAAACATATAATTAGCCTATCAGTGTATGTTTCAGAAATGTACAGTGATATTTTTAATATTATGCATTTTAATGTGATGTACCTCACATATTTTATTCACTTGAATATTTCCCTAAAGACATGTCAGGTATGTGCCCACTTGTGGTAGAGACTCACAGAAGTTCGGTTTTAATTGGATTTGGGCAAAGTTAGTTGTTTTAGCCCATTCTTTAATTGATGTTAGACAAGTAGTCTGTTTATTCAGAGCTCTGGGTAAGTCAGGTTCAATGGGTGTGAGTAGCTGCACATCATCCGCATAGATTTAGAATTGAGTGTCCGTTGACCGAATCAGCTCAGCTTGAGGTAGATATTGGACAGAAAAGATGACAGTATTGATCCTTGTGGTAGCCCACAGGTCAGTGCCTATGGTGGTGATGAGGTGCTGCCTGTCTGATAGATAGGATCTGAACCAGACAAGTACTGCTCCACTGATACCAGTATCTTTATGGGCCTCATTAGGGAGAAGTGAGAGTGAGCTAAAACATTATCCAAATAGTGTACAGACCACACTCACACTATCTGGCACTGAATGTAATGACTGAGTTAAATGCCAGTACTAGCATTTAACTTAAGCCAGTGGTCATGTAGCTGGAAATTTATCCAAAGGTATTTATCGTGTAAATTTATTCAGCAGGAAAAAAAAATAGGGAAATGCTTTTATTTCAGAAGAGTGCCTCAAAATATTTCTGGGGTGATGAGTCGCCTGAGCTAGATGAAGATTACAAACGTGAGTATCCGCCAAACAGATCTTAGGCCCCTTTCCACCAGTCACAGATGTTTCTGTCACCTCATGTGTAACAAGTTGAAACTCACGCCTGCTTTCAAGATAGTCATTGAATTGCCCATGGAAACGTGTTACAGATCTCAGCAAGAAAATGAAAAGATCTTGCCAAAATATGGCACAGTTAGATCTTGTAGCTGGAAGGATGCTGCCCCCTCCTGGGCATTTAATCTAGATTTTTATAAACTGCTTATTCCCAAATAGAGAGTTGCACGGGGACAGAAATCCAACCCGTCCCCACCCATCCCCACTGTAATCCAACCCGTCCCCACCCGTCCCCGTAGGAAATCTAACCCATCCCCGCCCATCCCCGTGGGGAATCTAACCCGTCCCCACGGGGAATCTTACCCATCCCCGCAAGAATTTAACCTGTCCTCACCCACAAGAATTTAATAGTACATTAAAAAAAAAAATTCCTGTCAGCTCTCTCAGTCTCTGGGTTTGAGCTGCAGCACTGCAGGCAAGGAAGGAACGGAAGCTGGAACACTCTGGTGCGCACATATAACACTTCTCTGATTCACTGGCACTATGTGCTAAGAGATCACCACATGCATGCGCCAGTAGGTCAGGTGACATCTGATGCTCATGCTTATGTCAGAGCTGAGGTCTGCACATCAGCCTGGAAGCAGAGAGGATTAATAGTAATAGTAAATGACAGCAGATAAAAACCGGATCAGTCCATCCAGTCTGCCCAATAGTCACAATCATTATCAATTTATGATTAAATCAACAATGAATGTTATATTATATACTTGATTACGGTCTTTCTGTGATGTCTCTGGATTGCAGAAATAACAGCAGAAATGTCCACAGTACTGGAGGATTTAGTGGAACGACGCCTGACTCCTATTGACACAAAACTGGAGCGGATGCATTCTCAACTAGAAGATTTGGCCAGGGAATGTGTGGCCTTTCAATCGCGCACAAGTGTATTGGAAAATCGGGTCTCGACTGTTGAGGGATCTCAGGACAGATTAAAGGCTCAAATGGAGACTCTGGAGGCAAAACTTGATGACCTGGAAAACAGGTCACGGAGAAATAATTTATGCCCCGTGGGACTGCCTAAATCCGTCAGTTAAAGGGAGCTTGGAAACTTTTTGGAGAGCTGACTAACCAGAGAGTTGCAACTACAAAATGGTTTCAGACCGTTACGGGTGGAGCGTGCACATCGGGTGGGAGTACAGCGCCCCAATGCAACTAGACCAACAGTGGTCATTTTACGGGTGTTGAACTTCATCCACAAGCAAGCCATATTGCAACACCTGAGATTGGGTAAGACTCTGACTTTTGAAAATCAAAAAGTTCTTTGCTTTCAAGATTATTCTTCAATTGTGGCGGCAAGATGTAAGACCTTTGTCCCTATTTGTTCTAAACTTTTTTCTATGAAAGCTCGGTTCACGTTGTTTTACCCAGCCACTCTGAAAGTTACCTCAAGGGGGCGACGAAAGTATACGAATTGGTGGAAACAGCACGGGAATTCCTGGACCAGATTGAAAAAGGGGATTCAATGGCAGAAACATTTAAGGAAGGGTTGAGGTGACTGACTAATTGTTATGATAAACTATATCACACTGAGGTGGACAAGCACGGGGGAATTACACTGAGAACTCAATTGAAGAGAACTTGCTGGAATATGGAGAACAAAATGGGAAGGCACGAAGTTCCCAACAACGCTAGAGGAGTGTGCTACTGTATTGGTAGAGACATAACCTGAGTGTCCATTGATTAACGATTTGTAACACACTGAGAACAGGATTTTTTCTTTTCTTTTTTTCTCTTCTCATTATTGCGATCTGGGCTAGAAAGGGATCTGGTACATTATAAGGTTGCTTATGTCTGGAGGGAGGAGGGGGTGCAAGGGGAAGGGGGGGAGTTTGCAACTACAGGGCTGGGCAAGGGCTGTATGGGATGTATGGGGAAGAGACAAATTTTATTGGAGGAAGAAGACCATATTACACGATGTTGATCTCGAGGGCAAAATTGCCTGGGAGGGACGCTGGCTGGGACGTCCTGTTAGGCACCACATTAAGTGTCTTATTCATAAAGCTTTAGAAACAGATTGCCTCAAATGGCGATCAATAGAAATAAAACAAAATAAAACGTGGAAAAGAAAATAAGATTATACCTTTTTTATTGGACATAACTTAATACATTTCTTGATTAGCTTTCGAATGTTGCCCTTCTTCGTCAGATCGGAAATAAGCAAATGTTGGTAGATGACAGTATATATAAGTGAAACATCAAAGCATTTTAGTACAGTCTAACAGGATAGGGGTGGGTAGGTGAGAGACAGGGAGATATGCATGGAGACAGGCAGGTGACAAATAGAGCAGTACAACTTTATGGTTTATAATGGGCTAGAAAACCCAGATCTTTGTTAAGTCCTGTCTGGTGGGTGTCAAAATATTTAATCATTCTGACTTCAAAGGTCTTACATTCCTGTATTGTTTTAAAGTTCCCTTTTAGGATTCTTACCATGAAATCACTGGTACAGTGTTCTGGTTTCATAAAGTGCTGCCCCACAGGCGTGACATCTTTAATGGTACTAGCATTTTTCATATTTGGTACAGTTTTGAGGACGGAGATAGGACCTTACACTATCTCAGATCATGCCTGGGTGTGTATGGAATGGGTGGTGGGACCGGTATCCGGGGGCAAGAATCAATGGGTGTATCCGCTAGAATTACAAAATAATTTGGCATTTCAAGAAAACCTTTTAAAATGTTGGGAACAGTTTGAGCACTGCAATGAAAGACATTCTGCTGAACCCCTGTTATACTGGGAAACCACGAAAGTGGTGCTGAGAGATGAAATTATAAGCTACTCATACTTTATGAGGAAAACAAGGGATAGGGAGATATTGAGACTGAGCTCACTATTGTGTAGGGCTCGGAGGCAATATGGACAAACTCATGCGTAGGAACATAGATAAAAGTTATTGGGTCTGCAGACAGCACTCAATGAATGCTTACATGGAAGGGCTCTCAAGTCTCAAGTTTACTATAAGTATATGGTATATAAACATGGCAATATGCTTTTCATCAATAAAAATGCTTTAAACATAAACATGGCAATAAGGCGGGACGCTTGTTAGCCACATTGATGGGACCACAGGATGGGACCAGGAAAATTATAACACTTAAAGATGGTACGGGGAGGACTGTGCATTCTGATAAAGAAATATGTGACATTTTCCACGATTATTATAAACAACTTTATGCTACCTCTATTAGTCAGGAGCTGCCGGGTCAGTTGTGTTTTGATAATGTTTCTCTGCCCAAACTCAATCAAAAAGACACAGACTTTTTGAATACTCCCATTCGGGAAGATGAGGTGGAATTGGCAATAACGCGTAGCCCATTGCTTAAAGCTCCAGGGCCCGATGGTTTTAGAGTTGAATTTTATAAGCTTCTGGGTAAGACAATTCTACCAACGCTTACTAATTTTTTGAACCATATTGTAAACACAGAGTCGCTTCCCCTTAATTTGGCACAGGCACAAATAGTTGTGTTACCTAAACCAGGTAAAGATCTTTCAAGACTGGAGTTCTATCGCCCCATATCTCTTTTGAATTTCGAAGCTAAACAGTTGGCCAGGATTATGGCTACGTGTATGGCTCATTTCCTGCTAAAGCTAGTCCATGAAGCTCAGGTAGGGTTCGTGTCCAGTAGGTCGATGGCTAAGAATCTTCGGAAAAAATTGGCTTTGTTGGAATTCGGCCACAGATGTAAAGCTCAGTCAGTGCTCATCAGCTTTGATGCAGAAAAAGCTTTTGACCGGGTCAGGTGGGACTTCCTGTTCGACACACTGATGGCATACGGGTTCTTGGGGTGATTTATATCAGCTGTGAAAGTGCTGTACTCAACACCTAATGCACGGGTAATGGTTAACGGGTTGGATTCTCCAGATTTCCCTCTACAGCGGGGAACGAGACAGGGGTGCCCTTTGTCACCTTTATTGTTTGCGCTGACACTGGATCCCCTAATTAGGGATATACTACTACTACTTATCATTTCTATAGCGCTACAAGGCATGCGCAGCGTTGTACACCATACACAAAAAAAATGATGCTAACAAATGATTCAATCATTTGGAGTGGAGGAGTGGCCTAGTGGTTAGAGCACCAGTCTTGTAATCCAGAGGTGGCTGGTTCAAATCCCACTGCTGCTCCTTGTGATCTTGGGCAAGTCACTTAACCCTCCATTGCCTCAGGTACAAACTTAGATTGTGAGCCCTCCTGGGACAAAGAAATATCCAGTGTACCTGAATGTAACTCACCTTGAGCTACTACTGAAAAAGGTGTAAGCAAAATGGAAATAAAAATCTGTGGAGTCCAAATAGGTACACATTGATTTAAGATTGCAGCTTTTGCAGATGACCTATTAGTTCATATTACGAATTCACAAGAGTCCCTTTCAGCTTTGCTTGACACATTTAGAGAATATGGAGATTTTGCAGGTTTTAGATTAAATTTGACTACGTCTGAGGCATTGCCTTCCTCTCCGGAGGTAAAACAGAGGTGGGGTCGAGCTTTTCCTTTTCAGTGGGCAGAGAGTTCCTTTAAATATTGGGCATATGGTTATCTATGGATGTCCAATCTTTGTACCATCTTAATATAGAGGGGCTCATGTTGGAAACAAAAAAGCATTTAAATAATTGAAGGGAGTTACCGATATCCTTAACGGGCAGGATCTGCCTACTGAGAATGGTTCTGTTCCCACGTTGGCTTTATGTATTGCAAACATTGCCCTTACAGGTGCTTCATAAAGACCTGGGTATTCTTTATAGCCTGTTTAGTCACTTTTGTTGGGCAGGCAAAAAGCCAAAGTTGCGGTTCAATGTTATGCTGGGGAGTAGGAGGGGAGGGGGCCTGGGATTGCCCAATTTGCCCTTATATAATCAGGCGTGCCTTCTGCGCCATTTAGGAGACTGGTTTGGCAGCTCACAAAAATTTGCACCTGTAGAGTTTGAGCGTACTTTTCTTGTTCCATATAATTGTTTTCCACTACTACATCATACTACTCACCAATTGCCTAGTCACTTGCGTACAGCTTAGGCCTCTGCCTGAGGTGTGGAGGGTGCTGGTGAAGCGGTTGGGGGGCTGTCCTTTTGTGTCTGATCAGCTGTCTATTAGGGGTAATGTGGCATTTGAACCAGGGCTGGAGAACTCTGTGTTTAAAATCTGGGAACAAAAAGGAATTCTGTTGCTGGAGCATGTGTTGAGTGGTGAAGGAGAGTTAATTTCCTTCGCGGAACTACAAACTCAGATAGGGGCTACATGGGGGAGTCAGTTTGCATATGCACAGTTAAAGCATCTTTGGATAAGTCACAATTGGGTCTCAAGATGGGAGCTCGGGTAAGACAGTTTTTTCAGGAGATCTTGGATGGAGATTTGTCTGCTCAGGGGCTCCATAAATCTTTGGATAAAAGGGAACTTCCCAAAGACTACTCAGCTTTGAAGACGCAATGGGAAGGGGAATTGGGGATCTCTTTGGCGAGTTGGGAGCCACATTGAGGAGTATTCTGATTTTAACGTCGGATGAAAGCTTGAGAGAGTGCGGTTATAGGGTGGTACTCCAGGCCTATATGACGAGAGGGCAGTTGGCACATGTGGGGGGAGGTGGAGAGAATGCTTGCACCAAGTGTGGACAGGGTCCTCATTCCTTTAGTCATGCTTTCTGGTCATGTCCACCTATATGGGATTTTTGGATACAAGTAAAGATATTCACCAGAGGGTGGTGGTGAATGGAATTTGCTCAGAGGAGGGAAAGGTGAGTAGTGGAGTACCTCAAGGATAGGTGCTGGGGCCGATTCTGTTCAATATATTTGTGAGTGACATTGCCGAAGGGTTAGAAGGTAAAGTTTGCCTATTTGTGGATGATACTAAGATCTGTAACAGAGTGGACACCCCGGAGGGAGTGGAAAACATGAAAAAGGACCTAAGGAAGCTAGAAGAATGGTCTAAGGTTTGGCAATTAAAATTCAAAGCGAAGAAATGCAAAGTGATGCACTTAGGGAATATAAATCCACGGGAGACGTATGTGTTAGGCGGGGAGAGTCTGATAAGTATGGACGGGGAGAGGGATCTTGGGGTGATAGTATCTGAGGATTTGAAGGCGACGAAACAGTGTGACAAGGCGGTGGCCGTAGCTAGAAGGTTGTTAGGCTGTATAGAGAGAGGTGTGACCAGCAGAAGAAAGGGGGTGTTGATGCCCCTGTATAAATCATTGGTGAGGCCCCACCTGGAGTATTGTGTTCAGTTTTGGAGGCCGTATCTTGCTAAGAATGTAAAAAGAATTGAAGCGGTGCAAAGAAAAGCTACGAGAATGGTATGGGATTTGCGTTACAAAGACGTATGAGGAGAGACTTGCTGACCTGACCATGTATACTCTGGAGGAAAGGAGAAACAGGGGTGATATGATACAGACGTTCAAATATTTGAAAGGTATTAATCCGCAAACGAACCTTTTCCGGAGATGCGAAGGCGGTAGAACGAGAGGACATGAAATGAGATTGAAGGGGGGCAGACTCAAGAAAAATGTCAGGAAGTATTTTTTCACAGAGAGAGTAGTGGATGCTTGGAATGCCCTCCTGCGGGAGGTGGTGGAAATGAAAACGGTAACGGAATTCAAACATGCGTGGGATAAACATAAAGGAATCCTGTTCAGAAGGAATGGATCCTAAGGAGCTTAGCTGAGATTGGGTGGCAGAGCCGGTGGCGGGAGGCGGGGATGGTGCTGGGCAGACTTATACGGTCTGTGCCAGAACCGGTGGTGGGAGGCGGGGCTGGTAGTTGGGAGGCCGGGATAGTGCTGGGCAGACTTATACGGTCTGTGCCCTGAAAAGGACAGGTACAAATCAAGGTAAGGTATACACAAAAAGTAGCACATATGAGTTTATCTTGTTGGGCAGACTGGATGGACCATGCAGGTCTTTTTCTGCCATCATCTACTATGTTAAAGTTGTTCTTGATCAAATTATTGGGGGTAATGATACAGGGTTAGTTGGAACAATTTGTTTTAGATAAACTGAAGGCTTACAATACTGTCACGTCTTTGGCCGTGACCACCCTCAGACTTACCTTGTTCCTGGGGGTCAGCTTCCTAGCTGGCTCCTGTTTCTTCTGTCTGTCCTTTCTGAGCTAGCTCTGGCTCTCTGTGTTGGCTGCATCCAGCAGCATGATACTAATTGCCTCACTATACTGCACCTGTGGGTGTTGCCTGGGTTAGCTCTCTCTCTCTCTCTGTGTGTGCTGGCTGCTTCCAGCATGACTCTAATTGCTTCACTACACTACACCTGGGTGTAGAAAGCCTCTCTGTGTTTCACTGTGCTTTCTGCCTGCTCTGTGGTTTGTGCCTGAACAGCCTCCGTAGTTACTTAGAGATTGCTGCAGCTGTGTCTCTGGTGTTGAAGGGCTTTATTAAGCACTTAGAGACTGCAGCCTTTGCCTTTGCATTGCCAATGCCTCCGCAGTGCCTTAGGTCCCGAGGTTAGTGTGCTGTTTGCACAGTTAGCTTTCCTTGTCTTTTCTTGTGGGCTTCCAGCTCTTCTGCTTGCGAGTTACTATCACCTGTGGGCCTTGCCTTCTGGCCCTTCTGTGTTTATTGCTCTGTGGGCCTTCTGGCCCTTCTGTGTTTATTGCTCTGTGGGCTTTCAACCTTTCTGTGTTTATTATTCTCTGTGGGCTTCTAGCCTTTCTGTTATCCCTGTGCAGTGGTGCTGCCCCCTGTCTGAGGTTGGTCAGCGGTTGATGCTGCAGCCATTTCTCTCCTTTCTATCTGTTAACTACTGTAGCTCCAGTCTAACCCTTCCTCTGGCAAGCGTAGCTGTCATTCTCATTCTCTTGAGCTTAGCTTGTATGTAGCTCCTGTGTTCTCTTCCCTGCCTGTCTGCCTTGCTTTAGCCTAGGTACCTGGGAGCACCGCTGGATCCTGACTCCGGTTGTTCCTGTTGCTGGTTCCAGTTCTGGTTTTCCTGTAAGCCCTACCGGCTGCTCAAACCTGAGGGCTCAACCCTCGGGGAAAGGCAGCTAAGCGTAGGTGAAGCCTACTCCAGTGTGTTCCAGTCCGGTGCGTTCCAGTCCCGAGTGTTCCAGTGCAGGACTCCAGTCCGGGGTTGCAGTCCAGCCTTGTCTCTTCTCTGCTCCGAAGGTGATCTTGCCTGCCACTGCCGCTCCTCGGCCGTGGTCCAAGGACTCACATACCCAGGGTTCCTGGGGAAGAAGCCTGACAGAATGCCAAGGCCCTCGAGAACACGACAAATACTCTATCTAAACCAGTCTTCTATGCTGCAAAATGTGTTTGGTAGCACGTAAATGCATTCTACAATGTTGGACGTCACAGGAACCACCCTCCTTTTGGCTATGGAAGAATTGAGTACACCTGTTAGTGACCTGGGAAGCACGGGATGTGAAAGGGTCTCCTAAACATAAACAACGCTTTATACAAATTTGGAATCCCTACCTACAAAATTGAAGCTCTTGAAGTTGAAGCCTTGTCCTCAATTTAATTCAGATCTAGTGGGAATTAGTAAAATGTAATTAGGTTTTCTTCATTCATTGGGGAGGGAGGGAGGGAGGGGAAATTCAGGTTATTTATTTATTTGTTACATTTGTATCCCACATTTTCCCACCTATTTGCAAGCTCAATTGGTGTTCACCAATTCCGGTATGAACAAATACAGTAATGTTGTGGTAGAATAAGGTTTGTGTGTACAGACACATTAGGGAATCATAGAGAGGAAGAGAATAGTAGAGAGGAAGAGTTATTATATGTCCATTACGAGCTTTGGTTTCGTTGTGTTGCAGGGTACAGGCATTTAAGTTGGGTCAGTAGGGTATGCCTTTTTGAACAGGTTAGTTTTTAATGATTTCCGGAAGTTTAGGTGATCATAAGTTGTTTTCACGGCTTTTGGTAATGCGTTCCATAGTTGTGTGCTTATGTAGGAAATGCAGGATGCATAGGTTGATTTGTATTTGAGTCCTTTGCAGCTTGGGTAGTGGAGATTTAGGTATGTTCGTGTTGATCCTGTTGTGTTTCTGGTTAGTAGGTCTATGAGGTCTGTCATGCATCCCGGGGCTTCGCTGTAGATAATTTTATGAACCAGGGTGCAGATTTTGAAAGCAATACTTTCTTTGATTGGGAGCCAGTGCAGTTTTTCTAGGAGGGGTTTGGCACTTTCAAATCGTGTTTTTCCAAATATAAGCCTGGCTGCCTTGTTTTCAGCGGTCTGACGTTTCTTTATAGTTTGTTCTTGGCATCCCACATAAATTCCGTTGCAGTAGTCTACATGGCTTAGTACCATTGATTGTATCAAGTTGCGAAATGTTTCCCTCGGGAAGAATGGTTTCACGCGTTTGAGTTTCCACATTGAGTGGGACATTTTCTTTGTTGTAGATTTCACCAAAGTCTGCAATGACCTATTCCTTGCCAAATCCAAAGGTCACTATTCCATCCTTATCCTCCTCGACCTATCCGCCGCCTTTGACACTGTCAATCATAATTTACTTCTTGACACACTGTCCTCATTTGGGTTCCAGGGCTCCGTCCTCTCCTGGTTCTCCTCGTATCTTTCTCAACGCACCTTCAGAGTATTTTCTAATGGCTCTTCTTCCACCCCCGTCCCACTCTCTGTTGGGGTTCCTCAAGGATCTGTCCTTGGACCGCTTCTTTTCTCGATATACACCTCTTCCCTGGGCTCGCTGATCTCATCACATGGTTTCCAGTACCATCTCTATGCCGATGACACCCAGCTCTATCTCTTCACTCCCGACATCACAGTCGAAACCCAGGCCAAAGTTTCGGCCTGCCTCTCAGATATCGCCACCTGGATGTCCAACCGACATCTAAAACTGAACATGGCAAAGGCTGAGCTCCTTGTCTTTCCACCCAAACCCTCCTCTCCTCTTCCCCCACTCTCCATCTCTGTTGACAACGCCCTCATCCTCCCTGTCTCGTCAGCCCGCAATCTCGGAGTCATTTTCGACTCCTCCCTCTCCTTCTCTACCCATATCCAACAGACAGCTAAGACCTGTCGCTTCTTCCTCTATAATATTAGCAAAGTCCACCCATTCCTCTCTGTACAGACCACCCGAACCCTCGTCCACTCACTTGTTACCTCTCGTCTTGACTATTGCAACCTTCTCCTCGCTGGTCTCCCGCTTAGCCACCTATCCCCCCTTCAATCTGTCCAAAATTCCGCCGCACGTCTAATCTACCGCGTGAACCGATACTCTCATATCACCTCTCTCCTTAAGTCGCTTCACTGGCTCCCGATCCGCTACCGTATACAGTTCAAGCTTCTCCTAATGACCTTCAAATGCATTCAATCTGCAGCCCCCCATTACCTCTCTTCCCTCCTCTCCCCCTATGTCCCCACCCGTAACCTCCGCTCTCAGGACAAATCACTCCTATCTGTACCCTTCTCCACCACCGCTAACTCCGCCCCTTCTGCCTCACATCACCTTATGCCTGGAACAGACTCCCCGAGCCCATATGCCATGCGCCCTCCCTGCCCATCTTCAAGTCCTTACTCAAAGCCCATCTCTTCTCCCTTGCTTTTGGCGCCTAACCACCTTCTCCATTCATGATACCTACACTGACTACATAGCTTGTTACCTTTAGATTGTAAGCTCTCTTGAGCAGGGACTGTCCTTTCCCATGTTTTAACTTGTACAGCGCTGCGTAACCCTTGTAGTGCTATAGAAATGCTAAGTAGTAGTTCTCTAGTGTGAGGTTACAGTCGATTGTAACGCTGAGAATTTTAAGGATGTCTGAGATAGGGAGGGTATAATCTGGGGTGTTTATATTTGTGGGTTTGTTCGTATTGTATTGAGATGAGAGAATGAGACAGTGTGTTTTTTCTGTGTTGAGTTTTAGTTGAAATGCATTTGCCCATGAGTCCATGGTATTCAAGCTGAGCTTGATTTTGTTGGTGATTTCTGTCAGATCATGTTTGTAAGGAATGTATATTGTGACATCGTCTGCATAGATGAAAGGGTTATTGGGTTGGCTTAAAGGGAGGAGGGAGAGATTGGGGGTCGGAAGGGGGGATGAGGGGGAGATTGAATGTGTGACATGATTTGTGGGCAGGTATAGTTCTGTTAGAATTAAGATATTAACTCTGTTGCTCGTTGAACATTAGAGAGGGATTGGGAGGGAGGGGGAGATGTTGTTAAGATAATTAAAGGACGTTTACTGTAACTGGGAGGTTGAATAATCTGGGGAGGGGCGGAATAAAGTTGGGGGAGTATGGAGAGAAAATTATATAACTGTTTCTTTATTTGGAAGTCACTGTATTGGCTTTGTTCTGAAATGATGTATATTAGTTCAGTTGTGACAGATTTGAAACGTCTCCAATAAAAATGTTGAAACATAAATGAAGTAAACTTGAAAACGGTAAACTGAAACCTAATAATAGAACTACCGTGAAACAGTATCAAAAATATACACACTTAACAGTATTGGAATTAAAATCACAGAGATATAATACAATGTTAGCATAATACTAATGACACACCTAATAAGCATGTGTTAGAGCATTCAACTAACATAGATGCTAATGATTTTCTACAATACGGCTGAGGGATCAAGAGCAGATATATGAAGGGAACAAGATGTGTGATACAGTCTCAGCTGGGATATTTTGATGGTTGGCTAAGAGGTAAGGAGCTGATCTAAGTTACAGTTTGTGTAGCAAGCTAGTCCGGGTGCAGAATGAGTGTATAGTCAGTCACCCATACGTTCCCCAAGTCCCATTTGTTCCATCACATGTATAATATGGCCAATATGAAACTTCGAAAGTATTCAATAGTATCCTGCGAATGTGTTTTACTACAGCATGTATCTGTTCTTGCATACCATCATTCTGCATAAATACTGACGGCCTCTTTCATTTCACTATCACCAAAGAGCCAACCAAGTCATGCAAAGACAAGGTACTTTCTTGGAATTCAAACTGCTCTTCCCCTTAGACTTCTAGAGGGGCAATGTGAGTACATGGTTTAATCCTCATTACCAGAGGTTCAATCGCAATAGTGAACAAAAGAGTAGACACTGGGCATCCCTGTCTGGTGCCTTTTGACAGAGGAAATTCCTCCGACCAAATTCGGTTCACCAGAATAGCACTTTTAGGAGCAACATTCAAGTGACTGGACTCATTTGCCTTACATCCCCCACTGCCATTTATTCCATCACTTCAGACAGGTATGGTCATTCAAATGCCTTCTCTGCATCTACCGCAACACATAGGGCTTTTTCTTGTCTGCATGTGATAACGTCAATAAGGTCCAGGGCTCTTCTTATGTTATCTCCTAGTTGTTTACCTTGGACAAATCTTGTTTGGTCCCAATATACAAGCCTAGGGAGGATGGTCTTCGACCCATTAGCCAGAACATTTGCAAAAATCTTCATATCATTCAGGAGAGCTATCAGCCTATAGCTGGCACAGAGTGTTGCATCTTTACTCAGTTTAGGCAATACTATTACATTAGCTTTATACATAGAAGGCGGAAGCGGAGCCGTATCTGTGATTTCAAAAGCTGTGCTACATCCTGCCTTATAATCTTATAGTATTCAGTAGGGAGCCCATCTGCCCCTGGTGCTTTTCCTCTCGGAAGCCCCTTTACTACCATTTCCACTTCCTGAGCTGTGATGGGACTGTTTAAGTCTGCCTCGGATGATTTTGGTAAGCTCAAGTCCACTTACAAACATTTTAACTTTCTCTAGGGAACACGTAAGCTCAGAGCTATATAGCTTTTTGTAGAAATCCCTAAATTGCCTAGCAATATCTGCGTGTGTTGATTTACAGTCCCCCTGTGATATAAGAATTTTGCTCACTCACCTATCATTCTATTGTTTGAAAAGTTACCCCTTTCTGTTACCATGTTCCATATAGTCGCTTTTTCTGTGCCTCATCAAATATTCTTGCTAGAAGCTTAGGTGTCTTTCATGTACCTTTTAAAGGGCTGTTTACTTTCTACCAAAGCTTGCCTTGCCTGAGCTTTTTATCTCTTTTTCCTAGCGTCTGCCTGAGGCCCCAATGCTGAAAGGTAAGCAAGGGTGCTAGAGGCCATTAGCCCAGATTGTCACCCACATTTACCTGCGCAGAATGCTCTTGCACAGGGTTGAGCATGACAAGGCATACCGCAGATGATATTTAGGTTTCAACAATTTTTATTGATGACAATTCCAATTACATATATCCAACAATTTAAGTAGTACGTACATTCAAACATCTCAACTGGTACAATCTCATTGGTAACATTCGTCATCAAAAATTTTCTTTTTTTTCTCGTTTAACAAATTTACCCTCCCTATCCCTACCCATCCTTTGTTATGCACTGGAGTAGGGAAGGTTTTATCGGATGTATCGTCTGCAGATGACATTTAAATGAGATTAAAACTATCTCCTTTCCTATTCCCCCTCATGCTCAGAAAACAGCCCTGTCAGCTCAGATGTTCCTACCACTATGCCAGCTTGGAGCTGGCATTAGGGTTAAGAAGGGCGAGGCGGTGCCGATTTGACAAGACAGTCCAACAAGAAGGTCTCAAAATTAGCCTTTTCTTAAATCAGGACAGCAGAAAGCGTCACTCACCGGATTATCCAGGACTCGGGCTCCAGTTGTGTGTGAGTGGGGGGGGGGGGGGGAGGGAACTGTCTACCCCGGTCTAGGGAGTGAAAGCGATAGAAAAGTGATGGTGGCGCCACTCTCCTTCCTGTTCACCTGTCCACAGTCGCATCCTCTTGTTCCCCTACAGGGCGGTGGGACCACCCTGCTGTACTAAATCCTCCTGTAAATCTTTTGATGTTACTGCAGAAGTAGCAAACCACAGTTCCTCTTCCTCCTCCCCTCTCTGGTGTTCTGGGCATGTGCTGAAGAGCTGTGCTTCACGCAGAACTCTTCCGTGCAAGTGCCATCCTTCCCCTATCTTCAAAACAGCTCCCTAATGCTCAGCACCGACAGGGTTCCTAAATTTGCATGCCATTAGCGCTGAGCATTAGGGAGCTATGTTGCAGCGCTGTTGTGGCAGTATTTTTTCGACTCTGTACCGAACAGCGCTGGAGTTTTGAACATCTGAGCCTGATGATATGCCCCTCATGAATGCCTTTCTGGCCTCCCACACTCCTGCCGTTGAAGTCATTAAATGACGTATATTCTTTCCATGTCATCACCACTAGTTGCAGAATCTCCAGGTGTGCTAACAGTCCTACATTAGATTGTCATTATCTCTTAACTTCCCCACCCCCCAGTATTTCTACCATCTGCCTAAGCCTACATTTTTCTTTTCCACAAAAATGCAGTCAGTTCTGGAATATGATTGGTGTCTGCCTGAATAGAAAATAAACTCATTGATTCCCAGGTAAAATACGCTCCACAAATCCTCCAACAAGTAATTACTGATACATCTGTTAAAATAACTCCCTTCTCTGATCTCCTTCTGATACCTCCTGATAGTCCTTCCCCAAAGTGGCATTCATGTCTCCCCTCCCCCATATTGATGCCCCCCCCCCAGCTGATCTCCAAGTGTATCTATCAGGTTAGCAAAAAAAAAAAAAAAAAAAGGATCCTTTTGCACCCGTAGGCACATAAACATTGATGAGCATGAATTTCCCATCTATCTATTTCTACTAGCCACCCAAATATCTCCCCATATTGTCAGTTCCGGACCCATATTCCTATGGCGACCCCCTGAAGAAAAATAAATCTTGCTCCAGTGACACTTCTGAAGTTTCATTGTTTCTGTCAGGGATAGCTTTAGCTCCAGCAAGAATGCAACATCTATATTTAAATCCCTCATATGTTTCAGTATTGCTTTATGTTTGATTGGGTGGTTGATCCCAAGTTGCTATTTTTACCTTCTCACCCACCACTGCCACTATAAGAATCAATAAGTGCTCCAGACCCATTAGTACCACAGTTCACTTGTACAGCTTGATGTACCCACCCCAGACCCAAATGCTCTACCCCTCCATAATCCCTTCTCCCTTCATCCCCTCCCCTTCCACCCACTCCATCTCCCCCTTCCCATAACCTCCCCATCCAACATCAAAACTTCCTCCACCACCCTCCTTTCCGTCACTTATCAGTCAATTATGAAGTTATTGATGCCATCGCTATTCAACTAACAAACTGAACATGGGTTGCAATCCTAACTTTCAAAGCTGAGCTGCTTCATCCACTTTATGATCTTGTCCTGGATCAGCAGTGGGTGGTATCTCACCACCATCACAGTGATTGGCCTGCTCTATAACAAACCCTGTCACCTCTCCTCCTTGATTTCCCACTTCTTAATCACTGGGGGTTCATAACCTCCTCCGAACTGGTGGATTGCAAGTCCAAGGCAGGAAGCTGTGGAGAGCTACTTAATACCCCACCAAATATGATGCTTCTCACTGTGATTCTGTTCTCTTCAGGGCTTTCTTCTTCTTTGCCTGTATCAGCTGAATTTTGCCCCCATGCCAGGACAGAGCAAGTGCGGGAGAGGAGGAGCCCACCATGTCGCCTCAACCATAAGTCAAAAAGGCATTTGATACGGTGGAATGGGCTTTTATGCTGGAGTTGTTTGATGTATGGGTTTTGGGCCCAATTTCTGTACTTGACTGTCAGCTCCTTACTCTAGTGCTACTGCCAGGATTAGGGTTAATGGGGGGGGGGGGGGGTACTCAGATTCTTTCTCATTGTCCAGGGGAACATGCCAAGGTTGCTCATTGTGCCCTTTGCTACTCGTTCTCTCAGTGGAACTATTGGCAGCTATTCGACTGGACCCTAACATTAAAGAACTTTGGGTGGACAACAAAGAGTTCAAGATCTCATTATTTGCAGATGATATTCTACTAACCGTAGTAGAACCGGAATACTCCCTACCTCATATTATTTCTACACTGAATGAATATGGGAGTCTTTCGGGCTTTAAAATGAATACCACCAAATCTGAAATTCTTAATATCACCTTGGATCCAGTTGGTGTACTTAGGTTGAAGGCCGGTGTACATTTGGAGGAAACATCCTCCTCAGGTCTCAAGGAGAGTGCTGATGAGAAGGGATGGATGGGGGAGGTATGGGAGTACCTTGTGGCCTTGGGAAAATCACTTAATCCTCTGTTGCCTTGGAATGGTCAGGGGTGCTGCCAGCACTCTCACTACATTTAGGGCCTGTCCTTGAACCCATCACACTTGTAGCAGCTCACTTTTTGTGGAAAGCAGGGAAAAGAAAGAGATGTTGCTCCAGGTAGACTGAAGGATACACTGAGGTGGTAGTAAGGGCTTTCGCGATAACCGGGCAGCATGTAGCACTGCCCGACTACCCTGCGTACACTCCAGTGGATATGATGGCTCGCTAGGGGTGGGAATACCACCGGACTGCTGCGGTAGCCTGGCAGTACATCCTGTTTAGCGAGCAGTAAGCCTGCATTGAGCTTACCGTCACTTAACAATAGGAAAAATATTTCTGAATTATAAGAAATGAGTCAGTATAATTAAATCTCCTTTAAGTTTAAGGTATTAATTTCTGACAGAGCAGAGCAGCACAGCATAGCACAGGGTCACAGCTTATGAACAGCACTGAACCACAGAAGGCATGGACTATTTTTTCTGCCCTCAGCCAGAAAGTGTGTTTGGATAGAATTGGAACAATGTGCTGCAGTTGGATGGTGTTGTGAAAAACGTGCGAAGATGGAAACCACAATGAGTATGAAGAGTTTTCAGACGCCAATCTGAAGTAACTAGAGCAGAACAGCTCTGAGACCTCAGTGGGAAGACACATCAGCGGTTTCTATTTATGCCTGGCAGGCTGATGCCTCCCTGCTGGGAGCTGGAGTAAAAAAATAAATAAATAAAACACAAAACATTTTAGTACTTGAATTCTGTGGACTAATGCTGGCACATCACCAAAAACCTGAGCTTACAGAAAGCTTCTGTACTGGTGCTCCTGCGCCCTCTGCAGGGGCCTGGGTACAACTGCACTTAGGTTCTGCATTTCTTTTATAAAGGTTCAATGCAGATAAAACGTAACCAGAAAACAATGTACTGGGATATACAAATTTTACTTTTAAACAATTTTAATCTCTGTTAACCTCCTAAAAAATAGATTAAACAAAAAAGTTTTTCATTTTGTTTTAAAACTCATAATTTGTTTCTAATTAATCAGTAGCTTAGAAAGAATTCCATATCTTTGCTGCTTGATAGATCGAGAGAGAAGGGGAAATTAGGTTCTTACCTTGATAATTTTCTTTCCTTTAGTCACAGCAGATGAATTAATTAACTGATGGGCTGTATCCGCCTACCAGCAGGTGGCAATAGAGAACACTGAAAGCACATGGTGTTCCTGGACGCCCCACTCCTTCTGCCTTCAGTATATCTCTATCTCCCAGCAGGTGTGGACGTCGCTTCTCAGCTCCTGGATTTCTGCCTGGGGTGGCTCCTGTGCTTTGCCAGTACAGCAGGGGGTGTTGTGGCTGGTGGTGCCCACTTTAAAGGCATACTTGGTTTTCTCTGTCCCTGCCTTAGCCCATTCTCCCTCCTCCCGGAGTTCCTCTGTGGCTGCCTGCTTCTAACTTTCCTCACATTTAAAAAAAAAACTAAAAACAGAGAGAGGCTTTCCCCTGAGCTCCTGGTTCGGTGCAGCTTGGCCGCAGCTCATTTGACTCAGTCTCCTGAGGTGAGAGTGGTGCCCAGATCCTCCGGGGAGGTTCCCGCTGACAGCGCTCGGTGCAGGGTTTTTGTTTTCTGTATTTGATGGCTGCTGAAGGGGTTAAGCACTGCTCCCACTGTGGGAAACGCAGATCAGCAGCGGGGCTTTGCAGCACATGCTGCCTAGATGCTAATGCTGGCACGAGCATGGCGGGCGGTGATTCTTCCCGCCCGCTGGAGTTGGCAGCAGCCGCCATCTTGGAGGCACCACATGACTCAACCCTCGCGGTTGCGGAGGGGTCTGAGTGCAGGGGGACGCTTCGTTTCAAGGTTTCTAGAGGAGCTTTTGCCTCCGTTTCCCCCAATGTGGGGGTGGATGTACAGAGTGAGTTTTTCTCCCCTGAATTTGTGCTGCTGATGCATAAGGCTTTTATGTTAAAAAGAGCACTGCCTGAGGCTCCTGACAATTCCTGTCGGTCTGGGTTGCCTCCGATTCTTGATAGCCCAGGGTCTGCTGGAGACTTTATTTCTTCCCCCGAGCTTTTGGCTGATGCTAAGTGTAGACGAGTGAATACCCCGTCTGAGGGGGACTCTTCACTCTGTTCTCCCCCGTGGTCTAGTTTCGGGGAGTCTGAGGGGTCTGGCAGGCCCTCACGGACTGATGAGCCAGATGAGGGTGGCTGCTCGCCACAGGAGTTGGATGACCCTAAAGCGGTTCGGATTTTCCACCGCGACGAGGAATGAACATGTTTCTATCTAATATGAGCAGCTAACAAGAAAAGATTCGTTTAAGAAACAAACCAGGAAGATCAAAACTGACATTAAATGCAAAGGAGCCAGACCATAGACAATATTAAAATAAACATATAGTTTAACTAAAATCTGAGTCTCAACTGATAACCAAATGTAGTTTCAGTAAGGAAAAACTTTATCCCATCTATAGAGAAGATATATTGCAATGTTTGCCGACATTTTTGTAACTTCTTAGAGCAACCTACAAAGAGCAAATTACTGTATTCTATTTCACCAATTATAAGAGCATGAACAACTCGACCAGGGGTTCTCAAACCAGCCCTCGGACACACCCAACCTGCTAGGATATCCACAATGAATATGCATGAAATAAATTTGCATGTACTGCCTCCATCATATGCAAATACCTTCAGGCATATTCATTCTGGGCTATCTGAAAATCTATCCCGATGACTGAATTGAGAACCCCTGAATGAGACTAAAGCGGTACAGACGTATTTCCAAATTCTATAAAGTTGTTTCAGGGGTCCTTTTACTAAGGTGCACCGAAAAATGGCCTGCGCTGCTATAGACACAAACAGGTCCATATTTCTGCGCACCTGCAAAAAAGGCCTTTTTTGGCCAAAATTAAAAATTGGCACACATCCATTTTGGGTCTGAAACCTTACAGCCACCCATTGACCTAGCGGTAAAGTCTCACGCGTTAACCAGGCGGTAATGGTCTACGCGCATACAATGACGATTACTGCCCGGTTTCCGGCACACTTAGTGGATGAGCATAATGAAATTATTGCTGGGCGGTAGGTCAAAATTAACACACATACAGCCTTATTTTCGAAAGTGATGGATGCCCATATTTCGAACCAAATTGGGAGATGGGCGCCTTTCCCCGGCGGGGGCCCAAATCGGTATAATTGAAAGCCAATTTTGGGTGCCTTCAACTGCAATCTGTCACGGGAACGAACAAAGTTGACGGGGGCGTGTCAGAGGCGGGACTGGGGCGTGTTTATCAGCCGAGCAGAGATGGGCACCCTTGGCCGATAATGGAAAAAAGAAAAGCGTTCTTAGCGAAGTTGGGTCACTTTTTCTGGACCCTTTTTTCTTACGAACAAGCCCCCAAAAGTGCCCGAACTGCCCAGATGACCACCGGAGGGAATCGGGGATGACCCCCCCCCCCCTGACTCCCCCAATGGTCACTAACCCCCTCCCACCAAAAAAAAGAACTTTAAAAACTTTTTTTTGCCAGCCTCAAATGTCATACCCAGCTCCATCACAGCAGTATGCAGGTCCCTGGAGCAGTTGTTAGTGGGTGCAGCAGACTTCACCCAGGTGGACCCAGGCCCATTCCCCCCCCCCCCTACCTGTTACACTTGTGTTGGTAAATGGGAGCCCTCTAAACCACCCCCAAAACCCACTGTACCCACATCTAGGTGCCCCCCTTTCAGCCATAAGGGCTATGGTAATGGTGTAGATTTGTGGGCAGTGGGTTTTGGGGGGATTTGAGGGGCTCAGCACTCAAAGGAAGGGAGCTATGGACTTGGGAGGTATTTTACTTTTTATTTTAAAATGTTACAAGTGCCCCTAGGGTGCCCGGTTGGTGTCCTGGCATGTGAGGGGGACCAGTGCACTACAAATCCTGGCCCCTCCCACAACCCAATGCCTTGAGCTGGGTGCCTTCAGTCTCCATTATCGCTGAAAAACAAAACCGCCTAGCTGAAATCCGCACACATCCGATGCATTTGCCCGGCACAAACCGTATTATTGAAAAAAAGATGGCCACCCATTTCTTTCAAAAAATACGGTCTGTCCCACCCCTTCACGTACCCGTTCTTGGACATAGACGCCCATGGAGATGGGCGTTCGCGTTCGATTATGCCCCTCCTAGGCAGCTTAGTAAAAGGTAAAATTATGTATCATACCTGATAATTTTCTTTCCATTAATCATAGCTGATCAATCCATAGACTGGTGGGTTGTGTCCATCTACCAGCAGGTGGAGATAGAGAGCAAACTTTTGCCTCCCTATATGTGGTCAGGTGCTGCCGGAAACTCCTCAGTATGTCGATATCAAAGCTCCATCCGCAGGACTCAGCACTTAGAGAATTACACCCACGAAGGGACACTCTGCCCAGCTCACCACCGCCAAAACGGGGGAGGGGAATTAACCCAGCTCATCCCCACACAAGTGGGGGAGGGGAATCCGTCCAGCTCATCCCCGCGGAGCGGGGGAGGGACACCACACCCGCCGATGCGGGGGGATCTGGCTTATCCTGCAACCGCAACCGCGGGAGGAGCTGACTGACCCTAACACCGCCGAAGCGGGAGGGGTACAAAGCTGCCCTACAGCCGCACGAAGCGGGAGGGAGTGCCGGCAGAATTTAAATCTCAATCCAGCCCCGTACAACGGAGGGGAGAGGAATGCAGCAGCTCACTGTAACACAAACTCGTCTCAACTCTTGAAGAAGCCAAGTGAAAGAAGAACTTGAACACGAAGTCCTCCTGAAGTAACTGAAGGCTAACCTTGAACCTAAAATTCAACCAGAATATAAACAGTACAGATATCTGGGAGGGGCTATGGACTGATCAGCTATGATTAATGGAAAGAAAATTATCAGGTATGATACATAATTTTACCTTCCATATCATCAAGCTGATCAATCCATAGACTGGTGGGATGTACCGAAGCAGTACTCACCCAGGGCGGGACATAGAAATCCCTGACCGCAACACTGAAGCTCCAAACCGGGCCTCCGCCCGAGCAGCCACAGTCAAGCGGTAATGCCTGGCAAAGGTATGGGCCTTCCCCGCGGCCACCTAAGCCGCTGCAATGGCTTCCTTGCCCATCTTGCCACTGTAGGCTTAGAAGCCTGCAGACCCTTACGAGGACCTGTAAACAGGACAAACAGATGATCCGATTTCCGGAAATCATTGGTCACTTCCAAGTATCTGATGATGACTCGTCTCACATCCAGAAAATTGAGAGCAGAGTATTCCTCTGGGTAGACCTCCCTACGAAAGGAAGGGAGACAGAGCTGCTGAATCACATGGAAGCGAAAAACAATCTTGGGCAGGAAGAAAGGCACTGTGCGAATAGTCACTCCTGCCTCAGTGAACTGCAGAAAAAGCTCTCGACATGAGAGTGCCTGGAGCTCGGAAACTCTTCTGGCTGAAGTGATAGCCACCAAAAAGACTGCTTTCAACGTCAGGTCTTTCAGAGATGCCCTCGACAAGGGTTCAAAAGGCGGCTTCTGCAATGCTCTTAGCACCAGGTTGAGATTCCACGCAGGCACCACGGAGTGCAGAGGAGGGCGTAGGTGATTAACTCCCTTGATAAAGCGCACCACATCTGGCTGCGAAGCCAGGGAAGCACCCTTCAGGCGGCCCCTGAAGCAAGCCAGAGCCGCTACCTGAACTTTCAGGGAACTGAGCGACAGGCCTTTGTCCAGACCTTCTTGCAGGAACGCCAACACTGAAGAAATTGGAGCAGTGAAGGGAGAAAGTGAGCCTGCTTCACACCACGCTGCAAAGATACGCCAAACCCTGGCGTAAGCAGTAGAAGTAGAGCGCTTCCTCGCTCTCAGCATAGTGGCGATGACCTTGTCTGAGAAGCCCTTCTTCTCAAACGCTGCCGCTCAATAGCCAGGCCGTAAGACCAAAGGGGGAGGGATCCTCCATCACCCCGGGACCCTGATGTAACAGGCCCTGCTCCACTGGCAGCCGCAGAGGATCGTCGACTGAGAGCCTGATCAAGTCCGCATACCAGGGACGTCTGGGCCAATCCGGACCCACCAGGATTACCCTGCCGGGATGCTTTGCCACCCGGTCTAGCACCCTGCCCAACATGGGCCAGGGCGGGAACACATAGAGAAGCTCTTGTGTCGGCCACTGTTGGAGAAGAGCATCTACTTCCAGGGATCGAGGGTCCCGTCCTCTGCTGAAAAAACGCGGCACTTGGCAATTGGCCGATGACGCCATCAGATCTAGGCTCGGCTGGCCCCAGCGCTTCGTGATGCCCAAGAACGCCTGAGCAGATAGCTGCCACTCTCCGGGCTCCAAGGTATGGCGACTGAGAAAGTCCGCCTTGACATTCATGACTCCGGCAATGTGGGCCGCTGACAGCTGTTCCAGGTTCGCTTCCGCCCACTGGCATAGATTCATGGCCTCCTTGGCTAGAGGGGCGCTCTTGGTACCTCCCTGGCGGTTGACATAGGCCACAGCCGTGGCATTGTCCGACAGGACCCGTACAGGCTTCAACACCAGTACCGGGATGAACTCCAACAACACCAACCGAATGGCTCTGAGTTCCAGGAGGTTGATAGACCACTTGCCTCTGCAGGAGACCAGAGCCCCTGCGCTGTCCTTCCCAAGCAGTGGGCTCCCCAGCCCATCAAAGAGGCGTCTGTCGTGACGACAATCCACTCCGGGGTCACCAGAGGCATTCCTGCAGACAACTTGTCTGTCTGCGTCCACCAGCTCAGCGCCTTGCGCACTGCTGGGTCCAAGGGAAGGCGCACAGCATAATCCTCCGACATCGGAGTCCAGCGCAGCAGCAGAGATTGTTGTAGTGGTCTCATATGAGCCCTGGCCCAGGGCACTACTTCCATCGTGGCAGTCATAGAGCCCAACAGCTGCACGTAGTCCCAAGCCCGAATAGGAGAGGCTACTAGGAACTAGTCCACCTGAGCCTGAAGCTTGACAATCCGATTGTCTGGCAGGAACACTCTGCCCACTTGGGAGTCGAATCGAACTCCCAGATACTCCAGGGACTGAGACGGGCGCAGCTGGCTTTACTCCCAGTTGATGATCCACCCCAGGGAGCTCAAAAGAGCAACCACCCGGTTCACAGCTTTGCCGCACTCTGCATAAGAGGGGGCTTGGATCAACCAGTCGTCCAGATAAGGATGGACTTGAACTCCTTCCTTCCTCAGGCAGGCCGCGATGACCACCATTACTTTGGAGAAGGTCCGCGGAGCAGTAGCCAACCCGAACGGGAGGGCTCTGAACTGGAAGTGTCGGCCCAGTACTGCAAAACGCAGAAAGCGTTGATGAGGAGGCCAGATGGGAATATGTAAGTACGCTTCCTTGATGTCCAAGGATGCCAGGAACTCTCCTGCCTTCACTGCCGCTATAACAGAGCGGAGGGTCTCCATGCGAAAGTGCTGAACTTTCAAGGTCCAATTGACCCCTTTGAGGTCGAGGATAGGCCGTACAGAACCTCCTTTCTTTGGTATCACAAAGAAAAAGGAGTAACATCCCTTGCCAAGCTGATTTTCTGGCACCGGAACGACCGCCCCCAGGCGGATCAGATTGTTCAAGGTCTGCTGCACTACCACAGCTTGACCGGAGACTTGCAGGGAGAGAGTACAAACCCGTCTTTTAAGGGTCGGCAGAACTCTAGCTTGTAGCCGTCTCTGATGACTTCCAGCACCCAAGCGTCTGAAGTTATTGTGGTCCACTCGCCCAAAAACGAGGACAGCCGTCCTCCAATCTGCACTGGGGCGTGGACCAAGGCCCCGTCATTGGGTACGAGACCCTGGGGGAGGACCGGAGGGAACACCTCCGGGACGGCGGTCTCTGCGAAAGGAATGCTGCTTGGGGGAGAAGTTCCTCTTGAAGGAAGAGGGGGCAGAGGAGCCCGACCTGCCCGGGCGGTACCGACGGGCTTCCTGAAACCGTCCTCTGGAGGTACCAGGGCGAGTACTAGTCCGAGCCCTGACCTCTGGTAACTTCTTGCCCTTAGACGTGCCGAGATCGGTCACGATTTTGTCCAGCTCGACCCCAAAGAGCAGCTTGCCTTTAAAAGGCAATCTAGCCAGGCGCGATTTAGAGGCGTGGTCAGCAGACCAATGTTTCAGCCAAAGCCACCGCCGCGCAGAGATTGTCTGAGCCATGCCTTTCACTGAGGCCCTCAAGACATCATACAGCAAGTCTGCCAAATAGGCTAAGCCCGATTCCAGGGCCGGCCAATCAGCCCTCAAGGAAAGATCCGAGGGGAAAGCCCGCTGCACCATAGACAGGCACGCCCTGGCCACATAGGAGCCGCAAATTGAGGCCTGCAAATTTAAAGCAGCTGCCTCAAAGGACGACCTTAAGGCCGCCTCCAATCTTCTGTCTTGGGCGTCCTTTAGGGCCGTGCCACCTTCCACCGGCAACGCCGTTTTCTTAGTCACCGCAGTGATTAAAGAATCCACGGTAGGCCACAGATAGGCCTCACGTTCACTTTCAGTCAAAGGATAGAGGCGGGACATAGCCCTAGCCACTTTAAGGCTCGCTTCCGGGTCATCCCATTGAGCCGCAATTAAGGTGTGCATGGCATCATGCACGTGGAAGGTTCTAGGCGGGCGCTTCGTCCCCAGCATAATGGCAGAGCCAACAGGGGCTGAGGGAGAGACGTCCTCCGGAGAGGAAATCTTCAAAGTGTCCATGGCCTGTACCAACAGGTTGGACAAATCCTCTGAGCTAAAAAGCCGCGCTGCAGAGGGGTCATCCGCTCCATCCGAGCGGGGATCCGTCTCCTCCAAGGAATCCGCAAAGGACCGTTGGGAGACCTCAGATATGCTGCCCTCATCTACATCGGAGGAGACAAAGTCCTCCAAGGCCTGGGAATCAACCCGAGGGCGTTTACCTCTGGGAACCTCAACCTCTTTACCAGACGAGGGAGCAGGGGCAGCGTTTTGCATAAGGAAGGCCTGATGCAGCAGCAAAACAAACTCGGGGGAGAAACCCCCCAGACTGTGTACTTCCGCAGCCTGGGAAACAGCCCTAGACGCACCCTCAACCGGCGCTCGCAAGAGCGGGGGAGAGACATGCTGCGCATCCAAAATGGCGTCCGGCGCGACACTCCGCGAAGGAGCCGCGCGGGAAGAACGGCGCTTAACTTTAGCCGCTTTTGTGCCATCGCCCAAATTAAGGGCGTTCATGGCATTAATGTCTCCAACCTCAAGGGCGGCCCAAGAAGAAGCCGTCCGAGCCGCGTGGCCGGCCAAGATGGCGGAGGCGAGGAGCGGGGGATGGGCGTTTATGGCGGGAAAAATCGCCACGCCGGAGGAAGGACCGGGACATTCATCGGCCACAAAACTGTCACCCAACAAGGGCGAATCAGGCTTTAAGACCCCCGCATCCCCTCTAGAAGCGCCCAAGCGATCCGGGGAGCGACTCTTTACGCCCTCGCCCTCCGACGCCATATGCCACGTGGAGATAAATCGGGGAACCCCCTGCCTGCTATAAAAAGGTAAAAATTACCTGCTGTCCGCTCCGAGCTGTAACGACCTGGTGTCCCAGTGAGTAGCTGCAATAAACGTTTAAATAAACGTCGAAATAAACGCCTTTAAGGACGTTCAAAATTTTTTTTTTTTTTTTTTAACGGAGCCAGCGGGAGGGGGGAGAAAAGGAGGGACCTGGCACCACCAGGTTTGCACTTGCTCAAAAGAGCCCTCAACCCCAGGCACTCAACAAAACCTAAAAATTAGGCTTGGAGGCCTAGCCAGAGCTGCTGCTGTGTGTGACCACCACCTGCTGAGACAGAGAACATACTGAGGAGTTTCCGGCAGCACATGACCACATATAGGGAGGCAAAAGTTTGCTCTCTATCTCCACCTGCTGGTAGATGGACACAACCCACCAGTCTATGGATTGATCAGCTTGATGATATGGAAAGGTCCGTTTCCAGAAAATATTCTTGCTTAACAGATTAATATGAGCTTCAAAAGATAACATAGGGTCTGTTAAACCCCCCAATATTTTCAAGGCCATTTTATTTAGTAAAGAAACATTTTTCAATACAAGAGTACTTTCTCTTGGTCTGTTCACAGTGCCTGACATTGTGGAAAAACAGAAATTTAAAAAAAAAAAACTCAGTCCAACAGAAATAGGTTTCATTTTAATTTATTATGTTGCTGGAATAGTGTTTGGGAGCTTGGACAAAGTAGTGTGGTTGCTGTGTTCATCCATATTAAAGGTAATAAACAGAAATTTTAAAAAAGGACATGGCAATACTTTTTTTGGACAAATTTTCAAAGGCACAGCCTTCTTCTTTAGGTCAGTTATTAGCAAAAGATGACATATATATATATATTGTGAAACCTGAAAAGCATTCCAATGACAGTCTCAAGAGGGAGGAGTGGAGAGGGGAAGGAATGACAGAGAGGTGGATGGGTAACCAGAAGGTGACAAAGCAGTATAATTTGGGAACTAACACCCCCTTCTTTGGGGGATACCAAGTAGGGGCGTATCTGAGGTTTGGCGGTAGGGGGGGCAGGGGCTAGAGTGGGGGGGGCACATTATAGCCCCCCCCCCCCGGCCGCCGCCCCCCCTGCCATTAACCCTCCCCCGCCTACCGCCGTCAACCCTTTTCCCGCCTACCACCATCACCTACCCCCGAGGTCCGCTTCCTCCTGCCGGGAGCTTTGTAATCAAACAGTCTAACAATCTGACAAGGCTGTAATTGGACTTATGAAAAAAAAGCTCAACTTAGCTTTGTTTTCAAGTGCGGAACTCTCCCCGACAGGTGCCTGTTTCACAACTCAGCTTTCTCAAGGGGCTGTTGTCACACCAATCAACGAGACAACCTGTCCTTACTCGAGCTTGAGTCTGTCTCGTTGATTGGTGTGACAGCATTGTCAGATTGTTAGACTGTTTGATTACGAAGCTCCCATTGGGTATGCAAGATCAAGCATAGATATACCTCTGGTATTCGTAGAAAAAATAAACATAAAAAACAAAATAGATAAAGTAGTAACTAAGCAGGGTGGTAGGGTAAGTCGATGATCATAATAGTCGTGAAACAGGGGCATATAAGAAATTGCTTACTAAACCCCTGCAACCTATTAGACTTCCCTACTTAAAGCAATACTATGCTGATTGCATACATTTATGAGTTCTACTGAGTTTTGTGAGGTAGTCCAGAAATAAGCAGTGGATTTTCCCCAAGTCAATTTAATATCGGTCTATGGACTTTTCTTTTAGGAAGCCATCCAGACCTTTTTTAAACCCCGCTAAGCTGCCTTTACCACATTCTCTGGCAACAAATTTCAGAGTTTAATTACACGTTGAGTGAAGGAACATTTTATCCGATTCATATTAAATTTACTACTTTGTAGCTTCACCGCATGCCCCCTAGTCCTAGTATTTTTGGAAAGAGTAAACAAATGATTCACATCTACCCGTTCCATTCCACTCATCATTTTATAGACCTCTATCATATCTCCTCTCAGCTGTCTTTTCTTCAAGCTGAAGAGCGCTTTGCACACACATTTTAACCACCTAATTTTAGGCAACCTGTTGAGAATTACCCTCTTAATGTCCTTATGCATATCATCACCTAGTCAAAATTTGAGCAAAAAACAAAACTCAGCAGTAGGTATGGGAAGCGATTTTGTGTTCTGTGTGCCAAGCTGGAGCTCTGGGTTCCATTCCTGGGCTGTGGCACACCTTAGACTAACTGCAAATGGACATAGTGTCAATTTCTACTATAGCAACTGTGCAAGATGTATCTGGCCATATTTGTAAGAGATTAAATGAATAATTTAACAGAGCTGCAAAAGATGCAAAGAGAAAGACTTCGTGCATGAACACAGAATTTAAGAAAACATGAAAAAAAACTCTGCAGCTCTACAAATTAATTTATTAAGATTCAAACAAATTAAACAGATGCAGTCAACATATAGCAGAGGCAACCATCATAAATATTAATTTACATGTTTTTGCTTCACATAGAATTAAGAAAATATCCAGAATGATGAAAAAGCACATGGCAACACAGAATTTAGAAGAGGATAGACATAACTATATTTTAAAGACAATGGGCAAATGTAAAACACATTTACAGGGGTAGAAAATTTTAGAAACCTTGGGAAGCAGCCAAACTTAAGGAACCACAGCAAAAATGTAACTTTTTTTCTGTTTTCTTTATTTTTGGACTTCTATTCATTTTGTCTACACTGGAATTCCATAGTGAATTATCAGAGCAGCATCACCAAAAGACATGGATAGAGTGTAATGCAGAGCAAAATGTTGGCTCTAACATCCAGGAAAGCACAAAAATAACATACATATAGGACAGTACATATATGTACTGTCTTGGGTAAAACACCGCTTTACATTTGCCCAAGCATAAATCAGATTTGACTTAAGTTATGAGACAATGGACACAACTATTTACAATATATTTCAGACTGAAACATCCCCTCTAAGGGAGAGCCTGTCAAATCAACCCTACCCCCACTGGCTGCAAAGGTGTCCTACCAAACTGACAGTACAGGAATTGAGCAATGAGTAACCAAGCCAGAATTCAAGCTGGGGTTACATGCAACCCCTTCTGAATCACGATTTTAATTCTAAGTGCAAAATCTTCCACTGACCAGAGAGGCCACACGGCTCAGTTCATAGTGCTGTGGATTCAATTTGAATCTGTTGTCTCATGGGGTCAGAGCTCAGAAGGGCTGATGCACTTAAGTCCAGGGAAGGAAGGAAGCCACCACACATTTCCAATCACAAGTGGAACTGACAAGTCATCTCTGAGATGCCTCTTCAAGTTCTCCAAACTGCTTTTGGGGGGGGGGAGGGGGGGGTCAAAAATGAGGGAAGAATGTGCATGTATGACCATCTCCTAGAAAAGGTGACTAAAGAGGGTTTAATTAATTCTATTGGAGCAAACAATTTGTAATACAACAGTCTGAACTCCATCCTTTTGAAAAAGAAACAAAAAATGTACCAGAAGACGACAATGGATCAGACAACATAAAAAGATCAAACTTTTATTAAAATAGCCCAAAGAGATCCTTTATATTTCTGGCTCTGTTATAAGCTACTAATAAAGCTTTATTAGCAGAAGAATCAATATGCTTTATAAGGGGTCAATGCTTCCTTAATATTTTTCAATGTCCCTGGAGAACTGATTGAACTCAATAACTTCCTTCCTTTCTATTCTTTTTCAATAATTCTCTATATCGCATGCTCATACCTTTTTCAGACAGACATTCTCCAATACATTTACTGGAAGAAAATAGAGTCATCTGCACCATTCAGTTCAACCAGTTCTCTAGGGACACTAACAATATTAAGGAAGCACTGACCCTTTTTAAAGCATATTGATTCTTTTGCTAATTTTTTTTTATTAGTAGCTTACAGCAGAGCCTACAGAAATACAGACTATGTGTCCTGTTTACAAAGGCATGTTAGCATTTATTAGTGCATGCTAAAAAATGAGCACGCATTGTGTAGGCGCATGTAGGAATATTGTGGGTGCCTACACAGTTGAAACACGCTAACCAACACTAACACGCCTTTGTATACAAGGCCCTTAGTCTGTTATTTCACACCACCAGACAGTGAAGTAGACAGATGGTGCCAGCCAAGTGGACACAGCAAGCAACCAATGGTATCAAAATCAGGCCAGGCACTCTTTGCCTTATTGGGTCTGAAGTGGGTTGCAGCCTACTGAAAGTCATTCAAGTCTTAAACTGTATTTTGTAAGTGGACCTCAAAGCTTTTTACAACCTCTGCCAATCACATAATGATTGATGTGACCAATCAGAGAGACGAAACAAGTTACGGAGGTCTAGTAGAGCCAGTGGCAACGTTGAAAAAAATGTTTTAAATGAGGCACAAGAAGATACCATTACTTGGTCAAGGTCAAAAGTACTGGAGCTTCTGGGAAATCGTCTCAGGAGTTCTAATTCTTTGTAGACATCCCAACTCTTGTCCCCCTGTATGTAAAGAAAGAATAACCACTAATGGAACAGCACCTGAGCCCAGATAACGCAGGAGCAAACGGGAGAAGTACAAGCTTATAGGCATCATCCAGGCATGAGACTCTTCCTTATATAGTACAGGTTTAGTATATTTGGACCAGTACTTCACAAGAGGCTGGAGATGACCTCTTCCCTGGTGAATAAACAGCACCAAATGTTTCAAGAAAACTGGCTGCCCTCTATGCAAAGTCACCATAGTAATCAAATATTTGCAGATCTTAATCACAATTTTTGACCCAAAATTAGCAGCAAGAGCTCGGTTGTGTTAATGAAGTGTTTCATGAGCAGCTGAGCAATTGGAAGCAAGATTTTAGTCAACATAGTGGTGCATGTTCCTGAAGTCTCACTTATAAAGCATGGTTTATCTAACTAGGTATGATTTCTTACTACATTAAAATGAAACAAAGACACTGTTTTACAAGTACCAGTCACTGGTCAAATAAATGTACTGCCAATATAATGCTCTCAGCAATTGATCAGCTCTACTAGCCATTGATTAACTAACAGACGTCCACCAGGATGGGTTTATTGCTTAATCATGGAGCACAGCCCACTGCCAACAAAACAAAGTGGCACCCTTTGAAAACAGTTTAGTACAGGGGTTCTCAACTCTCGTCCTCGGGACACACCTAGCCAGTCAGATTTTCAGAACACCCACAATGAATATGCATGAGAAAAATTTGAATACAATGGAGGTAGGGCATGCAAATCTCTCTCATGCATATTCATTCTGAGTATCCTGAAAACCTGATTGGCTCGGTCTAGTAATGCGCAGTGTGACAAAGATATGCCAACAACTCTGTAGCCCTCCTAAAGGGAGCAGCAGAGGCCTATCTCGACTTCCACCGTCAAGCAGTGATTATTGCTTGCAGTGCACATCACTGATTAGAAGAGAAGCCTTATTTGCAGAATAAAAGATGAACTAAAGAAATCCCATTAAGTTATTTGAGAGATGGAAGAAATGGAAAGGGAACGATGGCATAAGAAACTGAAAAACATCACCAACTTTTCCTAAGACAGATTGATCAGCTTGTTCAAATACTAGCTTTGCTCCCACTGTGTGCATGGAATTAAACTGCTACTTAGGGGGAGAACAGGAGGGGCATAATCGAACGGGGACGACCATCTCTAAGGGCGTCCATTTCTAAGGACGTTCCAGCGAAGGGGCGGGGAAACCCGTATTAGTGAAACAAGATGGACGTCCATCTTTTGTTTCGATAATACGGTCGGGGACGCCCAAATCTCAACATTTAGGTCGACCTAAATGTTGAGATTGTTTTCCCTGGATTTCGGCCATAATGGAAACCGAGCCATCTCAAAAACGACCAAATCCAAGCCCTTTGGTCGTGGGAGGAGCCAACATTTGTAGTGCACTGGGCCTCCTCACATGCCAGGACACCAACCGGGCACCCTAGGGGGCACTGCAGTGGACTTCACAAATTGTTCCCAGGTGCATAGCTCCCTTATCTTGGGTGCTGAGCCCCCCCCAAACCCACTCCCCACAACTGTACACCACTACCATAGCCCTTAGGGATGAAGGGGGGCACCTACATGTAGGTACAGTGGGTTTCAGATGGGTTTTGGAGGGCTCACATTTACCACCACAAGTGTAACAGGTGGGGGGGAAGGCCTGGGTCTGTCCGCCTGAAGTGCACTGCACCCACTAAAAACTGCTCCAGGGACCTGCATACTGCTGTGATGGAGCTGGGTTTGACTTTTGAGGCTGGCATAGAGGCTGGAAAAAATGTTTAATTTTTTTTTTTAGGGTGGGAGGGGGTTGGTGACCACTGAGGGAGAAATGGGAGGTCATCCCTGATTCCCTCCAGTGGTCATCTGGTCAGTTCAGGCACCTTTTCAAGGCGTGGTCATGAAAAAAAAGGGACCAAGTAAAGTCGACCAAATGCTCGTGAGGGACGCCCCTTCTTTTTTCCATTATCAGCCGAGGACGCCCATCTCTTAACCACACCCCCGTCCCGCTTTCGGTACACTGCCAGCATGCCCCTGTGAACTTTGGTCATCCCCGCGATGGAAAGCAGTTGAGGATGCAAAAAAAAAAATCGGCTTTCGATTAGGCCGACCTCGGGAGAAGGACGCCCATCTCCCGATTTGTGTTGGAAGATGGGCGTCCTTCCCTTTCAAAATAAGCCTATCAATAGAAATCAAACAAAATAAAACATGGAAAAGAAAATAAGATGATACCTTTTTTATTGGACATAACTTAATACATTTCTTGATTAGCTTTCGAAGGTTGCTCTTCTTCCTCAGATCGGAAATGAGCAAATGTGCTAGCTGACAGTGTATATAAGTGAAAACATTCAAGCATTACTATGACAGTCTGACAGGGTGGGAGGAGGGGGGTGGGTAGGAAGTATGCATGGGGACATCAAAGCATATCATTGATATTCTAACAGGGTGGGTGTGGATAGGTGAGGGGAGGGTGATCAACAGAGACATACAGCTTTATGGTTTATAATGGGCTAGGAACCCCAGATCCTTGTTAAGTCCTTTCTGTTGGGTGTTAAAATATTCAATCATTCTGACTTCAAAGGTCTTACGTTCTTGTATGGTTCTTGTATGTAACTTTAAAACCATACAAGAACGTAAGACCTTTGAAGTCAGAATGATTGAATATTTTAACACCCAACAGAAAGGACTTAACAAGGATCTGGGGTTCCTAGCCCATTATAAACCATAAAGCTGTATGTCTCTGTTGATCACCCTCCCCTCACCTATCCACACCCACCCTCTTAGAATATCAATGATATGCTTTGATGTCCCCATGCATACTTCCTACTCACCCCCCTCCTCCCACCCTGTCATAGTAATGCTTGAATGTTTTCACTTATATACACTGTCAGCTAGCACATTTGCTTATTTCCGATCTGAGGAAGAAGGGCAACCTTCGAAAGCTAATCAAGAAATGTATTAAGTTATGTCCAATAAAAAAGGTATCATCTTATTTTCTTTTCCATGTTTTATTTTGTTTGATTTCTATTGATAACCTTAAGAGTGGACTAACACGGCTACCACACTCCTCTACTTAAAAATAAGCCTGAAAGTGTTACTCAGTCTAAGGATGATTTCAGATAAAGTTTAGGTTCTGCTTCTTACTATGATCAGTAACCAATATACCAGCGATTCCCAAACCTGGTCCAGGAGGCACCCCAGCCAGTCTGGTTTTCAGGATACCCACAATGAATATTCATAAGGAAGATCTGCATAAACTGCTTCCACTGCATGCAAATCTCTCTCATGAATATTCATTGTGGGTATCCTGAAAAATATGACTGGCCAGGGTGCCTCCAGGACCAGGTTTGGGAACCATTGCAATATACCACTGCACAAGCAAAACCTAGCTGCTGTGCTACTTGCAAGAGAGCAAAACAGAACTTCCCAACCAACGGGTCAGAACACCAAATAGCATCACAATCTTGGCAGGATTTCCATAGATGCATTGTTATTCTGTGCCTTGGGAAACAGGGGTTCCATACGATTTTATTTGGCCACAATCATGGGGTCATGGCCACAAAAAGATAAGCACTGATCCGGGAGACAGAACTTGGCTTTTGAAGAGTTCTTTTGGACAATTCCCCACAAACGCTGACCCCATTTGGTATATCAATGACAGTAATGAGATGCCCTTATTACAGAAAAGATAGAGGAGCTTTAAAATGTAAGAGCAGAGAAAGGGCAGCCAAGTTTCCTGGTCCTCATAAAAGCATAGAAGGGCTCGACAGCCACTAATAGAGCTGAAAGAGCTTAAAGACACAAGGGGAGACAGATAATGTAGACATCAAAAGGAGTTGTATCCTACTGTGGTACTACAAACCACAAACATAAGCAGTTAAAGACACAAAACCCTCATAAGCATAAATACTGAATGTTGGGTTCTTCATATTTTATTAGTGATGGGTAACCCCCCCCCCCCCCCCAAAAAAAAAAAAAAAAAAGACCTTCTGAGGTCCCTTTGAAAGCATACAGAAGGGTAAATGCACGACATGTTTGATATCAGCATTTTACTGAATGGATGGCTCAAACCAAGGGAGAAATGGTTGAACTACTTCTGTACCAGGTGCAATCCACTCACTTTGTTTTGCGTTGACAAACTCATTTCCCCACATCCTGTTCCACTGCACCTTTAGCCTCTTCCACAACTTCACCAACTGCTGAACTGAAGCCAGTTTGACATTACAGCCTAAGATAGCTGTGATAACATAGCTTCATTAGAGCAGTGAACAAACTCTGTTAATTGCACTATTAGTCCAATAGCAGATAATTGCTCCTCAAATGAACAGGAACAGATGAATGAATTTCTTCCACTGTTGTACCTGTGGGAGACATGATTAGCAAAGCAATCCATAAATCAGACTGCAGGCAATGTACAAAAATAACTGAAAAGTGAGCAGCTGACCTGTGTTTTTGAAGAGCCTACTACTCCGTACTACTATAGAGCATAATCACTTCTCAGCCTCTTTTTGACTAAGATTCAGCCTAAGGTCCGAGCTAATTTCCGAGTATATTCCCTTCTTAGGGGTTTTGTTGAGCCAAACTCTACAATATGGAGTGGGGGGGGGGTTAATGTGCTGTCACATAGTGCATTGTTGAAATCAGCTTGGGACTAACAAATAACTAGTGAATTCTACAGTACAGTTAATGAAATGAACGTCTTCAATACAAAGGAGAAATTAGGTTTTTCCTGATAATTTTGCTCCCATTAGTCCTTCCCACTATTCCAGACTGTGTAGGACTGTTCTGTCCATCAACCAGCAGGTGGAGACAGAGAACCGAAAACAGAGCCATGACATCTCTCTCTTGGTATCCAGTCCAGCTCCTCAGTATTTACATAGACAAGCTGTAAAGAGAAACTCAAAACAAACACAATCTAATACTAACCAGACAAGCAAACATGGGTGGACCTCTCATCTCTGAACAAGTTGTAGAAAATAAGAGATATGTAGGAAGCACCATGCTTCGTTATTTGACCCATTATTTTGCACTGACTAAACATCTCGGAAACCTTGGATAGGCCTCTGAAAGAGTGGGATGAACTAATGGAAAGAAAACCGTCATCTCCACTGAGGGATGTTCAAAAACAATCCTTAGAGTGGGTGGGACCCTGGTGCCACCGCCCTGAGGACCGAAGCCCCAAAACTGGCTTCTGAGCGCACCGCAACATCCATCTTTTACTGCTTGGCAAAGGTATGCAGTGTCTACTACGTTGCCACCTTACAAATATCCACTGGAGACAGTAAGGTAGTCGCTATATGTCTCACAGAATGAGCCCACAGGGCCCAAATGCAATAGTCTCCTTCAGTCATCTAGCAATTGTGGGCTTGGAAGCCATGAGGCCAAGCCTCTGTTTACCAGTCAGGGTTTCAGCTTGATAATGCACAGATAGGGTTCTCTGCTTCTGAACTGGCTGGATAGTTCCCATTCTCTTAAGTCCAAGGAATGCCTGTACTGATTGCACTCCTCTTTATGAAACAACCTACTTTCGGGAGCTCTCCCCTCCTCTAACGGATCCTTCAACGATGGCTCCTCTGAATAGACAAAGGCCACATCACATGAGAAAGGAGAAGTAGAGATGAAAGCCTCATCTGCCCACTCCTAGTGGTCTAAATGAGATCACTGAGGAGCCAGAAGGGCAGCGGGGTGAGAAACTGAAGCACTTTGCAGCAACTCTGACTGTCCCTGCTTCAGTAAGTAGGCCTTGTTTGAGCAATACAACTCTGAAGAAAAAGATCCCGATATAGTTGAATGCTGTCGGGTCCTCGGGCTTTAAAATGGCGGCTGTGCTTTGCGTGTGATCAGAGGTTGCTCCTTACTGTCAGTTGGCCCTGACAAAATGATGCCTGTTCCCGCACTCTCCTGCATCAATGTGCACTAGCCCTGCCAGAAAGCCCAAAGACCCTGGCATATTCAGATGCTGCACCAAATTCGAAGCTGTGTTGCTGCCGACCATTTCCTGCATGTCCCGCACGAGTTCCAGCTTTCACGCACTGCAGTGCCAATGCCAGCCGGCGAATCCCACAGCAGGACCACCACTTAAGTAGCCATTCACCCCAACTGTCAAAAGCTCAGCACAACATGTCCCAAGCGGCGAGTCAGAATCCCTCCCCTGTACCAAGCAGAATTTGCAGATCTCCAAGCGGTTCCGAGTCAAACCTTAAGTCAAATTTACCACTGCCAGCTGCTCCACAAGTCTTAGGTTCAGGACTGATACTATGTTCCACAATCTCCAGCACACCTTTCCTTCTTTTTAAGACTGTTGGCTGCAAAAGGAGAACTCCACATGAAACAGGGGAGAGGTGAAGGGAGGGAAGAAGTAAATTTGTGGGGCACCAGAGAGAAGGATCTGAAGACCTCAGATAGGACTGTGCAGACTCAATCTACCCGCAAAGCTCAACTGGGAACCAGTTGACCGACTAGACCAGGAGGCCAAGCACTCAGAACTAGAGGCTGAAAATGTCCATCTATCTGCTGCAGATTAACTACTCAGTATTTTCTATTTGCAAATTCTATACCACCCAAGCTAACTTGCAGATCTGGGCAGTTTACAGGCTAAAACAGAGAAATCGGAAAACTACAACAATACTTGATAGGATAGGAATTATCACTTAGCAGTAGCACAATCACTAAGTTCACGGAAGGTGGACAAAGGAAACAGGGGAAGCGTGGTGGATAGAGTACAGAGCAAGGACCGGGGGGGATTAAACAGCGAGACATGACAGCGTAACTCTTCAAACCTTTTTGTTAAATTAACTGAAAGCTTGTTGAAAAAGCCAGGATTTTAGAGCGTTTTAAAATTTCTTCAAGGATAGCTCAGACCGTATAAGCAACGGGAGGGAATTCCATTGAAAAGGGACTGCAAAAAAGAAAGCATGATGGCGGATGGTTTCAAGTTGAGCAGATTTAGGAGCTAGACTGGATGCCAAGAGATGTCTCAGCTCAGTTGTCACTTCTTTATCTCCACATGCTGGTTGACAGACACAACTATTCCACAGGTTCTGGAATAGTGGGAAGCTACGTAATGGAACAACTTACAGGGAATAAGAACGAGGTCTGCAATTAGCCAAGTAGCACCCATAGGATCTTAAACTAGTGTTTTCCAAGTCCAGTCCTGGAGTACCCCTTGCCAGTCAGGATTTCAGGATATCCACAATGAATATGCACGAAAGACTTGCATATAACGGAGGCAGTGTGTGCAGATCAAGTTCATGTATATTCATTGTGGATATCCTGAAAACCTGACCGGTCAGGGGTATTCCAGGACTGGACTTGGAAAACACTGTCTTAGACCATAAACCTATTTCATTCGCTGCATGACCACATGTTGCTTAAAGGGAATGTGGCCAAGAAGTGAAAGCTCTCTTATGAAGATGCTAGAAATCAGTGCTGACCAAGTAGTTTTGGCTACCAAATTTTTCCTGCATGGGTTCATTGTAACCAAATTTCTAGTATCACAGATGGCTCAAAACAAGAGATTTTGGTGAAAGTTTTTATTTTCAATTGACTACCATGCTTCAGAGGGCTTGATAACATTGATATTCATCGAAAATTAGAGAGAGGTCAATAGGTATGTGCTGTATATTTATTTAATGGATTGGTGAGGAAGACACACATACCCTAGATAACTCAGGCATGGCTCCAGGACTTTACAAACTCGCCCACTTGTGCCCCTGCCCCACCTGCTTCCTTATCACCAACAAGAAATGGTGGGCTGGGAGCAATTTTTACACCCCTGTGCAGTCACACTGCTTGCACAACTGCCCTGCTTTAACCCTGCTATAGCTGTATCCTGGCCTTTTCACATCACGAAGACTCAATTATAACAGAAAATGAAAAAACGTTTTGATCGTATGTTGGCTCTGGGTAGTGGGACAGTTCTCTCCCACTCCAAAATCAGAGTTTATTGGGGCATTAGCATAAGGAGTTTTGAACCGTTCTTTTTAAACTCCACTTCAAGCTATCCTAGCCACCGAAATAAACGTCCTTTGTAACCTGGTTCGCATGTATCCCAGCTGTACTCATTACTGGCAGTTCTACCAAGCAGCCTTGCCCCAGTAGCATCCTAGAATAGCATTCTGTTGTACAACACAGAATAGCGGCTATTAAGAAGTCTGACACAAAATTAATTAATAGCTAACTCAACTTGGAACCTAAATATTGTGTCAAATGTTTTGGCCTGCATGCCTGACTTGCATTGAGGAAATGTTCTGAGCCTATAAACAAAAACACAAACTAACAGCCGCCCTCAAAATGCTTACAGAGAAAAAATTATAAACTGCCAACATTGTTTGGATTGGTCAATCGGTCAATGGGTAAGATGGCATCTCCAATGATTTTCAGTTGACTTTGTACCCTGAAATGTAACTTTTCCTCCTTTTTGCATTCCCTATTTGATGAGCAACTCAGAGGATAAGAAGCACTTCAACCACAACTCAGAGGATAAAGCTGCTAGAATCCACAAGATGCTGAGCATTATGAAAATACAGATCAGCAAAACAAACAGGAAGAGGTGGAGCAGACTGGAAACAAAAATGAGGGTGGCATTTCTCTCCCTTCATCTTTAAAATACTAGAAATACAATATTGTTTTTGAGGAAATAAAGCATAGACAGAAGTGATGCTCCTACCCAGCTCACCAGTCCTATCACCTGGGAGCTCAACACACAGAGCAACATGGAAGACCTTTACCTACACCAGAGGCTCTCAACCAAGCCCTCTGGCCCTTCCTGAACCAGTGCCGTCTTCAAGTATCACCAATGAATATGCATAAAGCATCTGCACACATGAACTCAACATATGTAAATAAATAATGAATTAATCACCATAGACAGCCTTAAACATAGAACAATTAAAAAGACAATGAGGACTGGGTTGAAAATATGCATGTTTTGTATATGATGCCCAGTGCTCCTTCCCCACCTCCATCACAGTGCAGTATGTCATCACAGAAGTTACTTTGAGTAACGTTCAGAAAATTGCTAAGACCACCTGTACTTTACCAGGCCAACACAGACACAATAACATTTATTAGCCTATCCTGCTTTCTGGGCAGAACTAGGCTCACCAGCAGCCCTCATATCCTGCCTCGTGGAAGAGGGGATATGTTAAAATGAAATGCACAGAACTGAGAAGAAAACATGGGCAGAGGAAGGGGTGAAGATTTCCGCCTGATCCGTCTCCCCTACAGAAAACAGCCAGGTTATACTCAAATCACATCTATTACTGGGGTGGAAAATGCAACCCCTACCAGACCTATTTCCCAAGTTCTTTGCTGTCAAAGCCAACAGAACAATGTATGACATTAGGTGAACGTTCCCCAGCTCCTCCTAGAGCCACAGCTACAATTACCAACCCAATATCCAACCTGGGTCCTGATGCTGATGTAGAGTGAGGGTGGGCAGGCAGGAGAAAGGATGGGGTTAAAAAAATAATATATATATGCTTAGACCACTTCACCATTCTGGATTTTCAGCTGAATACACCACATGAAGACTGCCTCATTTTTGGCTCCCAAGTAAATAGAGGTAGCCAACTAAACTTCATTTTAAGTTTTTACCTGCATATTAAGTCTTTTTTTTTTTTTTTTAATGAGAGAAGGCACTTTCCCTTTCCATCTGCCTCTCTCTCTCTCATGTATCTTATCTGCCTTCCAAAACTTCTGATCTTTTCTTTCATAACCATTCCAGGGCTGGGAAACAGGTCTCCACAGCATTAAGAAGGAAGGTTTTCTGCATCTAACTTGACGCTTAGTTGATTGTTTATTTTCAAGGAAGGTAGATACCTTCTTCCCAGTCGTGCTACACAGGGGATTACTCATTCAATGCATTGGTCTCTACACATTCCATTTGCAGCTTAACAGAAGACTATGTATGGTGGTCTCTGTCTTTCCCCATTTCAACTGTCGGGAGACATTCCAAAGTCTTACTGTACACTGTTCCTTCTTTAGGCACAGGTGCCAGTATTGTCCTCTGAATATATGCAAGTTACGGATGAGCTGTATGAATACACACACAGCAACGGGCCTCATTCACATTTGTCCTGGGACTTGCTCACACCTCACAGATGACAACAGGGAAATCGACATGGATTCGAGGGTGCTCTAATTTCACAATACCCTGGAAGGAAGAAAGAGATGCAATTAGGCACATATCCGAGGGTACTGAGAGTGTAACTCACCTTGAACGACTACTGGCACAACATGAAAATGTAAAACACCCTAATACCAGCCTCAAATCACTGTATTTGCAGTATGGAAATTGAGCAGATATTAGGTTGCATCTTCAGCTGTATCACCTCCAATTCAGGACATCTTGGTGACAGCAAGAAAGCCTTCTATGAGATGTTCATATGCATTTAATAATGATTAAGACCCTGTTTTGGTGTCCTCTAAATACCATACTGCAGTACATATGGCATCTTTTATCATGTGGAGATGCAAACATATCTGTCGGAGTATATCTTTGTACATTCAGCCTGCCATGCCCACCATAGACAAAGTCCTAGCTTCCCAGTGTCATTTCAAGATTCATGAAACCTGGGTAGATGGGGGAGAAACTGAAATTGGTGCAGTGTTGCTCCTCATATATATTTTAAACTTATGACATTTCAATATTACAGTCAAGCAACATAAAACTTCTACAGGAATAAAATTGCCCTATTTGCAGATGACATCCTATTTTATGTCAATGCACCACAGCTGACTTTACCTATTATAATTCGGGAACTCACTGATTTTGGGCAACTCGCAGGATTTAAAATAAATTATGATAAATCAGAATTTATGGGAATCACAATTACAGATGCAGAAGAGGAGAGACTGCTAGGGTCTTTTATATTTCGCAAGGCTGGCAAAAGCTTTTGATACCTGGGGATCCAAATTCCCAAAGATCTGTCTAAACTATACGTCCTGAATTACACCCCCCTGATCCAACAGCTTCGGAGAGAGATGAGAGTGTGGCGGGAAGGATGGCTCTCTTGGTAGGGCAGGATAGCCACAGTAAAAATTAACCTTTTACCCAGGGTGTTAGTTTTGTTTCAGTCCCTGCCATTGCTAGTCCCCAAGTGAAAAGAAATCCGCTGGCAGGCGGAGAACTCAAAATGCCCCAAGGTAAATATAACAGAGCAAAGACAGTGGGAGAACGACCAAGGATACCAAAGACAGGAAGATGTTCCTTAATAAAAGAGTTTATTTGGAGGATGAAGACTCGACACAACGTCGTGTTTCGGCCATTAGGCCTGCATCAGGAGTCTATAAAAATATACATGTAAATATAATACAAAAATAATAAAAGAATAATGAACATATATAATACACATTTTAATATGAAAGTAATATAATAAGATATGGAGAAAATAGAGGTAAAAAAATAATAATAATACTAAATAAACTTTAATCAATAATATAAAACACGAATCAAATTTGGAGGACAATATATATGAAAAACATATACATATATGAACTTTATAAAAAGTGCTTATTAGTAATGTTTGGATGGTCATAATCGTAGGTACTTTTGGCTGAAAAGCTGAAAAGCAAAGCATTAGATAAACGTGTCAACCTAATAAAAAAAAGGGGTTGTTTGAAGTACACTATGCTAGTGAATAAACTACCATTGTGTGAACTATGTGACAAAACAGAGCACATAAACAAATACTGATTTAATAAATTTGAAGTGAGGGATGATTAAGGGCCTGATTGCAACTGAATTAACTATGGCCATAGTTAATTCAGTTGCAATCAGGCCCTTAATCATCCCTCACTTCAAATTTATTAAATCAGTATTTGTTTATGCGTACATTTGAAGATCTGAAAGAGGAATAAGGGCTGCCCTCAATCAGACCTTTTCCCATACTTGCACGTGAAACACTACATATTAGATAGGGAGTGGACAAGGGTAGATCCGGATGACAGCGAGCATTTGGAGAATTTATGGTTCTCTGTGGGGAAGATTAGATGAGTTATTACTCTTTTCTACCGCCTAATTAGAGGGGATGGGTTTGTTAAGTTTCCATATATGAGTGCATGGGAAGAGGACTTGGGGTGTGAAATGAGTGTTCATGAATGGAAAGCTATATGTTTGGAAGTAAAAAAATCTTCTATTTGTGTTTTAATCAAAGAAAATGCATTTAACGCGATGGTACTATACACCAGAGCGGCTAAGAATAATGTTTCCGGGGACTATGGATCTCTGTTGGAGATGTGGTGAAGAAACTGGCACTCTTTCATATTTGGTGGTCTTGTTGCCGGATACAGGAGTATTGGGAAGGGTTAACCCGCTTGATGGCAACCACTCTGGAGATTGAGTGCCCCTGTGAACCTAAATGGTGTCTCCAAGGTTGGGGGAACTGAAGAGGCCTGAAATGGCAAAAAAGACTTAAGTGACTGTGTTTTACTGCGGCAAAGATAGTGCTAGCAGCTCATTGGAAACAGTCCAATGGGCCTTCTATTAACATTTGGTTGTTGAAGGTTTGAGTGTTGGGGGAGCTGGAAAAACTAACTGACCGCCGGCTGGGGAAGTTTGATCCCAAAGCGGTTGAATGGGTTCATCTGGATCATATGTTGGGAAATGTTTAGAGGGAGGGAGAGTGGGGGGGGGGGGGGGGGGGAATAATGAAGGAGAAATTGAATCATGTATATTGCTATAGGCTTATAGGGGAACCTGATGTGTTACGGATGGTTAAGAATAATTGCTCTCTCTGTCTCTGTTTTGATGTATCCTTCACAAAACGATAATAAACATTTATTGTGGGAGGGGGGGGGGGGGGAAACTTCTACAGGAAAGCTGTGCTTGTAGAAAATTTTTTAAAAAAGGAAAAAAACTTATGTCCCAAAATGAGAAAAAAAAAACGTATATATGGCTGAAGTCCACAACTTTAAGGCTCCAAGACAAACTGAGAATAAACAAAACAAAAAAAAACTCCAAAACATTTTTATAGGAAAATTACTAGGAGGCTCTTCTATGCAGGCCATCCTACTACATAAATGAAGAGTGACCGACGTGACGCGCATGCGCAGAACAGCAGAGCTGTTCTGCGCATGCATCAATTCACAGGTTTCTCCCAACGAGCCATGCATGCGCAGAACAGTGAAGCTGTTCTGCGCATGCGTCAGTTCACAGCCAGCCGCTCCCACCACTCCACCTCCCCGACGTCACCTGCACAACAGACTCCACCCCCTCCCCTACGTCGCCGCCAAACACTCCCGCCCCCCTCACAAACAACCTCCACCCACCCATACCCCTCCGTGAAGGCCACATCCATTGCCCTACCCGCATATCCAGCAACCTTCCCTACGTGCTGATCGAGGTCGACAGTGCAGGCGCAGGAGTAAAGGGAGAGAAGGAGGCCGAACCACTCCCACCACTCCTCCTCCACAACGTCGCTTGTGCAACAAACTCCACCCACCTCCCCTACATCGCTGCCAAACACTTCCGCCCCCCCCCCCCCCCCACAAACAACCTCCACCCACCCCTAACCCTCAGTGAAGGCCACAATCCACTGCCCTACACCCCTCCAAGTCACCCGCCACTCCCTCAGATTGCATACCCCCCTCCCCTCCTCCACAAACATTCACACACAAAGAAAGCTGCAGTGAAGAACAGCTGATCGTTCCCCTTCCGGCAATCACATAATTTACATCAGAAAAGGCATGACAGGGAGGGAAGGAGGAAGGTCGGAAGGGAAACGATCAGCTGTTAACTAATACAGCACCTTCACATCTCACACTCTATCACCGACAAAAGGAAACCACAGCTTTGCAGCGCAAACTCATCCAAGTCCCCTATAACACACGCCTCTAAACTACAGAGAAGAGAAAAAAAAATCTGTTCTAGCAACCACCTCTGAAACAGCTTCTGAAGGCAAATTGAGGTCAGGAGCTAAATCATAGCATAATTGCTGACAGCAGACTGTTTGGCCTTTTCAATCGCTACAGAAATATGATGGCAGATCCAGTCTGCCCATCCTCAGTAACTTCTATCTCCTCTCCTCCTTTCCCTAAGAGATCCCACATGCCTGTCTCATCCTTTGTTAAATTCAGACACAGTCTTACAAAAACCAACAAACCCCCCCACCCACAAACCTTCCACTTAACACTTTCAGACACACACACAAACACCATCAAACTTCGGCACCAAAAAAATAAATTTCACACACACACACTCTCTCACTGTGACACACACATGCCACACCCTACAAACCAGCCAACCCGGCACAACAACAACCCCCTTCCCCGGCACCCTCCCAACCACCACCTCACAACGCAACCCCAACCAAGCACACCACCACCCCCTACAACTACACCAAACAAGACACCCCCCACATCACCTCACCCTAACATTTTCAAACACACACACAAACTGGATCACACACACACAGACACTCGCACACAACCTCAAACTTCACATAACAAAAAAACACTTTCACACATACACACACTCTCTCACTGTGATACACGCCCCACACCCTCCAAAGAACCAAACCTGGCCCACCAACATCAATTTGTAAATTACATTTCTGTAAAAAAATAAAACTTGCCCGTTTTAATGGGCTTAACAGCTTGTATAATATAATGAGACCTAAGGAGACAGATTCCAAAGCCATCACTGAAGGAGGGAAGCAATTCAATCTTCTTAGCTGCCAGAAATGCAGTCAAGCGAGATGGAGTGTCTTTAGCTACATCAGGAAACAAATGACAAATAACTCAACTTAAGGAGCCATTCCCCGTTTAAAAATAGTGCAAACGACACTATCACTGTAGCAGAAGCTCATTGCTCAGAGTAATGTGTAACATCTAGTCTCAGCCTCTACTACAAAGTAACATAGTAGATGACAGAAGAAAACTACCTGTACGGTCCATCCAGTCTGCCCAACAAGATAACTCATATGTGCTACTTTATGTGTATGCCCGACCTTGATTTGTATCTGCCATTTTAAGGGCACAGACCGTAGAAGTCTGCCCAGCACTAGCCCTGCCTCCCAACCACTAGCCCCGCCTCCCAATCTCCATTAAGCTACAGAGGAGCCATTCCTTCTGAACAGGATTCCTTTATGTTTATCCCACGCATTTTTGAATTCTGTTACCGTTTTCATCTCCACCACCTCCCGCGGGAGGGCATTCCAAGTATCCACCACCCTCTCCGTGAATAAAATACTTCCCGACATTTTTCTTGAGTCTGCCCCCCCTTCAATCTCATTTCATGTCCTCTAGTTCTACCGCCTTCCCATCTACGGAAAAGGTTCGTTTGCAGATTAATACCTTTCAAATATTTGAACATCTGTATCATATCATCTCTGTTTCTTCTTTCCTCCAGGGTATACATGTTCAGGTCAGCAAGTCTCTCCTCATACGTCTTGTAACGCAAATCCCATACCATTTTTGTAGCTTTTCTTTGCACCGCTTCAATTCTTTTTACATCCTTAGCAAGATACGGCCTCCAAAACTGAACACAATACTCCAGGTGGGGCCTCACCAACGACTTATACAGGGGCATCAACACCTCCTTTTTCTTCTGCTGGCCACACCTCTCTCTATACAGCCTAACAACCTTCTAGCTACGGCCACCGCCTTGTCACACTGTTTCGTCACCTTCAGATCCTATCAACCCAAGATCCCTCTCCCCGTCTGTACATATCAGGCTCTCGCCGCCTAACACATACGTCTCCCGTGGATTTCTACTCCCTAAGTGCATCACTTTGCATTTCTTCACATTGAATTTTAATTAGCAAATCTTAGACCATTCTTCTAGCTTCTGCAGATCCTTTTTCATGTTTTCCACTCTCTCCTGGGTGTCCACTCTGTTACAAATTTTAGTATCATCCGCAAAAAGGCAAACTTTACCTTCTAACCCTTCGGCAATGTTACTCGCAAATAAATTGAACAGAATCGGCCCCAGCACCGATCCCTGAGGCACTCCACTACTCACCTTTCCCTCATCCGAGCGAATTCCATTAACCACCACCCTCTGGCGTCTGTCCGTCAACCAGTTCCTAATCCAGTTCACCACTTCGGGACCTATCTTCAGCCTGTCAAGTTTATTCAAGAGCCTCCTGTGGGGAACTGTGTCAAAAGCTTTGCTGAAATCTAAGTAGATTACGTCTATAGCACGTCAACGATTCAATTCTCTGGTCACCCAGTCACAGAATTCAATGAGATTCGTTTGGCATGATTTACCTTTGGTAAAACCATGTTGTCTCGGATCTTGTAACTTATTGGCTTCCAGGAAATTCACTCTCTTTTCCTTCAGCATCGCTTCCATTACTTTTCCAATAACCGAAGTGAGGCTTACCGACTTGTAGTTTCCAGCTTCTTCCCTATCACCACTTTTGTGAAGAGGGACCACATCCACTGTTCTCCAATCCCATGGAACCTCTCCCGTCTCCAAGGATTTATTAAACAAATCTTTAAGAGGACCCACCAGAACCTCTATGAGCTCCCTCAATACCCTGGGGTGGATCCTGTCCGGTCCCATGGCTTTGTCCACCTTTACATTTTCAAGTTGTTACTAGGCTAGATGGTCTGACCCAGTATGGCTATTCTTATGTTCTATTCTTGATCCTAAATCTTGTTGATGTGATTGTTCTACATAGTGCCCGACATCTAAATTTAGGTTTATAGGAAGACACCTTCGGCTTACCTTCTGATGAGTTTGAGACTTAACCTCTCCAAAGTCTTTAACAATCTTATCAAACTCTTTAAAAAGAAAAAAAAACCACAAAACAAAAAAACCTTTCCGTCTGATTATTAAGACGACGAGTTGGCCCGACCAATTTCACAACCAAAGAGAACAGTGGGCCGTGACAAAGAGCCATGCTATGAGCCAGTACTCTAATGAGATCATAAAGAGCAACTACCAATTAAGCTAAGTTTGTCTCTAAATGCGGCGAAATCTCCAGCTGAAGCTCCTGTCTTTGCTCGTCCTCTACACCTTGCCATAGGCAACAGAGACAAGCTTTTGCAACATAAGAACAGCGTGTAAAAAGCCTGCAGACCAAGAGTATCTACCTTAAAGGAGTTCTTAAGTGCTAATTCAATCTTTCGGTCTTGGAGATATTTCAAAGCTATACCCCCTTTCACCGGACAGTAGCCTTTTTGTAACTGTAGTAACCACAGGATCTACTTTAGGAAGCTTAAATGTCTCCTTTTCATAAGCAGAGCATTTAACCATAGCTGTGGCCATCTTGAGACCGGTGTCAGGAGAGTTCCACTCCACTAAAAGAAGAACTGAATCACTTCATGAAGAGGGAAGGCTTTAGGGGGACCTTTATGCCCTGTTATAATGGGATTTTCCTGAAGAGCTGAAAGCTGTTCTGAGGGAATTGAAATATCAAGTAATTCTAAGGATCTAGTGATCAACAGAGAAAGTTCATCTTTTTTAAATAATCTTAATACCTTAGGATCATCCCCCTCTTCTGTTGAAATTCCTCCATCCTGCAAAGCGTCTCTAGGAGAGGAAGCTCTAGACATCAAGAAAGGAAACTGATTGGAGGTAACAGAATAGAGAGAGACTGAATCTAAGCTATCCAGCTGATCTAGCAGAGTCTTGAAGCAATGGAACTGATCGAACAGAATCCTACAATTGGCTTCTTTTGAGCAAATAACCTTGGTGCAGAGATAAAATAAAACCTGAAGAAATATTAGAAGCCATTGTCTGTTGCTCCATGGGAGAAAATGCTGAAGACGCCAGCATAGTCTGTGATGCAGAACCCAAACCTAAGCACACTCCCAAAATGGCTGCCGTTGCCATGGTTTCTGAAGAGAAACTGCAGGGCAGCTCAGGTGGCTGCAGTGACTCAAACCGAAGGAGAGGAGCCTCTACAAAAGTAACACCTGAAGGATGTCCTCCCAGAGCTTCCCCGCATTATTGTATTGCGTGACGGCTGGCAGAAAAAAGACCGGCCGAGGAATACCTTCAGCCACAATGGGCGCACTTTTTGAACAGCTTCAGTGGGAGCTGCCATGAGGTAAAAAGAACTGCTGTTCAGCACCCACTCCCCATTCCCTGTAACAGGGCTAGCGAAGGAGGAATCTGCAGATAGTCCCCACTAGAGAAATGTCATTAAGAAAATAAGGCTTGCCCAAGTCATCCGAAGCAAATATCCAGCTCTCCTGACAAGCACAGTAACAGACTTTGAGAAGGAAAACAGCATGGGCAGCAGGAGGAAAGATGATGACAACACGGGTAGGAAGGTAAAGCAGGAACCTAGCACCACCAAGTGTACCCAGAAAAGGACCAAGGCTTCTCAGAAACAAAAGTCCTTCCCCTAGAAGTCGACCAAATTTTGGTTTGGCACTGAAATCCTATTCAGCCTAATTTCAGTTCTGGCTAAAAATGCCAGTGTATGCTTTGAGCTGTGTCCCTTCTCCTCTCCTGAGAGGAGCTGTGTCTGTCTGTCCCTTCCCCCCCAATGGTCTACCTTAAACCCTGGTGGTCTAGTAACCTAAAATCCCCAGTCGCTCCTGACCCTGCCATTAAAACGGCTGGCGAGACTGCCACTGAAGGTTGCAACAGCTATTTTGAGATTGGAGACAGCATAGGCAGAAGTCACTGAATTGGGAGGGTCCGGGAAGGGGGCTCTGTCTGGTCACAGGGTGGGAGACGGAGGCTCGGTCTGGTCATGGGGGGAGAGAGTGGGGTTTTTGTTTTGCAAGCTGTAAAGGGAAATATCCTAGTTCTGATCTGCAGAGACTCCAAAATAGGTAAAAATAATTCTTTTATGTTGACAGTAAGATTAGGGCAAATTTGTGAACCATTCAACCACATATGGAAAAACTGTAGCACATTGAGTCCCAGATTTCCCATTGATGATATAAGATTAAAACTTTTGAAAGAAAATAAAATTGAACTTTGATTTCAATCAAAGTTCATTAAAAAAAAAAAACATACAGTAGATTCCGTTAAGTACAATTTACACTTTCCTTTATCACTAATAATAAAATATTTAAGCTCTTTTCTTGTTCAGCCACTGATTGTAGGGTTCAGTGTGTCACACAACAGGGGGAAAAAAAAAGGTTTGAGAACTGGCTTAAGAAGGGACAAGTAAGGAGAGAATGTACAGTTAGCTATGGTCTCCTGTGAAGTTATGCGATGTGTGCCTCAAAAATGATCCATTACCTGAGGTATCAAGTTCCTGTAGATCCTTTTCAGCTTGGCTCTCTTCCTCCCATTCCTGGTGATTATCGTCTCCTCATAAAATTCATGAGCCAAATCCCCATCCTCATCATAATACATCGATCTATAGCAAGGGGAAAAAAAAAGGTGCATATGAGAACTTGCACATATTGGGGAAAAGGTGGAGGGGAAGCGAAGTTTTCTCCATTCTCTACCATACCCTCTGCCACCTACCGACCAAATCTAGAAGATTTCCTGTAGACAGGAAAGCATAGAGATCTCTGCTGAGCTAGTACAGAAGCAACAACAGGAGCATCCATCTGTCCAAGTGCTACTGTAACATAACTCCCATGTCAGTCAGACCCACTTGGCAATAAAGAATGCTAACTTCAGGCCACGATGCTCAAAAGTAAACACGGGTGCAAGAGGCCACTGCACAGAATGTTTAGAGGCCAGGAGCGTGGAAACAAACAGCCCAAGTAGCACGCTAATGTAGTCAAGCTCATGTCAATGAGATCATTTTGTATTCCTCCCCAATGCTCAGAAAAGAATGCCGGAAACAAAATTGCCTTATCGCTGCAAAGAATAATGACAGGTCGGAGCAGGCTAATTAGGCTATTGGAAGACAGAATTTCTTAAGACTAATTCTCATGCTTCTCTCATGAATCTTGCTTCAAAATCTGCTGGTTTTGATTGCTTTTGGAAGCGGAAGGAAGCCCGTGCAAGTTCTTAAAGGCTGGTCGTATGCAAGTTCTTAAAGGCTGGTCGTAAGAAACAGCAGACTCAAGCAAAAGCACTGGCGTCTGTTTCCTGCATGTAAATCCAAAGCGTTCATGCTAAAAAAAATGCTTACACACACCCAAAGTGAACACACAAATTGGCGTCTGTTTCCTGCACCTAAATATAAGCGTCTAAGCAATTAAAAAAAAAAAAAAAAAGAGAAATTAAAAGAACACACATACATATATATATATATATATATATATATATATATATATATATATATATTTAGGTCATAGAAAACAGATGGAAATGTGTGCTTCACGTTCAGGTTTTACCAGGTTCATGCGCACAGAAGCTGAGCTTACTGTGGAAGTCTTCTGCACATGTGCCAAGCATAATCCTCCCGCTGACCTCCCAAATACTCAATGCTGTGAGCGCACCTGTATTTGCATCTCATTAGCATTGAGCATTAGGGCATTGTTCTTCTGCGCTGTTCCGGCGGTATTTTTACAGTGCTCTTTAGAACAGAACCAGAGTTCTGAGCATCGGGACCTCAGAATATTAAGCTGAGAGATTTATGTATATTGCCAAACATATAACAACATTTGCGGATACATCAAGTTGAAACTATATTCATCTATACAAGAGATAAAGAAGAGCAAGACAGCAGACCTTCACAAATTTTCTTTGCATCTAGGAGCCAGCAACTGAAACCCCGCTGGTTTTTTTGCTTTTCCTTCCCCACCCCTTCAACACAGTCCCCAGTAGGATGGGAATCCCATCTCAGATTAGCAGTAGCACTTTTAGAAACTGGTTTACTACGGCTCTTTTCCTATTCTGTCTGTAGGCAAAGAAACGTTAATAAAACAGTCCCTTAAGGTGCCACTGCAAAATCTATAGCAGAAGCCAGCAGACTCCCTTCGCAAAGCACGCTGTCAGCTCTGCAACAGTGCACCTTGATAGGTGAAACAAGAGACCACTGCTTTTATTTCACAAAGCACATATTAATTTAAAACTCATTTAGTTCCTTCCTAAGTATTCTTCTCATGATACCTGCATTCTCTCAGCTATGCTTTCTACTGCCAATTTCCCAACTGCAGGTAGAATTAACAGCTTTTACCTGAGATAACCCTGTTTCAGAGCCATCTTAAATTTCTTGCTACCTTCAACTGCTGATATGATAAACCAGGCAAGCATATTTTTAAAAAATTAAATAGCACAGCAAAAATAATTGTTTTGTAGGTAAAAGTAAATATTTGATGACAGTGTTGCCACAATAAATTTACAGGTCCTTTTACTAAGCTGCGGTAAGCGCCAACGTGTGCCTACCGCAGGGTAAAAAGCGCTACCACAGGGCATGCTCAGACATTCCACGGTAGTTTCGAGATTGGTGAGTGCTTCCCAACCGCTAAAAAATAGAATTTATTTTTAAGCGCCGGGGGCACAGAGTAGGCGTGTACTGCACAAATCTGTTAGTGCTACACACTACATCGCTGTGTGCTAATTAGCACAATCAGCATATGACTTCTTACCACAGTACCTGGAAGACAGGTGTCAGTTAAGTGCTCATGTGCTAATGGGAAAATTAGCACTGGCCATTAATAGGGGATTTTACCACTGCACTAAACTGACTTCAGCATGCAGGAAAACCTGAACTGGGGACAGTGCTGGCCAATTTTTAGTGCAGCTAAGTAAAAGGGCCCCTTAATTTGGTGACCTTATCCTCTCTCTAGAAATAACTTGACAATACTTTTGAAACCCTCTGCTCAGTCTGCTGCGACAGCAAAGAAAGCAAATAAAATGTTAGGTATTATTAGGAAAGGAATAGAAAATAAAAACCAAGGTTATAAGGTATGGAAAAGAGGTGCGAGGATGTCATAATGCCATTATATCACTCCATGGTGCGACCACAACTTGAGTATTGTGTTCAGTTCTGGTCGCCGCATCTTAAGAAAGATATAGTAGAATTAGAAAAGGTGCAGCGAAGGGCGACTAAAATGACAGCGGGGATGGGACGACTTCCCTATGAAGAAAGACTAAGGAGGCTAAGGCTTTTCAGCTTGGAAAAGAGACAGCTGAGGGAAGACATGATAGAGGAATATAAAATAATGAGTGGAACAGGTGGATGTGAAGCGTCTGTTCATGCTTTCCAAAAATACTAGGACTAGGGGGCATGCGATGAAACTACAGTGTAGTAAATTTAAAACAAATCAGAGAAAATGTTTCTTCACCCAACGCATAATTAAACTCTGGAATTCATTACCGGAGAACGTGGTGAAGGTGGTTAGCTTGACAGAGTTTAAAAAGGGGTTAGACAGTTTCCTAAAGGACAAGTCCATAAACTACTAAATGGACTTGGGAAAAATCCACAATTCCAGGAATAACATGTATAGAATGTTTGTACGTTTGGGAAGCTTGCCAGGTGCCCTTGGCCTGGATTGGCCACTGTCATAGACAGGATGCTGGGCTCGATGGACCCTTGGTCTTTTCCCAGTGTGGCATTACTTACGTATTTATGTAATGCCTTCGTATCGTTCCACGGTGCGACTGCACCTTGAATACTGTGTGCAATTCTGGTCACCACATCTAAAAAATATAGTGGAATTAGAAAAGGCACAGAGAAGGGCGATGAAAATGATAAAGGGGATGGGATGACTTCCCTATGAGGAAAGGCTAAAGCAGATAAGGCTCTTCAGCTTGGAGAAAAGACGACTGACGGGAGCTATGACAGAGGTCTACAAAATAATGAGTGGAATGGAATGAATAGACGGGAATCGCTTGTTTACTCTTTCCAAAAATACTAGGTCTAGGGGGCATGGAATGAAGCTACAAAGTAGTAAATTTAATACGAATCAGAGAAAAGTTTTCTTCACTCAACGTGTAATTAAACTCTGGAATTCGTTGCCAGAGAAGGTGGTTAAAGCAGCTAGATTAGCAGGGTTTAAAAAAGGTTTGGATGGCTTACTAAAAGAAAAGTCCATAAGCTATTACTAAAATGGACTTGGGAAAATCCACTGCTTATTTCCAGGATAAGCAGCATAAAATATATTGAACTGTTTTGGGATCTTGCCAGGTACTTGTGACCTGGATTGGCCACTGTTGGAAACAGGATACTGGGCTTGATGGATTCGGTATGTCCCAGTATGGCAACAATTAAGTACTTATGTAACTTAGATAATGGGATTATACTATATCAAAACACTGAAATGCAAAATGAGCTAAGGATCATGTCTTTAGAGCTCTTTATCTTTTTGAAAAATATGTAAAAAGGTTTCTTTTATTATTCTTAGTTCATTCTACAGTAATGAAGTACACCTTTCAAATTAGTCACAAAAATAAATCTGCTACAAGAATTATATGTTTTCACAAATCTGATTTTTGTCCCTCTGATCATATACACACAAATGAAACTTTAGGCTTAAAAGCATCTTATTCATGTTTTTTCACTGCGAGCGTTTCAGCCAAGTTATTTTTTTGCCTCTCTAAATGGGAGATGTACACTATTCCTATTCAGAAATAAGGAGGTAGAATTCAGTGTCACAGTTTGCTGCTCTTATCAATTCTAGGTCATTCTATTGCACAATCCTTAGAATTCAAAGGACATTTCCTACCAATAAAATAATAGATATGACTCAAGCCCATGCTTGCGCTTTCCTCATTTTCCACTGATCAGGTTGTAAGTTTCAGTTGACTAAAAGCACATAGTAAAATTCAAATCCAATGGAGTGGAGGAGTAGCCTAAGAGCCAGGGGAACCACAGCAGCTCCTTGCAACTCTGGGCAAGTCACTTAACCCTCCATTGCCCCAGTTACAAATAAGTACCTGTATACGGAAACTGCTTTGACTGTAATCACAGAAAGGCGGTACATCAAATCCCATCCCCTTTCCTTAACTTACAAAGCTTCTCACCTACCATAAGCCCTCATCATTTTTGAAGGAATTTGGTTCTACATACTCCACCAGCATAACAGGCTGGTGGGAGTAGTACTGCCTGAAAATGCAAGGTTTAAAAAAATCCAGGACACACAAATATGTAATTGGGGGAACACTTACTGTGATTCTCTGTCGGTCAGCTTGGATATGAAGACATAAGGACCAACCAAGAAGATAAACATACAGTATAGTCTCAATTATACGTCATTCACTAATCCAACAGATCTACAGGCGACGTCATCGAATTGCCATTAAGAAGCGTGCGGCTTCTCTTCCTGTTTTTCAACTTCACACACTGCAAGGAAGCCATCTTTGATCTGAGACTGTGCTTCTCTGCAAGGAAACCATGCTTTGCAGCTGATACTCCTCATCAAAGTTAAGAAGCTGTGCTTTTATGCATGAATGTTTGGATCTGAGACCCTGCTTTTTTAGCGAGGGAACTGTTTTTTGTTTTGAGACCCTGTTTTCATGCATTTTGAGACCATGGTTCTATGCAAGGGAACCATAATTTTTAAATCTGGGACCCTGCTTGTGTAGCGAGGGAACCATTGGAAAAAGTTTTGAGCAGTCAACTAGCTTTTATACCATTACAGCACAACAGTGATTGTTGGACCTGGGACCCCACTTCCGCAGAAAGGGACCAGTTGAAAATGTTTTAAGCCAAAACCCTGTTTTTACAACATGGTATCAATTTTTGGCCAGTCAAAAGAGGGAAAAAAGTTGTTTTGTCTACAGAGCTGAAACTTTTGCAAAATGAAGTGCTAAAGAAAGTGAAAATTAAAGATGTTTTGAGCTGAGACCTTGTTTTCCTGCCAAGGAGCCACTTTTGATCCGAAATTTTTGGACCTGCGCTATGTGACTCAAAAGCCTGCTTTTCTTACCAGTGATCCATGTTTGATCTGATTGTACTTTTACAAAACCGAAACCATGGTAAGATTCTTGTGCACTTAAATGTCTTTGATAGGAATAAAATCCCAAGGAAAACAAACCACAAAAAATGTCGGAAGATAAACCAAGACAGACCAAAAAACAAGGGAGTAAGAGCACCAGAAAAGTTTAATGGGTCCCATTAAACTTTTCTGGTGCTCTTACTCCCCTGTTTTTGGTCTGTCTTGGTTTATCTTCCGCCATTTTTTGTGGTTTGTTTGATTTTACAGGGAGATTTGGACCTTTCTTTTGTGTATAAAATCCCAAGGAACACATTTAATTTGCGATATATATTACATAGTAATCTATTCTTATTTATGATTGTACTATACAGGTGAAGAATAGTGCATTTATTTTTATTTAGATTTTGCTCACATTGTCAAAGACAAATAATACACATGCGTTTATTTCTTGCTCTCCGATGTGACCTCAAATCTCATTTAACTGTATCAATTACCTTCTCTCCCTGCACATCAAAGAGGATTTCAGCCACCCTTAAGTCTAACAATGCTCCTAGTTCTCTAACCTCTTCCAGTAAATAATAATACCCCTTACTGAAAGCACCTAGTACAGTTATTCCCAACCCAGTCCTCAGAGCACACCTAGTAGTCTCATTGGGGTTTCAGGATATGCACAATGAACACGCATGAGTTAGATTTGTACGTGAGGCAATGCATCCAAATCTATCTCATGCATGTTCATTGTGCATATCCTGATAACCTGATGGGACCAGGCAAGGTTTTACTCCAGTTCTAGGACTGTCACCTCTGCTCGGCTGCCCCAAGTCAGCATCAAAAGCTTCCCGAGGCCTAGTCTGTATTCTGCCTCCCGCTCTTACCCCCGTCGGGTGAATATGAAAGGCGTGGCCTTCCGGACCCGGGCCAGGGTCTGCTCCGAACTGCTGCTGCCGCCGTTGGAGGAGGTGTCGCTGCCACTACCAGCCGAGGAAAAAGGCCAAATACCCCGTGCCTTGGAGCCGCTGACGCCCATGGTCAGCGCCGAAGCATCTTCCAAATGGACGAATGTGACGCTCACAGCCCCCGACGGGGCCCCATGTCCGTGACCAGGACGACAACAGCGTCCCAAAAAGCACAGCCGTCAGCCTGGCGCTCTGTTCACTCCCTCCTGCTGCCGCCTATGGGAGCTCGTCACACCCGAAACAACCAATCCGTCTACGGCAAGCAATCAGGGAACACAAACGTCACTACCGTTTCCGGCCCTCTTTTCTTGCTCTGCGTAACCAAGGAGGTTTAATAGACAGGAGATGAAATGACGTCGAAATGCTGAAACCAATTAGGTCAATCTGAGTTTTCCCTTCCCCGCGCAGCCGTCATCCCCATATATTCAAAACAAAGCAAGCAAATCGATGAGCTGCTGCATCTACGTTGTCGTTCTTTATTGCTGCTGTAGCATTTTTATTTAATCTCATTTATGTTTTCAAACACGCTGCCTTGTGCAGCATAAGGATATACACTGAGAAAGTATTAGTTTCATCAGTTAGAGTACGAATTTGTTCTACATTTCAAATAATTGTGGGGTCCTTTTCCCAGCACCAAGACTCTTTTTACCACAGTGGCTAAAAAGCTCCCAGAATGACACCCATGGCCATTTGGTCAGAGAACTCTTACCGCATGCCATGCGGCAGGGAGCTCTGTCACCCATTGAGGTGGCGATAAGGACTCCTGAGCTAACCCGGCAACACGTGGCAATGACCGATTACCACTGGATTAACACTGCACAAGCCATTTCCAGGGGTTTTTTTTCTCCGCAGCAATGGTGCACACAGGGCAGGACTACCTCTGGCGGCCACGTTGGGCTTACTGCCACTCTGTAAAAGGGCCCCTGTGCCATTTGGAGGGGCTGAGTATTCATGCAGAAATGTTTTCACGTAGTAAAGGCCACCAAAACAGACATCATGTTATGAGAATCAGGTACTTAGTGCTTTTTTTTTTTTTTTTTTTTTTTGTGCCGGTACACAACGGTACGGCATACCGGCACCTTTTTATTCTCTATCCCACAGGCGCCGGTCTCCTTCCCTCCCAACTCAGCTCCCTGACTGGCAGCCCAACTCAGCTCCGTTCCTCCCCCCCACCCCCCGCGGCAGCCCAACTCAGCTCCGTTCCTTCCGCCCCAAGCGTTTAATCCTTTTACTGTCCATGGCAGCGACGTCATTAAAGAATAAAGCACTGCAGGCTCGCCTCCAGCTTCTCCCTTCCCTCTTCACACAGTGTCTCGCCTTCTCTGATGATGTATTTCCTGATTCCGGGAGGGCGGGACACTATGTGAAGAGGGAAAGAAGAAGCTGGAGGCAAGCCTTCAGTGCCTTCTTCTTTACTGACAGTAAAAAGGTTAAACGCTTGGGGGGGGGGGGGGCAGGAAAGAACGGAGAGGAGGGCTGTCGGGGAGCTGAAGAAGGGCAGGGAGAATCGCTGGACATGGAGGGGAGGGGAGGGCAGGGGAAGAGAACAGATAGCTGGACATAGAGGGGAGGACAGGGGGAGAGAAAAAAATCGCTGGAGAGGAGGGGAAGGCAGGGAGAGAGACCAGATCACTGGAGAGGAGGGGAGGGCAGGGGGAGAGAACAGATCGCTGGAGAGGAGGGGAGGGCAGGGGGAGAGAACAGATCGCTGGAGAGAGGGGAGGGCAGGGGGAAAGAACAGATCGCTGGCCATGGACAGAAGGGGAGGGCAGGGGGAGAGAATAGATCGCTGGACATGGAGAGAAGGGGAGGGCAAGGGGAGACAAAATACATTGCTGGAGGGGAGGGCAGGGAGAGAAGAAATTGCTGGACATGGATGGATGGAGGGGATGGCAGGGGGAGAGAAGAAATCGCCTGGACATGATGGATGGAGGGGAGGGCAGGAGGAGAGAAGAGATCGCTGGACATGGATGGATGGAGGGGAGGGCAGGGGAGAGAGGAGAATTGCTGAACAAGGATGGATGGAGGAGAGGGAAGTCAGGAAGGAGATGCACATGGATGAGGGAAGGGAGGAAAATACTGGACAGGATGGAGGAGGAAGGCAAGACAAAGGAAGGAGATGCCATGATGGAGTGGAAGCAGGGGCGTAGCCAGACAACAGATTCTGGGTGGGCTAGACAAGAAGTGGGTGGGCACGAAGTGTTCTTCACCACCACCACCAAAAAAATATATCAGCTGGTGAGAAAACTCCTCTTTCCATCTTGGCTTACCAACAAAGGGAAGTCTTCAGCTGATAGAGCTTGGGATCTCCACCAGCTACCACTAAACGTATGCTACTGTTGGGTGGGCCTGAACCCTAAGTGGGTGGGCCCTGGCCCCACCTGTGGCTACGCCACTGAGTGGAAGGGAGAGGAGAAATGATGGTCATGGATGGAGGAGAGGGAAGACAGAGGAAGTAGATGCACATGGATGGAGGGGAGGGGAGTGAGGAGAAATGCTGGTTATGGATGGAGGGAAAATTGCTGAATTTAAGGGCTGGATTGGAACACTTTGAGGGAAGATGTTGAATCTGGAGAAAGGATAGGGACAGGGCTACAGATGGTAGACAGGATGCATAAGGACACAGGAGGATGGTGGACATGGTGAGAGAAAAAATATCAAATGGAATGAAGACACTGCATAAAACAGAAGACACTGGACCAAGCGATTAGAAAAACTAAATGAGCAGACAACAAAGGTAGAATAAAGTATTTTATTCAGAATTTATTAATTGGAATATGTCAGCTTTTGGAAATGTGCATCTGTGATATTTTGCATGCAAGTTTCAATTTTTCTAGCATTGCTGCATGCTGAGTCTGACTTATTGAGGTAACTTTCCAGTTTAGTATTTTGCCTTCATATCTGTTGTGTCATGTGTTTTTCATGTGTGATCAAGATGCGGTATTCTGCTAACGTGTAGTATTTGCAGCCCTTTTTGTTTGTTTCACTAGGTTGTGTACTGGTGTTTTAGAGCCCGGTGTAATTATAGTGCTGCCTTTCCACGCAGAAGGTTGTAGCTGATTTTTTTTCTACATTTTTATTAGTTTATAATCAGTCTTCAGGGTTCTTGTTTTGGGCCTAGGGACTTGTGTACTATTTTCAATGCTACATATTTATTTATTTATTTATTGCATTTGTATCCCACATTTTCCCACCTCTTGCAGGCTCAATGTGGTTTACAATACATCATGAATAGGGAAATGAGAAGAGAATAGACTTTGATTTTACAGAAGGATTTTGGTTACATGATAATGATAAAGCATAATAGTAAAATAACAAGAAAACATTGTAAGATAGTTCTAGATGCATGTGGGGGATTTCACATGTGTTGATCTTTGTGATATGTATTGTTGAAGAGATGGGTCTTCAGTAGTTTGCGGAAGCTGGTTAGTTCATAGATCGTTTTTAGGTTGTGCGGCAGCGCATTCCAGAATTGTGTGCTCATATAGGAAAAGGTTGATGTGTGCGTTAGCTTGTACTTTAGACATTTACAGTTGGGGAAATGAAGATTAAGGAATGTGCGAGATGATTTTTTAGCATTTCTGGGTGGTAGGTCTATCAGGTCTGACATGTAGGCTGGGGCATCGCCATGGACGATTTTGTGAACTAGGGTACACACCTTGAACGCGATGCGTTCTTTGAGTGGGAGCCAGTGTAGCTTCTCTCATAGAGGTTTAGCACTTTCATATTTTGATTTTCCAAATATGAGTCTAGCTGCAGTGTTCTGGGCTGTCTGGAGTTTTTTTAGTATTTGCTCTTTGCAGCCAGCGTAGAGTGCATTACAATAGTCTAGATGACTGATTACCAATGATTGAACCAAATTACGGAAGACGGTCCTTGGAAGAATGGTTTTACCTCTTTTTAATTTCCACATTGAGTGGAACATCTTTTTGGTTGTGCTTTTCATGTGATTTTCAAGTGTTAGGTGCCAATCAATGGTAACTCCAAGAATTTTTAGGGTGTCCGAAATTGGTAGGTTCAGTTTTGGTGTGTTGATGGTGGTAAATTTGTTCATGTTGTGTTGGGAGGTATTAGGCATTGGGTTATTTCTGCATAAGTTCAGCTGGAATGCATCTGCCCATGAATGCATGATATGTAGACTTTGGTTGATGTCGTTTGAATTTCCTTTAGGTCTTGTTTAAATGGGATGTAGATCGTTATGTCATCAGCGTATATGTATGGGTCGAGGTTTTTGTTTGATAGTAGTTTGGCCAAAGGTATCATCATTAGGTTGAATAAGGTCAGTGAACGGGGGGATCCCTGTGGAACTCCACATTCAGATGTCCATGCGGCTGATGTAATCGAATTTGATGACACTTGATATGAGTGTGTGGTTAGGAACCCCTTGAATCAATTGAGAACGTTGCCCTCCGATACCGAAGTATTCGAGGATGTGTAGTAGAATTCCACGATCAACCATGTCAAAGGCGCTAGACATGTCAAATTGTAGAAATAGTATGTTCTTGCCGGTTGCAATCATTTGTTTGAATTTGGTCATGAGCGTAACTAGTACTGTTTCAGTACTATGGGTTTAGAAACGAAATCCTGACTGGGAGTTGTGTAGTATTGAGAAACTTGTTTAGATAATTGTGAGTTGTTTGGTCACCATCCCTTCTGTTATTTTGGTTATTAAGGGAATGGATGCTACTGGCCTATGCTCCATGGCTACTAAAATGGATGTGGCTAATGTGGGGGTGTGGCTACTCTAGGGGCAGAGCCATAGATAGTGACCCCGCCCTTAAGGTTGGCACGGTATGAATACCGGCACCTTTTTTCCTACAAAAAAAGCACTGCAGGTAATTAACAATCAGACTTACTATTTATAAGTACATCTTTAAAAAAAACATTTAAGTAGGTTGAAACTGGGAGCATTTAACACCTTTTTTTTTCCTGTGCCTATATCAAAAGAAGAAGATGGCATGTGGGAACTTGCTCCTATTTGTTTTGTGGAATGCAGTGGTATATTATAAAAATGCACTTTTTTTTAATTACTGCTGTTTCACAGATATGTATTGAATAATGAGGTAGCAGCTTCCTTCATGCAGAAGTCCTTTCTAGAGGCAGTCTAAATGTACCAACATTGTCCAGTTCAGCACACTATTAGCCGCCAAGTTCATACAAAGTTAATTTTGTTCAATGGAAAATATATCTGTTGCTATGTGAATTGGATTGTATATGGAGTGGAGGAGTGGCCTAGTGGTTAGGGTGGTGGACTTTGGTCCTGAGGAACTGAGAAACTGAGTTCAATTCCCACTTCAGGCACAGGCAGCCCCGTGTGACTCTGGGCAAGTCACTTAACCTTCATTGCCCCATGTAAGCCGCATTGAGCCTGCCATGAGTGGGAAAGCACGGGGTACAAATGTAACAAAAAAAATTTCCACCACTGTTTTATTATTGACTAGCCATTAAGCCCGTTAAACGGGCAAGTTTTTTTTTTTTTAAGTAATGAAAGAACGTAAACAACATTTAATAGTTGATGTTTACAGTACACTTTTATATACAATGTTTTTTTTGTTTAAATAGAATGTGATCCTTGGATCAATTTTCCTTGTTCTGATGTCTGCTGCTTAACTAATACTTTCACGTCTGAAGCCTTTCTGACTCTTGAAAATGCAACATATAGTTGTCCATGGCTAAATACAGGGTTGGTAGGTAGATTCCAACCTTGTCTAAAGTCTGATCTTGTGATTTATTAATGTTATGGCAAATGCAAGGTTTACAGGGAATTGACTGCCTTTGTAGTTGAAATGGTAGTCCAGAATCTGTAATAAGATCTATTCGTGGAAATGAAATACTGTTTCACCTTGTGCACTGCCAGTTATGACTTTAGCCATTATTAAGTTTGGTTTAAGTCGGTAACAATCAGTCTTGTTACCATTGCATAAACCTCTTTTAGTATTTAGATTCCTGAACAGCATAATAATGCTCCCTTTTGATTTTCAAAAGTATGAGGGGCAGTGCCTGAAGGATGTAATGTGTGAAGAAATTCAATGGGTATTTCACTGACATCATCACCATGTTCACTGATGAGTTTGTCTGAACTGAGATACATTTTCTCTTCCTCTTGAAGCTTACTCAGAACTTGTAGATTTATTTAATTGACATGTTCATTTTGGGGGGATAAAATAGCTCTTCTTGAGTATGTTTCAATATCTTTATATAACAATGTTGTTCCAAATATATCTGTAATAATATCCTCAGTTAGCATGGAGGATGGTATTTCAATGATGTCTTCATGTAGACCCACATTATTTGTTAATTCACCATTTCCAAGTTTAATAAGCCACTCACTATACATGCGGTCTGTAGACCTCATATTAGTTTTGAGGTTCATTGTTTGACTTGATGAATTGATTCCAATTTCTATATACTTTATGCAGACTGAACAACTTCTGATGAATTTGCTCCAGGTATTACAGGTAGACATTGTCTGAAGTCACCACCCAATAATAGTAGTTTTCCCCCAAAGGGAATACTTGTTCACGTGTGATTTCCTTCAGTAAACGTTCCACATAATCCGTGCTAATCCAGGTGTCATGGTTGCTTCAACCCAATAATAATATGGAATCACTAATAGTTTTTGCATCTTTTGATGTAATTTTGATACCTGAGACAGTGTTTCATTAAGTTTTAAAGGAATTTTAAACGGAGAGTGGTAGGTTTTTCCCTGATTTTAAAAGATTAGCTGCAATTCCTGTAGATGCAACCGACCACTGCAACTTGTCCATTACCTCTAATGTAACTTCGTAATGTTCTATATAAATGGGTTTTTCACCTGTCCATCTGGGAAAAAACATTTATTTGAGTGTTCTTAGAATTTATTCATTTTTTTATTGTCTCATAGCTTCTCTTTGTGGGGGTTTTAACGTTGCTTCCAAATCATGTGATATTGTCTCTCTAGTTGGACATCGATTCCATCATTCAAGTGCTTTTGGCAGGTTTTGCAAAGGTATTGTATTGAGATCTTTGCATGTTTTCCCATGTGCCATCAAACCTCTTGTATATCTGTTATGCATATGATGTACACATTTTGCATGCTGTGAAACTAATGGCCATGCTTTCTGCAGTAGTCTTCAATTAAGAGTCTTGCATGGTTATCCCATAAAGTGGACATGTCAGTCAGGCCACTATAGATGCAAAGGTATGCAAATAAATGCCTTAAAGTTGTGGGCAGTACCAGTAGATGCAGCATCAGCTAATGTAGCATTCCACACATTGTCATCGGTTGTTAAACCTTTTGCGACTTCAAAGTATGTGTTGTACTGAACTGCATCAATGGTTTTTAGAGATTGAAAAGAAGTTGCTCCTGGGATATGCAGTAATAGCAATCTTAAGAAATATCGTTCAGTATCACAGATGTTTACGGGATACATCCTTCCAATTGTTTTTCCAAATCCTGCTTTTCGAGGTTGCCATTTGTGATTTTTTTTGGATTGAATACAAAGTGTTCTGGTATTTCAGTGTATTTGTACACATGTGCGGCATGATTTTCTTGATTAAGTTTGAGCCATGCAGTTAAAGTGGTGTCCTTATCTCGTTCAAGAGCTGTGGAAACACTTTTAAAATTAGGTTGATATACAACAGTTTGTTCTCCTTCTAGATGAATTGCTAGTCTCATTATTGAGTGGCTTTGCTGATGCATTTCAAATCAAAATATTCTCCACATAGCTTCAGGAGGGCTTACATAGCGAGAATCAATGTAAGTTTGTACTTCATCAATGGAGAAATGTAGATTTGCGTAATCAATGCCTTTGAATGCATACTTGAATAAGTATTTCACGGATTTAAATGAAGCACAAATTTCTAAATTAATGTGACATTTGTAACGGAGAGATAAGTAAGGATTGTAAGGAACAACCCAACTATTATCAATGTTATGTTTTCCAACTATTACTGGATCTAATTTTCTCCTACGATATGTTGGATATCCATCTTCATTTGCTGCTGTTTCATTTTGAAACTGTTTTAGAAAGCCTTTACAGCACTTTCCATCTACTAAGCATGGAGAATGTGGATTTCTCTCATCACATGGTCCATATATCATGTTTTTTTTTTATTCAATTACTTGAACATATGTGCAGTGGTGTGCTGGATCAGGCTCTCACAGGCTCTCGAGAGCCGTTTGTTAAGTTTTTAAGAATTTTGGGAGCCGGTTCTCCATGGCTACTTTAACAAATGGATCCCAAAATGTGGGCTTGGGCCCCTCCTGAATTCTCTTTTACTTTGCTGGTGAGAGAGAGCCCCCTGTTAACAATTTACCAGCACACCCCTGCATATGTGTTTAGTTTTCCAAAGATTTAATCCTTTACAATTTCTTCCATAAGTTCTTTAAGTTTAAGTTTGAAGACCCTATCTACCAAGTCTGGTCGATTTTCAGTTCTTTCACCAGTTGCAAGATTATCAGTAATTTCTTCCACTTTGGATTACATGTCATTGTAATGAAAAGGTCTGGTTTACCATATCATCTTGGTAACATTGTTGCATATTCCTTGGGCTTCCAGTGAAAGTAGATGGTAAAATAACTTTTCCTGCATTTTGTGCATCATCATCGTCTTCAATATAGGTTAAGTCATAACGTTTTTCAACTCGTAGATCTTTTTGCTTTGTTCATATGAAGTTGAGGTCATTGCTTTCTGCTTTTACATAAGCATCAACAACGTATTGTTGTGTCAAGCGTCCCGCTCTTAATAAAGGGTTATAATTGTCTCTAATTTGAAAATAGTAGGAATAATATTGTTTTAGAGATATTTGCCTGGAGCTGGTTGGTCTTACTACTACTACTACTATTTAGCATTTCTATAGCGCTACAAGGCTTATGCAGCACTGCACAAACATAGAAGAAAGACAGTCCCTGCTTAAAGAGCTTACAATCTAATAGACAAAAAATAAAGTAAGCAAATCAAATCAATTAATGTGTACGGGAAGGAAGAGAGGAGGGTAGGTGGAGGCGAGTGGTTACAAGTGGTTACGAGTCAAAAGCAATGTTAAAGAGGTGGGCTTTCAGTCTAGATTTAAAGGTGGCCAAGGATGGGGCAAGACGTAGGGGCTCAGGAAGTTTATTCCAGGCGTAGGGTGCAGCGAGACAGAAGGCGCGAAGTCTGGAGTTGGCAGTAGTGGAGAAGGGAACAGATAAGAAGGATTTATCCATGGAGCGGAGTGCACGGGAAGGGGTGTAGGGAAGGACGAGTGTGGAGAGATACTGGGGAGCAGCAGAGTGAGTACATTTATAGGTTAGTAGAAGAAGTTTGAACAGGATGCGAAAACGGATAGGGAGCCAGTGAAGGGTCTTGAGGAGAGGGGTAGTATGAGTAAAGTGACCCTGGCGGAAGATGAGACGGGCAGCAGAGTTTTGAACCGACTGGAGAGGGAAGAGGTGATTAAGTGGGAGGCCAGCAAGAAGCAGATTGCAGTAGTCTAAACGAGAGGTGACAAGGGTGTGGATGAGGGTTTTGGTAGAGTGCTCAGAAAGAAAGGGGCAGATTTTACGGATGTTGTAAAGAAAGAAACGACAGGTCTTGGCAATCTGCTAGATATGAGCAGAGAAGGAGAGAGAAGAGTCAAAGATGACCCCAAGGTTTCGAGCTGAGGAGATAGGGAGAATGAGAGAACCATCAACAGAAATAGAAAACGGGGGGAGCGGGGAGGTGGGTTTGGGGGGGAAATGAGAAGCTCGGTTTTGGTCATATTTAATTTCAGGTGGCGTTGAGACATCCAGACAGCAATGTCAGACAAGCACGCTGAAACTTTGGTTTGGATGCATGGTGAGATATCAGGGGTAGAAAGGTAGATTTGGGAGTCATCAGCATAGAGATGGTAGGAAAAGCCATGGGATGAGATTAATGAACCAAGGGAAGAAGTGTAGATAGAAAAGAGGAGGGGGACCAAGAACAGAACCCTGAGGTACGCCGACAGGCAGAGGGATAGAAGTAGAAGAGGATCCACCAGAGTGAACACTAAAGGTGCGGAGGGAGAGGTAGGAAGAGAACCAGGAAAGGACAGAGCCCTGGAATCCAAGTGAGGACAGGGTATGGAGAAGTATGCTGTGATCGACAGTGTCAAAAGCAGCGGAAAGATCAAGAAGAATGAGGATGGAATATTGACCTCTGGATTTAGCTAGTAATAGGTCATTGGAGACTTTAGTAAGCGCAGTTTCGGTTGAGTGGAGAGGGCGAAAACCAGATTGTAGTGGGTCAAGAATAGCATGTGAGGAGAGAAAATCAAGGCAGCGGTGGCGAGCAGCACGCTCAAGTAATTTGGAGAGAAAAGGAAGGAGGGAGATGGGTCGGTAATTAGAGGGACAAGTAGGGTCGAGTGAAGGCTTCTTAAGGAGAGGTGTGACCACAGCATGTTTAAAGGCAGCAGGGACAGTCGCAGTGGAAAGTGAGAGGTTGAGAATGTGACAGATAAAAGGAATAAGAGCAGGAGAGATGGCATTAAGAAGGTGGGTGAGAATGGGATCAGAGGAACAGGTGGTACATTTTGAGGAAAAAAGGAGAAGTGTAGTTTCCTCAATAGTAACTTCAGGAAAGGAGGAAAGGGAATGAGGGGAAGGAGAGAGAGGAGAACGGACTAGTGGAGGGAGATGTGGCGAGGTAGAGAATGCAAGGTTTATCTTTTGAACCTTGTCGTGAAAGAATTCAGCAAGGGTCTGAGGAGATAATGAAGGGGGAGGGGGCACCTTGAGGAGAGAGTTCAATGTGGTGAAGAGAAGTCGAGGGTTAGAGCCAAGAGAGTTGGTCAGTTGGATATAATAATCCTGTTTGGCACGTAAAAGAGCAGATTGGAAGGAGGTCAGCATGAACTTAAAGTGTAAGAAATCAGCAAGGGCCCAAGATTTCCGCCAGAGGCGTTTGGCGGAGTGGGTACAGGAACATAGGTAGCGGATATTAGAAGTCAGCCAAGGTTGGGGTTTTGTACGCCTTATAGGGCGGGTCATCAAAGGTGCAAGAGTGTCTAAGGCAGAGGATAGAGTATTGTTGTAAGAAGAAACAGCCTCGTTGACAGACGTGGATGGTGCCACAGTACAGAGGAGGTTTGAAACATGGGAGGATAGAGATGAAGGGTCAATATCGTGAAGATTCCTAGATAAATTAGATAAGATAGGACGGGACTGGGAGGGAAGAGATTTAAGTGTGAAAGTTATAAAATGGTGATCAGAGAGGGGAAGATCAGAGGCAAGGAAACTAGAGGGTGAACAGTGGAGGAGAAGATGAGATCAAGACAGTGACCATTTTGATGAGTGGGGGAGGTGGAGCATAGTTGGAGATTAAAGGAGGACGTTAAAGCGAGTAACTTGGAAATATAAGAGTTGGAAGGATCATTAGCAGGAATATTAAAGTCACCAAGGATGAGAGAGGGGGAGGAAGGATCATGGAAGAAGGCAAGCCAGGCATCAAAGTCACTGAGAAAGGATGAAAGGGACTTATCAGGGGGACGATAAATGACCGCTATTCGAAGAGGCAGAGGAGAGAAAAGGCGGATAGAGTGGACTTCAAAGGAGGAAAAACAGTGAGATTGAGGTGGAAGAAGGGGTTGAAATCTGGAGGAGGGAGAGAGAAGTAGTCCAACACCGCCCCCGTGACCAGCAGGGCGAGGAGTATGTGAAAATAGATAACCGCCATGGCACAAGGCTGCGACTGAAGCAAAGTAATCAGGGCAGAGCCAGGTTTCTGTTATGGCGAGCAGATGGAGGTGACGTGAGATAAAGAGGTCCTGGATATAGGGGAGTTTGTAACAGATAGAGCGGGCATTCCATAGGGTGCAAGAGAAGGGCAGAGAAGAGGAGGGGAGTAGAGAAATAGAGATGAGGTTAGAAAGGTCGCGGTGAGATCTGTAGAGTTGGGATAATAGTTGGTGAGGGGGGCCAGGATTGGGATTGATGTCACCGGCTGAGAGTAAGAGAAGGAGTAAAAGAGAGCGGAGGAGAGTAGGAGAGGAAGGGACAGGGCTAGGAAGAGAATGTGAATAGGGGCCATAAACGACTGAGGTACTTTAGCAACTGGGAAGAAGATTAGATGTAAAGAGAAAAATAACGGCACGCGGCACCTAGAGCGGAGGCCATGAGTGGATCGGAGTGGACCTGGGTGTCACCCCGGAGAAGGCTGTAAGGATATGCAGATGAGCTGCAAGTCCTCCACAGCACCTGAAAGGCAGTCGGTGGAAGAGCTGGGCACCTCTCAGCTGAGGAAAGGCTTACCAGGGGTTAGGCCGAATCCAGCATTCCTCCCCCTGAGGGTCTTACATTGTGAAAAGCTAATCCAATGCCCCATGTTTGTTCAGCGTTTGGAAATAATAGGGGATAACAAAGCGCATCGACATTTCTTTCTCTATAGTCAACTCGACTGGTTGCTCGTACAGTTTTGTTAGGTCTCAGATGTACCAATAAATCTCTGTTGATCGGAGGTTCTCCGTCAGGACTCACAAACACCATCGCAACCTCATTGCAACGTTGTGGATTATATGTTCTGGGATCCGTTTTCCTGTTGTTCATAATTGCCATATGTACAGTTGTTGTGTTTAATTTATTACCATGTAGTTCATTTTGTTCTTTTTCTACCTCATGCATCATTTTGTATGCTTTTGCTAATGGGTTTGAACCAATAATATCAGCTAACTTTTTCATTATGTGTGGTTTGCAAGCTTGGTTTGCTGGATTGTTCATCCTTTCTTCATTTGCCAGTGACTCATCTAAAATATATAACTGTGCATATTTTGGGTCCTTATCCTCAGGTGGATGAAGTGTTCCTGCAAGATGATACATTTGTCCATGTATTTTGAAACAATATAGACCAAAACCTCTTGGTACATTAATATGTGCTCCCAATGATACAAATGCTAATGCACTATTATATGATCTTATATTTTGCATAAATGTTTTTGAATCAGGATCTTATGCAGTCATCAACTTCTTAATGTATTCATTTGTCGTCTTTCCCGGTACAACAAACTATAGAAAGATACGCTACGAAACCACCTACCCTAAATACCGAGAGGGACCCCGCTGCCTCCAAGGGGGAAGACTCCCTGGGAGACTTGGGGTTGGAGGTTTCACTCTCCCCTCCGGATCTCAATCCTCCACCGCTCCCCGAAGCATGTCTTTCCCGACGTGATCGACCTGACCCGGAAGTGGTTGAAGGTACGACAGCGGTTCGAGGAATGGGAGAGACAGAGTCAGAGGGAGGCCTGATTTCGAAGGAATCTTGGGCTGAGCATTTAGCCCCGACAAGAAAAACAGCGGCTGTGTCGCTGGAGAGCATTTGGAAAGCTCTCGAGAGGGTAGAAGCGACGGTTGCCAATTCGGCGAAAGAAATAAAGGACCTAGTAAGTACAGTTGAAAACCTCTCTTTATCATTGAATGCTGCAAAACAAGAAACATCAGAGCAATTGGGAGCTCTCAAGAAAGATGTCACTAAATTGAATGATATTTCAGCCTCAATTGTGAAAGATAATTTGTCTACACAGCGTAGATGAGAACAAATAGAGAACTTTAATCGGAGGCTAAATTTAAGACTCTTTAACTTTCCGAAGGAATTGGGAATTAATCCCCAGGATGCCTTTAAACTGTATTTGTTGGAAGTTTTAAACTTTTCCCCGGAAACTATTCCACCACTGAACAAGGTGTATTACATTCCAACAAAACAATTACCTGAAACTTCTATTCAAGCTATGCCAGACGAAAATCAAGAGGAATCTTTGAATGTATCTGAACTTTTAGAAACAACTTTGAATGTGAACTCTGAAAGAACTACACTAATTGCATCTTTTATTTTTCAGCAAGATCTTGATGCGGTAATGCGCATGTACTTTAAAAAAAAATGCAAGCTCTGTTCAGGGGTAAAAAAAGTTTGGATTTATCCTGATATTACCAAACAGACCCAGGAAAGGAGGAAACTGTTTTTAGCAATGCGAACAGAAGTAATATCTTTAGGGGCCTCCTTTTATCTTAATTACCCTTGTAAATGTGTTATTAAGTATATGAGTTTAAAATATATTTTTTATCAGCCTGAGCAGTTGAAAGCATTTATAAATATGAAGAAAATTGGTTAACCATCAATCTAGATGAGATATTTGAATTATTAGGATAGGTTGCATGCTAAGCATATTACCACTTTTCCTTTTTACCTTTTCTCATTAGTAGTCTTCCTAATCTTAGACTAGCCCCCCACTATGGTGGTCTAAAGAAGAGTAATAATTTTTTCCTTTATTTTATTTTTCCCTAGGGAAAAGTATGTTTCCTTATAAATATTGCATGTCTGTATTTCCTGTTCAAATGTAACAGACTGTTTAATTTGATTTAAAACGAATAAACAAATTATAAATAATGTATTCATTTGTAGTTATAGGTTGTAAATGTATAGACCCTTTATTGCAACACGCATGAAACTTCTTATCTGTTGGTCTCTCAGTTTTAAAGTGTTTTGCATTACAAATTGGAGAAAATATTTCTTCACCCAACGCATAATTAAACTCTGGAATTCGTTGCCGGAGAACGTGGTGAAGGCAGTTAGCTTAGCAGAGTTTAAAAAGGGGTTAGACGGTTTCCTAAAGGACAAGTCCATAAACCACTACTAAATGGACTTGGGAAACATCCACAATTCCAGGAATAACATGTATAGAATGTTTGTACGTTTGGGAAGCTCGCCAGGTGCCCTTGGCCTGGATTGGCCGCTGTCGTGGACAGGATGTTGGGCTCGATGGACCCTTGGTCTTTCCCAGTGTGGCATTACTTATGTACTTATATAATGTTCACAGATTTCGCAAAAATTGCCAAGGTTGCTACTGGTTATATTACTTTCCTGAAACTCCTGTAATGTTCTTAAAGCTTTGTGTCTTGACATTTGAAGGTCCATTAAGTGTTTGTTGATTCTGGATTGTTTACATCTGTGTCTTTCTTCATGTTTTTGTTCTTCACTGCGATTTATTCTGTAATTGCGTAGTCTTTCCTTCTCTGCATGTTTTTGGTTTTCTGTTTTATTTTCAAGTCTAATTCTATCTCTTAGAGCTTTCCTCCTCTTCAGTTCTAAATCATGAGCTGCCTGGTCAGTTCCTGTGGTTTCTATTTTTCTTCGTGGCATATTTGTTGTGTTAGGCAGTTTTTTAAATAATAGTTTTCCAGCTTTGTTACAGTCCCTGTCTTGTTCAAATTGGTCAGAGTAGTTCAGATCAATTGTAATATTGTTGTAATCAGGGGCGTAGGTACGGGTGGGCCTAGGCCCACCCAATCTTGGCTCAGGCCCGCCCGCCCACCTGCCAAGTCTGAGATGATCCTCCGCTCCGCCACTACCACCGCCGCTCCGCAAAAGAAGAAAATGAAGTTCGGGGCCACAGCAGCCTTCAGGCAGGCGCTGTCGGCTCTGCTGTTCTCTGCCCCCGCTGACATCAATTTCCTGTTCCGAGGGCTGAGGACCGGCAGACCAACAGCGCATGCCTGAAGGCTGCTGCAAGCGGGGGGGGGGGGGGGGGGGGGGGGGGGGGGGGGAAGCAGAAAGAGGGCCACACGTGGAGGAAGAGGCAGAGCACATAGGTGAGCAAGATGGGGATTGGGGATGTCGCTGTTTTTAGGCTGGGGAATTTTAACGCTATCTGGCAACCCATTCACAAAACATACTTTGTCGCAATGGATAGCCGCTTGTATTTTTTTCTCTCTCCCATGAAAAATGCAAATCCCTCATGACACGGCTCTTCGTCTTCGGACTTTGGCTAGTACAAAAGCGCATCTTATTTGTAAGCAGGGATCCTTGCATACTTTTAGTGATCCGATATTGCCTCATTGTGTACCAACTCCCAAATCATCTCCAGTTTCGGACTTGATGTTGCGCTCTCCTCTGCTTTGACTCCATTTTTTGATAGGAAAGAGCAAACACTCACATAATGACATCACTCTACCTTTCCTTACCATTCTTCTTACTTCTTAGCCTTCCCTATCTCCTTTCTGTTTGTTATCCCATCTTAGTTTGCATTTATATTAAACCCTACAACTACTCGTTTACTACAATTAGTATGTTTCTTTTCATGACTGTAATTGTATTTACTACGTAAGCCGCATTGAACCTGCAACATGTGGGAAAGCGCGGGGTACAAATGTAATAATAATAATAAAAGGTATGTGGAAACAAAAAATGCTGGGGTGGAGGAGCATAGAAAAAATATTTTGTTTGGAAGGGGAGGATGAAGAAAGTGTGTCAAGGTGTATGTTGCATGGTGGGTGGGGGGGGGGAAGAGATCAAAGATGTTGGATGGGTACAGAAAAAGGGGAGACACTGGATGAAAGGAGGAAGAGAGAGGAGATGGATGGAAGGAGGGAGACACTGGACAGAAGGTGGAGAGTGAGGGAAGATGTTGGTGGAAGGGAAAGAGAGAGAAAGGGGACATGCTAGATGGAGGTGAGAGGGGAGAAGCTGGAAAGAAAGAAGAGTGGGGATGCTAGATAGAAGAGGGGTACAGAGAGAAAGATGAATGGAAAGATGGTGGGAGAAAGAGGGGACATGGAAAAGGGCAGGGGAGAGACAAGCTGTTGGGAGAAGGAAGGGGAGCAAGGGGGAGACCCTGGTTGGTCAGATGGAGAGAGAAACAGGAGAAATGCTGGATGAAAGGAGGGAGAGAGAGGAAAAATGCTAGAAGTAGGGCACACTACTCATGCCTATACATATATATATATAGTGCCCACCCATATTAGCTCTGGGCCCAGCCAAAATGTCAGGTCTGGCTACGCCACTGGTTGTAATAGTGTGTGTGTCAGACAGAGAGCGAAAGAGAAAGTGTGTGTCTGTGTGAGAGTGAGCTGCTAGGACTCCCTGTCACAGTGGAGGGTCAGTGGTTCCTTATAGCCAGTTATTTGAGGCAGCAAAGCAGGGCTTGTTTTTCCGTTGCCTGCCCCCCCCCCCCCCTTCTTGTAATATTTTGTGTGTGTGAGAGAGTGAGAGTGTGAGAGACAAAGTGTGTGTCTGTCTGAAAGTGCGAGAGTGAGCTGCTAGGACTCCCAGCAGGGCTGGTTTTTTAGTTGCCTGCCCCCCCCCAGAGAGCATGGAAGTGTGTGTGTGCGCGTCTGTGTGAATGAGAGACAGAGTATCAGACTAAGTTGAGAGAGAGAGTGAGCGTGTATGTGTATGAGAGAGAGTCAGTTGCTCCTTATAGCTAGTTGTTTGAGGCAGTAAAGTGTGTGTGTGTGTGTGTGTGACAGTGAGCTGCTAGGACTTCCTGTCACAGTGGAAGGGGTCAGTGGCTCCTTATAGCCAGTTGTTTTAGGCAGCAAATCAGGGCTCGTTTTTCATTCGCCTGCCCCCACCCCTTCTTCTAATATTGTGTGTGAGAGTGAGTGAGAGAGAAAGTGTGTCTCTGTGGGAAAGAGACAGAACATGAGAGTGAGCTGCTAGTACTCCCTGTCACAGTGGAGTGTCAGTGGCTCCTTATAGCCAGTTGTTTTAGACAGCAAATCAGGGCTCGTTTTTCATTCGCCTGCCCCCACCCCTTCTTCTAATATTGTGTGTGTAGATAGCGAGAGAATGCACATGTTTACCTGTCGCCGTGAGGCCGATAATGTACTTGGATCCCTGCTTGGTCATGTTCTGCTTCTGTCCGTGGGTTAGCCTCGTCCAGCTCGCTGCAGCGGCTCTGCCCAGGAACATTGCAGTTCTCTCCTTCCTTAGGTTATCCTTGCCCAGGTCGCCGCAGCGGCTCTGCCCAGGAACATAGCGCTTCTGCCCATTGGTTAACCTTGTGCAACTCGCCGCAGCAGCTCCGCCCAGGAACGTAGCGCTTCTGTCTATTGGTTAGCCTTCTCCAGCTCACAGCAGCAGCTCCGCCCAGGATCATCGCGCTTCTCGCCGTTGTTTAGCCTTGGTTATCGTAACGCCACGCGAGGGGTGCTTCAACGCATGAGCAGAACGTTCAGGACATGCTCTCTACTGCGCATTTGCGGGTGAGTTGGTCACTTGCAATTTATATGTTTGATACCACATCTAATATAATAATTTGCTCCTGCAATGTTCCAATGTGTCTCACTGCGTTCATAACCATCTCCTGACATCACTCTCAGATGTTCCTATTCGAAGCAGGGAGGCGAGAACCGCTGCATATGCATCACATCACAGGTCTCACCCAAGCCACCCAGCGATTCTCCTCTCTCCCCTGCCCCCCCCCCTCCAGTCACCCAGCGATTCTCCTCTACTACTACTACTACTTATCATTTCTATAGCGCTACTAGACATACGCAGCACTGTACACTTGAACATGAAGAGACAGTCCCTGCTCGACAGAGCTTACAATCTAATTAGGACAGACAAACAGGACAAACAAGAGATAAGGGAATATTAAAGTGAGGATGATAAAATACGGGTTCTGAACAAGTGAACAAGGGTTAGGAGTTAAAAGCAGCATCAAAAAGGTGGGCTTTTAGCTTAGATTTGAAGACGGTCAGAGATGGAGCTTGACGTACCGGCTCAGGAAGTCTATTCCAGGCTTATGGTGCAGCAAGATAAAAGGAACGGAGTCTGGAGTTAGCAGTGGAGGAGAAGGATGCAGATAAAAGATATTTACCCATTGAATGGAGTTCCCAGGGAGGAATGTAGGGAGAGATGAGAGTGGAGAGGTACTGAGGAGCTGCAGAGTGAATGCACTTATAGGTCAATAAGAGGAGTTTGAACTGTATGCAGAAATGGATAGGAAGCCAGTGAAGTGACTTGAGGAGAGGGCTAATATGAGCATAACGACCCTGGCAGAATATTAATTGTGCAGCAGAATTTTGAACAGATTGAAGAGGAGAGAGATGGCTAAGTGGGAGACCTGTGAGAAGCAAGTTGCAATAGTCTAAGCGAGAGGTGATAAGAGCGTGGATGAGGGTTCTGGTAGTGTGCTCAGAAAGGAAAGGGCGAATTTTGCTGATATTATAGAGAAAGAAACGACAGGTTTTAGCAGTCTGTTGAATATGTGCAGAGAAGGTGAGGGAGGAGTCGAAGATGACCTCAAGGTTATGAGCTGATGAGACAGGAAGGATGAGAGTGTTATCCACAGAAATAGAGAATGGGGGAGGAGGAGAGGTTGGTTTAGGGGGAAAGATAAGAAGCTCAGTCTTGGTCTTGTTTAGTTTCAGATGGCGCTGAGACATCCAGGCAGCAATGTCAGACAGGCAGGCTGATACTTTGGCCTGGATTCCTGCTGAGATTTCTGGTGTGGAGAGGTAGATCTGGGAGTCATCAGCGTAAAGATGATACTGAAAACCATGGGATGAGATCAGAGTACCAAGGGAAGAAGTATAAATGGAGAAGAGAAGAGGTCCCAGGACAGATCCCTGAGGTACACCAACTGACAGTGGGATAGAAGTAGAAGAGGATCCACTAGAGTATACACTAAAGGTATGCTGGGAGAGATAAGAAGAAAATCAGGAAAGAACAGAGCCCTGAAATCCAAGTGAGGACAGCGTATCAAGGAGTAGGCTGTGATCAACAGTGTCAAAAGCAGCAGATAGATCGAGAAGGATGAGGATAGAATAGATCATTGGAGACTTTAGCAAGCGTTGTTTCAGTTGAATGAAGGGGGCAAAAGCCAGATTGAAGTGGATCAAGAATAGCTTGAGATGAAAGAAAGTCAAGGCAACGGCGGTGAACAGCACGTTCCTCTCTCCCCTGCCTCCCCCTCCAGCCACCCAACGATTCTCCTCACTCCCCTGATTACCTCCGTCGAAGCAGCCGCGTCATTGAAAGCCCTGCCCATCTCTAGCCTTCCTTTCGAGTTCGTTCCCTCAGAGTCCCACCTTCTGACGTAATTTCCTCTTTCTTCGAGGGCGGGACTCTGAGGGAACGAACTCGAAGGGAAGGCTAGAGATGGGCAGGGCTTTCAATGACACGGTCGCTTCGACAGAGGTAATCAGGGGAGCGAGGAGAATCGCTGTGTGGCTGGAGGGGGGGCAGGGGAGAGAGGAGAATCGCTGGGTGGCTGGGGGGGCAGGGGAGAGAGGAGAATCACACACACTCTCTGTCTCAAAGACACACTCACACCCAGTGTTACTCTCTGTCACACACACACACTCGCACATTCACTCTCACATACACTCTCTCAAACATACATACTCCAAGGAAAACCTTGCTAGCGTCCATTTCATTTGTGTCAGAAACGGGCCTTTTTTTACTAGTATTACATATTAAGGGCATTTGCTGTAAACTTTGTTTTAATTAGTTTTTCAGTCCTTACATGCTATACCTGCAGCACTAGTGCAACAAGCAATCTTCTCCCTGGACCAGACTCCCTCATCCATCCAGTCTTTTTCCCAGGGTGAACATCTCTGAGCTACTACCTTGAGCTCCAACAGACTCTGTCCTGCTTCTGCTCCCAGGCTGGAATCCCCTGCTTCCCACCTGGAGCACTCCACCACTACACAGTTACTGCTTTGACTTGCACAAACTTATCCTTTGGGCAACCTTAGCTTCTTGAACCCATTCAGGACACCCCCTCTCCACAACGGAAGTAGAGGCAACCAAAGACCTAAAAGGGAGGAGATGATATTCATTATGGAGGATGAGTTTAATTGGATTGTTTTATCAGTAGTACTGCTATATCAGATACCTAAGTACTTAATTTTCTATGATTCCTAGGTAAAGGGAAATTAAAAGAAGTGATGTTTAAGAACATGATGGGAAAGGGCATAACTGCAGATTTGGTCCGGTTGATTTTGTATCCTGAAATTCTTGAGAAAACTTCAATGCATGTTAGTAGGGAGGGAATGGAGTCCACTGTGATATAGAGGAGAATATCATCTGTGTATACTGAAAGTTTAAAATCATCATTAATCAGACAGATTCTTTGTATTGAGGGATTAGATCTAATAGCCATTGCAAGTGGCTCTAGTGCCGGGGGGAGAGCGAGTATCGTGCTTCGTGCCTCTTTTAAGGAAAAAGGGGAGCGAGGTTGTTCCATTAACAGAAATTGAGGCCATGGGGTTGTTGCATAGGAGTTGGACCATAGAGAGAAATTTGTTATCAATTCCAAACCACTTTAGAGAGTGGAATAAGTAATCCCATTCTAACCTGTCAAATGCCTTCTCCGCATTCAAGGAGATAGCGATATATGACTCAGAGGAAAATTTGGCATACAACAGGATATGCTGAAATAATCTGGAATTGTCGTTAGAGAGGCGATTAGGGATAAAGTAATTTTAATGTAAGCTCTTTTGAGCAGGGACTGTCTCTTTGTATCAGGTGTTCAGCGCTGCGTGCGTCTGGTAGCGCTATACAAATGCTAATAATAATAAAGCAATTTTGATCTCTGCAGATAAGGAGGGTTAGTACCTTTTGGAGTCTTAGGGTAAGGATTTTGTCATAGATTTTACTGTCAATTTTAATAAGGGAGATGGACCTGTAATTTTCAACTTTGGTGTGATCTTTATCAGGTTTAGGGCTGACCACTATGTTGGAATCTAAAAAGGAACCCTTTGGAGAGAAGTCATGAAGCAATAAAGAGTTGTGATAATTTTTAAAATAAAATATCTGAAAATGCTGAGTAAAATTTAACATTGTTTCCAGGGGCTTTAACTGTTGGGAGATCCTTAATAGCCGATAGGATTTCTGATTCTGTAATGTCGTTCTCTAACATTGTAAGGAGATGAGGTGGTATTTCAGGAGAGGAAATTGAATTTGTAAATTCTGAAAAGGCCAAGGGTGAGAATTTAATCTCAGGGCTATAAAGTTATTTTTTTTTAAATAAAAGTTTTGAAATTATTGTGAATTGCGGAGTCTTGGGTGTATAGAGAGCCAGTGGGATCCATAATTTGAGCAATTCTGGACCTGTTACTTTTGTTAAGTACTGGGCTAGCATATGGCTAGATTTGTTATTCTCAGCATAATATTTGTATTTTCGGGAGTATATACAGGAAAGGGCTTCTTTAGAAAGTATGGCATTGTGTTCAGTTTTTAGTTTTTGTATTTCTACATACGTGAAGGAGGCATGGTCAGTAAGATACAAATTTTCTAGTGATTTGATCTTATCTTGCATATCTTTTAAATGCTTCTTATGGACTTTATTTTTGCCAGCAGTGACATTAATTATCGCTCCTCTGATTGTGGCTTTAAAGGCATTCCAGCAACCAACACAGCGAAGGAGACAACGAAGATGATGAAAAAATAAGTGCGATTTGTAAAATTGGAAAGTTGTGTGTTATTAAGATTTTGTGATTTTCTCACTTTCTTCCCTTTCTCTCTCCATTGTATTATTTAAATGTTCCTATTGGCTGGGTGTACGATCAATAGATTGGGGGTCAGTACGGGTGTGATGGGATGTTATGAAATGTTACTGTATTACACACTATAACTTAATAAAGATATTTTCAAAGAAAAATATTCAAAAGAAATATCCAATGGACTCAAAGAGTTCACATTAGAAGTTTATTTCACAAAAAAACTGGACTCAACATGAATCATGTTTCGGCCGTACAGGGATGCTTCAGGAGTCCCTAAACAATATCACATATATACATTACCATCATAAAAACAAAGTAAATAAAAGAAGAAAAGATGACACAGTTATAAAATATATATAACTGGTAAAAAAGGCCCGTTTCTGAAAGAAATGAAACGGGCGCTAGCAAGGTTGTCCTCTAATGGCAATTATGTTTTTAAGGGAACTGTTAGGAGAGAGTATGTGTGAGAGAGAGTATGTGTCAGAGAGTGAGTATGCGTGAGAGACAAAGAGTGTGTGATTGAGAGACAGAATGTGTGTGTCTGTCTGTGTGAGTGAGAGAGTGTAGTGTGTGTCCCGTTTGCACCAATTATGCTCTCTCCCCTGCATTCATCCATATGCAGGATCTCTCCCCTGCCTCCTCCATCCATCGTGATGCAGCAATTCTCCTCTGTCCCTTGCCCTCCCCCCCTACATGTGCATCACACCTCCCCCCTCCGAGTTCCAGGCTCCCTCCCTCCCTTCGAGTTTGTTGCCCTCCTCCCTCCTCTCTCTCCTTTCCCTCCCCCCCTCCGAGTTCCAGGGTTCTCCCCTCCCCTCCCTCCCAGTTCCAGGGTTGTCATCCCTCCCTTCCTCCCTCCCTTCCAGTTCCAGGCCCCCTCCTCCGATTTTTAAAACTCATCTTCACTCACCACATCAGCGTTACGGCAACAGCGGTACAACGCACGCAGGCTCGGCCCGTCTCTCTGTTTTAGCTCTGGTCCCGCCCGCATTTCCTGTTTCCACAAGGGTGGGAGCAGAGCTAAGACAGAGAGACGGGCCGAGCCTGCATGTGTTGTACCGCTGCTGCTGTAACGCCGACGTGGTGAGTGAAGATGAGTTTTAAAAATCGGAGGGCGGGGGCCTGGAACTGGAAGGGAGGAAGGGAGGGATGACGACCATGGAACTGGGAGGGAGGACAGACCCTGGAAGTGGGAGGGAGGGAGGGACCCTGTCACTGGCGTTAAACATCTGAAGCGGATCCTCGACAGCGTCTCTGTAGTAACCATCTCCTGACGTCAGGCAAGCAGGGTTCTAGTGCGGGCCAGTGACTTCAGGAGATGGTTACGATCCTAGTGAGACACATTCAAACGTTGAAGGAGCAAATTATTATATTAGATGTATAAAAATATCACATGAATAAATGGAACATGCAAAAACATAAAAAAATATTTTATGGATGCATTCATATGTGTTTAAAATGCAACAATCACAAAGACACCACAATAAAAATAAGAATGACACTGGATTTGTACTTTACAGAAACCACAAAGTAAATATAGTACCAAAGGTAATAAACAAATGGCATGTGGTTATCTATATAGTACAAATATGAAAAGAAACAAACCTCAAATATGTGCACGCTCATGAAATGGGCAAACTAAAAGGATACATTAAGTATCATCAATTAATGAGATGAATGTCTTCAGTATAACAATGTGGTCTAAAAAGAAAGGTACTCATGTCTATGAAAGTCTACTGTAAAGAGTACATAATTCTGTACCTGTGGTTTGATTTCTGAAAGTCCTAAAGCAACTGTAAATGCTGAACCTAAAGGGAGGGAGTCGGGTTGCCATGCAACAAGCCTGTTGCCACATGGAACCCTTTAATAAAAGGGCCCTATATTTGTAATAGCTCATATACTTTTTGCATTCTCATGAAGGACCATATTAAAAGCTATTTGGGTTGCCATGAATAGGTCTTTGTTTATTCTTGTAGGGGTCCTTTCAAATTGTGGGACGGGATGAAGGTCACTATGAAGGGGAATTTGATAGGTATAGCGGCCCATAGAAAGAAACTCCTAGCAGAAGTTTGCCATCTACACAATCTTATGTCACGCTTAGAACCAGCCCATAAGGCACATAAGAGAGGCAGAGATACCTGGTCTAAGCTTGAGAAGGCATGGCACAGCTTAGAGAACGGGAGATAGAGGAGTTGTAGTATTATCTAGAGCTTTTGAGACTCCATGCTTTTGAGTTTAACAATGAGTAGAGTGATGTGGTAGCCATGCTAGTCCACTTTTAAAGGTAATCAATGGAGATAAAATAAAACAGAGAAAAGAAAATAAGATGATACCTTTTTTATTGAGTACATTTTTTTGATTAGCTTTTGAAGGAAAAGTCCATTGAACATTACTAAAATGACTTGGGGAAAATCCACTGCTTATTTCTGGGATAAGCAGCATAACATGTATTGAACTTTTTTGAGATCTTGCCAGGTATTTGTGACCTGGAATGGCCACTGTTGGAAACAGGACGCTGGTCTTTCCCAGTATGGCAATACTTATGAGTTAGGAAAAATCACTGAGCAGGATAATGCTTTAATGGATCCTCCTATTACGGGGTCAGAGGTAAAGCAGGCAATATATACTATGCAACCAAGGAAATTCTCTAGGTTTTACTGTGAAATTTTACAAGCTGTTTCAGGATGTTTTTTTTAGTGTCACACTGTGTTATCAGGGTACAAATTTTATCGCAATGATAGGATCAAATTGGAGGGAGGGCTGCGCTATATGTTAAAGAAGAAATTGAGTCAAACAAAATAAATATTCTACATGAAATAGATAGCAGCATGGAATCATAATGGGATCATAGATGATAGAAATTCCATGTGTGAAGGGAAAGAGAATACTGGTAGGGCTGTAATACCATCCATCAGGACAGAAAGAACAGACAGACGAAGAACTGTTTACAGAAATTAGGAAAGCTGGCACACTGGGCAACATTATAATAATGGGGGATTTCATTTACCCCAATGTTGACTGGATAAATGTTACATCAGGGAACTCTAGGGAGGTAAAATTCCTAGATATAATAAAAGACTGCTTCTTGGAGTAACGGGTCCAAGAACCAACAAGAGGGGGAGTGGAGGGTAACATGATGGTTAGTGCAGCAGGTTGCAGACCTGGAGAACTAGGTTCAATTCCCCACTGCTGCCTGATGGTCAGCAGTGGGTTGAGATCCTGGAGAACCAGGTTCAATTCTCTCTGCAGCTCTGTGTGACCCTGGGCAAGTCACTTAACCCTCCATTGCCCCAGGTGCAACAGCAGTACAATGTACTACTTAGACTAGGGAGAGACCCAATATCTGTAAAGTGAAGAAAAAAACCCCTGTAAACCACTTAGGTCTAAGTAAATACTGAAATGAATGAATGAAGCTATTTTGATCTAGTTCCTAGTAGAATGCACTAAGTAGTGTAAACCAATTATCACCTGAAGATGGCAGCATTTGCTCAACAATCAAGCAAATTCTCTCTGAACAGCATAGCCAAAAAGTAGCAAGATTCTATGCTACCAATCCCAGGGCAAGCAGTGGCTTCCCCTACACCCATCTCAATAACAGACTATGGACTTGTCCTCCAGGAACTTGTCCAAACCTTTTTAAACCCAAATGCGCTAACCTTCAAACAAGCCTATCCAAACGACCCGACTTAATTTACGAACATAATCCACACCACTAATATTACCTATACCTCAATCCTCCCCTCCACATCTCTTCCTCTTGTCCTACTCTATACAACCACACCATAATTTTATAATGCTACAACTGTGTTATTTCTGTGATACTTTGTAAGCCGCACTGAACCTGCTATCGAGCGGGAAAGAGTGGGATATAAAAGCAACAAATAAATAAATAAATAAATAATAACCGCCATTACCACATCCTCCAGCAATGTGTTCCAGAGCTTAACTATTTTTGAGTGACAAAATATATAAGCACATATAAGCACCACCATACTGGGAAAAGACCAAGGGTCCATCAAACCCAGCATCCTGTCTCTGACAGCGGCCAATCCAGGCTTCAAGAACCTGCCAACCTCCCCCCCCCCCCCAAAAAAAAAAAAGTAATAATGTTCAATGGACTTTTCCTTCAGGAATCTGTCCAAACCCCCCTTAAACTCCGTAAGGCCAGCTGAGTAAAGAAAAATTCCTCCTATTTGTTTTAAAAGTATTTCCATTATACACCACCCAGGATTTTGTAGACCTCAATCATATCCTTCCTCAGCCATCACTTTTCCAAGCTGAAAAGGCCTAACCTCCCGGGCAGTTGAGGTTTCTTATTAATAATTATATTATGTGCCAACACGATCACTTCTTACTAACAATGTTTGGCATGATTTGTTTCTAGAGTTAATCAATAGAAATCAAACAAAAGAAAACATGGAAAAGAAAATAAGATGATACCTTTTTTATTGGACATAATATATTTCTTGATTAGCTTTCGAAGGTTGCCCTTCTTCGTCAGATCAGAAATAAGCAAATGTGGTAGATGACAGTATATATACGTAAAACATCCAAGCATTTCATTGACAGTCTAACAGGGTGGGGATGGGTAGGAGGTATGCATGGGAACATCAAAGCATTTCAGAGATAGTCTAACAGGATGGGGGTGGATAGATGAGAGGAGGGTGATAAAGCGAGGTTACTAACCTGTAGCAGGTATTCTCCGAGGCCAGCAGGCTGATTGTTCTCACTGATGGGTGACGTCCACGGCAGCCCCAAGATCGGAAAATCTTCCTAGCAACAGAGGTTTGCTAGCTCTCGCGAGATCCGCATGCATCGCGCATGCGTGCCGTCCTCCCGCCCGCTTCTAGCGTGCTCCTCAGTCCAGTAGAAAGCAAAGACAAGGGAAGACACAACTCCAAAGGGGAGGAGGGCGGGATTGTGAGAACAATCAGCCTGCTGTCCTCAGAGAATACCTGCTACAGGTTAGTAACCTTGTTTTCTCTGAGGACAAGCAGGCTGCTTGTTCTCACTGATGGGGTATTCCTAGCCCCCAGGCTCACTCAAAACAACAAACATTGGTCAATTGGGCCTCGCAACGGCAAGGACATAACTGAGATTGACCTAAACCACAACAACTAACTGAGAGTGCAGCCTGGAACAGAATAAAATGGGCCTGGGGGGGTGGAGTTGGATTCAAACCCCAAACAGATTCTGCAGCACCGACTGCTCAAACTGACTGTCGCGTCGGGTATCCTGCTGGAGGCAGTAATGAGATGTGAATGTGTGGACAGATGACCACGTCGCAGCCTTGCAAATCTCTTCAATAGTGGCTGACTTCAAGTGGGCCACTGACGCTGCCATGGCTCGAACACTATGAGCCGTGACATGGCCCTCAAGAGTCAGCCCAGCCTGGGCGTAAGTGAAGGAAATGCAATCTGCTAGCCAATTTGAGATGGTGCGTTTCCCGACAGCCACTCCCCTTCTATTTGGGTCAAAAGAAACAAACATTTGGGCGGACTGTCTGAAGGAGCTTGTCCGCTCCAGATAGAAGGCCAAAGCTCGCTTGCAGTCCAATGTGTGCAACTGACGTTCAGCAGGGCGGGTATGAGGCCTGGAAAAGAATGTTGGCAAGACAATTGACTGGTTAAGATGGAACTCCGACACCACCTTTGGCAAGAACTTAGGGTGAGTGCGGAGGACTACTCTGTTATGATGAAATTTGGTATAAGGAGCATGAGCTACCAAGGCTTGAAGCTCACTGACTCTGCGAGCTGAAGTGACTGCCACCAAGAAAAGGACCTTCCAGGTCAAGTACTTCAGGTGGCAAGAATTCAGTGGCTTGAAAGGAGGTTTCATCAGCTGGGTGAGAATAACATTGAGATCCCATGACACTGTAGGAGGCTTGACAGGGGGCTTTGACAAAAGCAAACCTCTCATGAAGCGAACAACTAAAGGCTGTCCCAAGATAGGCTTACTCTCTACACAGTAATGAAAAGCACTAATTGCGCTAAGATGAACTCTTACAGAGTTGGTCTTATGACCAGCCTCAGACAAGTGCAGAAGGTATTCAAGCAGGGTCTGTGTAGGACAAGAATGAGGATCTAGGACCCGGCTGTCACACCAGATGGCAAACCTCTTCCACTTGAAAGCATAACACCTCTTTGTGGAATCTTTCCTGGAAGCAAGCAAGACTCGGGAGACACCCTCAAACATACCCAAGGAGGCAAAGTCTACGCTCTCAACATCCAGGCAGTGAGAGCCAGAGACAGGAGGTTGGGATGCAGAAGCGCCCCCTCGTTCTGAGTGTTGGAAAACAATCTCCACGGTTCTTCGGAGGACAACTCCAGAAGAAGAGGGAACCAGATCTGATGCGGCCAGAAGGGAGCGATCAGAATCATGGTTCCATGGTCCTGCTTGAGTTTCAGCAAAGTCTTCCCTACCAAGGGTATGGGAGGATACGCATACAGGAGGCCCTCCCCCCAATAAAGGAGAAAGGCATCCGACGCTAGTCTGCCGTGGGCCTGTAGTCTGGAACAGAACTGAGGAACCTTGTGGTTGGTCTGAGTGGCAAAAAGATCTACCAAGGGGATGCTCCACGCTTGAAAGATCTTGCGAACTACTCTCGAGTTGAGAGACCACTCGTGAGGTTGCATTATCCTGCTCAACCTGTCGGCCAGACTGTTGTTTACGCCTGCCAGGTACGTGGCTTGGAGAAACATGCCATGACGGCGAGCCCAAAGCCACATCCCGACGGCTTCCTGACAAAGGGGGCGAGATCCGGTGCCCCCCCTGCTTGTTGATGTAATACATGGCAACATGATTGTCTGTCTGAATTTGGATAATTTGGTTGGACAGCCGATCTCTGAAAGCCTTTAGCGCGTTCCAGACTGCTCGTAACTCCAGGAGATTGATCTGAAACCGTTTCTTCTGGAGGGACCGAAATCCCTGGGTGTGGAGCCCATTGACACGAGCTCCCCACCCCAGGAGAGATGCATCCGTAGGCAGCACTTTTTGCGGCTGAGGAATTTGAAAGGGACGTCCCAAAGTCAAATTGGAGCGAACTGTCCACCAATGTAGGGATTTGAGAAAAATTGTGGACAGTTGGATCACGTCTTCTAGTTCCCCCGCAGCTTGATACCACTGGGAATCTGAAACCGTTTCTTCTGGAGGGACTGAAATCCCTGGGTGTGGAGCCCATCGACATGAGCTCCCTACCCCAGGAGAGATGCATCCGTAGTCAGCACTTTTTGCGGCTGAGGAATTTGAAAGGGATGTCCCAAGGTCAAATTGGAGCTAAATGTCCACCAATGTAGGGATCTGAGAAAAATTGTGGACAGTTGGCTCACGTATTCTAGTTCCCCTGCAGCTTGATACCACTGGGAAGCTAGAGTCCATTGAGCAAATCTCATGTGGAGACAGGCCATGGGAGTCACGTGGACTGTGGAGGCCATGTGGCCGAGCAATCTCAACATCTGCCGAGCTGTGATCTGCTGAGACGCTCATACCCAGGAGACCAGGGACAAAAGATTGTCCGTCCTGGTCTCGGGGAGGTAGGCATGAGCCATCTGGGAGTCCAGCAGAGCTCCTATGATTGCTAGTCTTTGAACTGGAAGAAGATGGGACTTTGGATAATTTATCACAAACCCCAGTAGCTCCAGGAGTTGAATAGTCACCTGCATGGACTGTAGAGCTCCTGCCTCCGAGGTGTTCTTTACCAGCCAATCGTCGAGGTAAGGGAACACATGCACTCCCAGTCTGTGTAGAGACGCCGCCACTACAGCCAGGCATTTCGTGAACACTCTGGGTGCAGAGGCAAGACCAAAGGGCAGCACACAGCAGTGGCGTAGTTACGTGGGGCCTGAGGGGGCCCGGGCCCCCGTAGATTTGGCCCTGGACCCCTGCCCCACGATCCCCTTCAACCCCCCTCAACGAAGTTCCAGCGATCAGCTGTTTCGACGCCGGCAGCGTTGCCGGCGTCGAAACAGCTGATCGCTGGAACTTCGTTGAAGAAAGGCGCTACTCGAGCGTGGAAGGAACTCTCTCTTCAAGAAAGGTACCATTTGCGGCGACGGGGCGGGCGGCGACGGCGGGGGAGACTTGGTGGCGGGAGGGGGTTTGAAGGGGATCGTGGGCAGGCCGGCAGGGGGGGAGGGTCTGATGTGGTGGTGGTGGCGGCGGCTCGGCAGGGGGGGCGGCTAAACAGTGCCCCCCACCTTGGTCTCTGGCCCCCCCCTCCTGGCGAGGTCTGGCTACGCCCCTGGCACACAGTACTGAAAATGCCATGTTCCCAGACGGAATCGGAGATACTGTCTGTGAGCTGGCAGTATCGGGTTGTGAGTATAAGCATCCTTTAAGTCCAGAGAGCATAGCCAATCGTTTTTCTGAATCATGGGAAGAAGGGTGCCCAGGGAAAGCATCCTGAACTTTTCTCGGACCAGATATTTGTTCAGAGCCCTTAGGTCTAGGATGGGACGCATCCCTCCTGTTTTCTTTTCCACAAGGAAGTACCTGGAATAGAATCCCAGCCCTTCCTGCCCTGGTGGCACGGGCTCAACCGCATTAGCGCTGAGAAGGGCGGAGAGTTCCTCTGCAAGTACCTGCTTGTGCCGGAAGCTGAAAGACTGAGCTCCAAGAGGACAATTTGGAGGTTTTGAGATCAAATTGAGGGCGTATCCTAGCCGGACTATTTGGAGAACCCACTGGTCGGCGGTTATAAGAGGCCACCTGTGGTGAAAAAACTTTAACCTCCCTCCGACCGGCAGATCGTCTGGCACAGACACTTTTATCTCGGCTATGCTCGCCCGGAGCCAGTCAAAAGCCCGTCCCTTGCTTTTGCTGGGGAGCTGCAGGGGCCTGAGGAGGCGCACGCTGTTGATGAGAACGAGCGCACTGGGGTTTAGCCTGAGCAGGCTGGCGGGCAGGTGGATTGTACCTACGCTTACTATAAGCGTAAGGAGCATTCCTCCTTCCCCCATAAAAACATCTACCGGTAGAGGTAGATGCTGAAGGCGTCTGGTGGGAGAGCTTGTCGAATGCAGTGTCCCGCTGGTGGAGTTGCTCTACCACCTGTTCGACGCACTCACCAAAAATATTATCCCCCTGGCAAGGAGCATCCGCAATCCGCTGCTGGACTCTACTCTCCAGGTTAGAGGCACACAGCCATGAGAGTCTGCGCATCACTATACCTTGAGCAGCGGCCCTTGACGCTACATCAGAAGTGTCATAGGCACCCCTGAACAGGAATTTCCTACACGCCTTCAGCTGCCTGACCACCTCCTGAAAAGGCTTGGTCTGCTCTGACGGGAGCTTCTCGACCAAGTCCGCCAGTTGCCGCACATTGTTCCGCATGTGGATGTTCATGTAGAGCTAGTAGGACTGGATCTTGGACATGAGCATAGCAGAATGGTAGGCCTTCCTCCCAAAAGAGTCTAGAGTTAGATTTATGGCCCGGGGGCGCCGAGGCATAATCTCTACTACTCTTGGCTTTCTTGAGAGCCTAGTCCACATCTCCAGAATCATGAGGCAACTGGGTCCTCATCAACTCCGGGTCCCCATGGACTCGATACTGGGACTCAATCTTCTTGGGAATGTGGGGATTACTTAAGGGTTTCGTCCAGTTCGCCATCAATGTCTGCTTCAGGACATTATGAAGGGGAACAGTGGACGACTCCTTAGGTGGGAAGGATAGTTCAGGACCTCAAACATCTCAGCCCTGGGCTCATCCTCAGTAACCACTGGGAAGGGAATGGCCGTAGACATTTCCCGGACAAAGGAGGAAAAAAAAACTCTCAGGGGGAGAAAGCTTTCTCTCTGGCGAAGGGGTGGGATCGGAAAGAAGACCACAGGACTCCTCGTCAGAGAAATACCTGGTGTCCTCCTCCGCCTCCCATGAGGCCTCACCCTCGGTATCGGACACAAGGTCATGAACTTCAGTCCGAAGCCGAGCCCATCTCGATGCCGAGGAACCCGGTCCCCTACTGCAGTGCCAAGAAGACGACTCCCGCTCCGGCGGAGACGAAGCTCCTTCCAACGACGTCAGCGGGGAGTCCTCCTGGCCGGCAGCAGGCGCTGGTGCCGCAAGCGGTACCGGTGTCACAGTCCACACCACGGGCGGACAGCCAACTGCCGCAGGGCTCGACGGTACCGCCAGCACAAGCACCGGCGGTACCGGAGCAGGAGGTCGCAGCAGCCCTTCCAGAATCTCTGGAAGTATGGCTCTGAGGCGCTTGTCCGGAGTCGCTGTCGAGGAAGGCATTGGGGCCAGTACCGGCGACGAGCTGAGAACCTGTCTGGGGCACGGAGGCGGTACCGGGCTGTCCGGAGCAGAGCACATCGACACCTCTTGTATGGAGGCCAAGCAGTCCTCCCGGCGTCGACGCTTCTCGGGTACCTAATCTTTCGGTGTCCCGGAGCTCTCGGTTCCGTGGCGGGAAGGTGAACGATGGTGGTGCTTCTTCGCCTTCGCTCGAAGCATGCCAGCGGTACCTCCCGGTACCGAAGAGGATGACGTGGAATCCAAACATCGCCTGGGGCCGGGTCCGAAGGAGGATGGTCCCTGGGGGCTTGCACCGGAGTTCTCGAGGCAGGTGGAGACCCACTCGATGGCTCACTGCTACCAGCGTGGGACCTCTGGACAGCCATCACCTGCGCTCCGGACGTCGATGCTCCTTCCGATGCCGACATCGATACCGGCAATGACCTCGGTACCGCTGGCTCCGTCGATGTCGAAAGACCGGCTGAGGCGCCGAATAGGATGTTCCATAGTAACATAGTACATAGTAACATAGTAGATGACGGCAGAAAAAGACCTGCATGGTCCATCCAGTCTGCCCAACAAGATAAACTCATGTGTATACCTTACCTTGATTTGTACTTGCCTTTTTCAGGGCACAGACCGTACAAGTCTGCCCAGCAGTATTTCCCGCCTCCCAACCACCAGTCCCGCCTCCCATCACCAGCTCTGGCACGGACCGTATAAGTCTGCCCTCCACTGTCCTCGCCTCCCAACCACCAACCTCTCTTCCCCCACCTGCTCCGCCACCCAATTTCGGCTAAGCTTCTGAGGATCCATTCCTGCTGCACAGGATTCCTTTATGCATATCCCACGCATGTTTGAATTCCGTTACCGTTTTCATCTCCACCACCTCCCGCAGGAGGGCATTCCAAGCTTCCACCACCCTCTCCGTGAAAAAATACTTCCTGACATCTTTTTTGAGTCTGCCCCCCCTTCAATCTCATTTCATGTCCTCTCGTTCTACCGCCTTCCCATCTCCGGAAAATATTTTTTTGCGGATTAATACCTTTCAAGCATTTGAACGTCTGTATCATATCACCCCTGTTCCTCCTTTCCTCCAGGATATACATGTTCAGGTCAGCAAGTCTTTGGTCATACGTCTTGGAACGCAAATCCCATACCATTCTCGTAGCTTTTCTTTGCACCGCTTCCATTTTTTTAACATCCTTCGCAAGGTACGGCCTCCAAAACTGAACACAATACTCCAGGTGGGGCCTCACCAACAACATCTTGGGGTGATAGTATCCGAGGATCTGAAGGTGACGAAACAGTGTGACAAGGCGGTGGCCATAGCAAGAAGGTTGCTAGGCTGTATAGAGAGAGGTGTGATCAGCAGAAGAAAGGAAGTGTTGATGCCCCTGCTCGCTACGGCCACCGCCTTGTCACACTGTTTCGTCACCTTCAGATCCTCGGATACTATCACCCCAAGATCCCTCTCCCCCTCAGTACCTATCAGACTCTCACCGCCTAATACGTCTCTCGTGGGTTTCTACTCCCTAAATACATCACTTTGCATTTCTTCGCATTGAATTTTAATTGCCAAACCTTAGACCATTCTTCTAGCTTCCTCAGATCCCTTTTCATGCTTTCCACTCCCTCCCGGGTGTCCACTCTGTTGCAAATCTTAGTATCATCCGCAAATAGGCAAACTTTACCTTCTAACCCTTCGGCAATGTCACTCACAAATATATTGAACAGAATCGGCCCCAGCACCGATCCCTGAGGCACTCCGCTACTCACCTTTCCCTCCTCCGAGCGAACTCCATTTACCACCACCCTCTGTCGTCTGTCCGTCAACCAGTTCCTAATCCAGTTCACCACTTCGGGACCTATCTTCAGCCCATCTAGTTTATTTAAGAGCCTCTTGTGAGGAACTGTGTCAAAAGCTTTGCTAAAATCTAAGTAGATTACGTCTATAGCACGTCGATGATTCAATTCTCCATCAAAGAATTCAATGAGATTCGTTTGGCACGATTTCCCTCTGGTAAAACCATCTTGTCGCGGATCTTGCAACTTATTGGCTTCCAGGAAATTCACTATCCTTTCCTTCAGCATGGCTTCCATTACTTTTCCAATAACCGAAGTGAGGCTTACCGGCCTGTAGTTTCCAGCTTCTTCCCTATCACCACTTTTGTGAAGAGGTACCACCTCCGCCGTTCTCCAGTCCCTCGGAACCTCTCCCGTCTCCAAGGATTTATTAAACAAATCTTTAAGAGGACCCGCCAGGACCTCTCTGAGCTCCCTCAATATTCTGGGGTGGATCCCGTCCGGTCCCATGGCTTTGTCCACTTTTAGCTTTCCAAGTTGTTGATACACACTCTCTTCCGTGAACGGTGCTATATCCATTCCATTCTCAGGTGTACTTTTGCCAGTCCCTCACGGTCCTTCTCCAGGATTTTCTTCAGTGAAAACTGAACAAAAGTATCTATTTAGCAAATTGGCTTTTTCTTCATCATTATCTACATAGCAGTTCGCTGTATCTTTTAGTCTCTCAATTCCCTTTTTAGTCCTTCTTTCACTAATAAACCTGAAGAAATTTTTGTTGCCCCTCCTTACATTTCTAGCCATTTGTTCTTCCGCTTGCGACTTCGCCAGACGTACCTCTCTCTTGGCTTCTTTCAGTTTCATCCGGTATTCCTCCCCATGTTCCTCTTCTTGATATTTTCTATATTTCTGGAACGCCAACTCTTTAGCCTTTATTTTCTCAGCTACTTGCTTGGGAACCATATCGGTTTATGTGATGTCTATGTAAATTAAATCTTGTCTTTAGCATCTGGCCTGTTTCTCCAATATAGCATCCTTCGTTACATTTTTTACACTGAATAATCAATATATATAAACGGCGAGTGACCGTACTCACCGCAAATGCGCAGTAGAGACTTCCCTCTCTGTCCCGCCCCCGCGTCAATACGTGATGACGGGGGGGGGGGGCGGGACAGAGAGGGAAACTGCGCCGCCGACGTTGCTACCGCTCCCTCCCCCCACTCGGAGTCGCCGCCGTCACCCCTCCACGCGGCCCGGGCCCTCCCTTCCCTTCCCTTCTGAACTTACAGATCCATTCGCTGAACGCAGCAACGCACATCAGCTGAGCTGCAGTGAGCCCTTCCTTCTTTGCCTGTGGCCCCCGCCCTCCTGTGACGTAACGTCAGCGAGGGCGGGACACACACAGGCAGAGAAGGAAGGGGCAGCTCAGCTGATGTGCGTTGCCTGCGTTCGGCGAATGGATCTGTAAGTTCAGAAGTGAAGAGAGGGCCCGGACCAGGTGGAGGGGTGGCGGCGGCGACGACTTCGAGGGGGGGGGAGCGGTGGCGACTTCGCGGGGGGGGGGGAGGGGAGCGGTGGTGACCGCGGGGGGAGGAAAACCTCTATACCAGCCCGTTTTTACGGGCTCAACGGCTAGTATAGACCATATTGGAAGATGAGCATGTGAAATATTCCTTTATGTTGAATATTTTTCCTTTGTGAATGACTGTGGGGTCCTGTGAAATGTTTTGGCATAGCTTGCAGCTGGATATATTGCAAGGATGTGTGCCCTTCTCTTCTTTTTCAGTCTGTGTTGGGAGTTTACCTCTGATTAGCTTGTGTTTCAAGTTGGGTGGCTGGTGGAAGGCCAGCATTGGTGGGGCTGGGAATATCTTTCAGTAATTCATCCTCTTGGAGTAGAGGCTGAAGATCTTTTATGATTTTTCTTAATTTTTCCAGCTCTGGATTGTATGTCACTATAAGGGGGATTCTGTCTGTGGCTTTTTTTTCTTTGTATTGTAGCAGATTTTCCCTGGGTGTTTTGAGGGAGGAGGCAATATTTTTGGAGATTATTTTGGGGTTGTAGCCTTTCCGTTCGAAGGATGCAGTCAGGATTTCAAGATTTCTGTCTCTGTCCCTTGGGTCACAGCAGATACGGTGGTATCTTGTGGCTTGGCTGTAAATAATGGATCTCTTTGTATGTGAAGGGTGGAAGCTGGAGTTGTGGAGGTAGCTGCATCTGTCTGTGGGTTGTTTGTATATAGCTATCACTGATTGAGACCGTGGTGTCCAAAAAATTGACTTTTTCTAGGGAGTAGTCAATTTTGAATCTGATTGTAGGATGGTATGTATTGAAAGAATAGTAAAATTGTTTCAGAGTTTCTTCCCCCTCCGTCCAAATCATAAAAATGTCATTGATGTACCTGTAGTATTTTAGAGGTTTGGTCTGGTATGTATTCAGAAATGTCTCTTCCAGCTCAGCCATAAAAAGGTTGGCATATTGGGGTGCTGTTCTGGTACCCATCGCAGTGCCCATTATTTGTAGATAGATATCATTGTTAAAGCAGAAGTAGTTGTGAGTTAAAATAAATTTGATTAATTTTGTAATAGTTTCTGGTGTATTGATGGTCCAGTGTGGATGTTTTTAGGAGTCTCCCACGTGCAACTGAACATTTTATTTATTTGTTACATTTGTACCCCACATTTTCCCACCTCTTCGCAGGTTCAATGCGGCTTACATAGTGCCGGAGAGCAGTTGTAGACTCCGGTGTATACAAATACAAAGGGGAAGTTGTGATAGGGTAAGGCTCATGTGGTAGGACCACATAGAGGAATCGTTCGACGGGAAAGTTCGGTGATGGCCATTATGAACTTTTGCGTTGTTGTGTCGCAGAGATCAGGCATTTAAGTTGGATCTGTAGGGTATGCCTTTTTAAACAGATGGGTCTTGAGTATCTTTCTGAAGTGTAGATGGTCATTTATGGTTTTCAAGTCTTTTGGTAGTGCATTCCATAGTTGTGTGCTGATGTAGGAAAAATGATGCGTAAGTTGATTTGTATTTGAGTCCTTTGCAGCTTGGGTAGTGTAGATTTAGGTACGTTCATGTTGATACGGATGAGTTGCTGGCTGGTAGGTCAATTAGGTCTGTCATGTAATCCGGTGCTTCACCGTATATGATTTTATGAACCATAGTACCGATTTTGAAGGCAATTCGTTCTTTGATTGGGAGCCAGTGTAGTTTTTCGCGAAGGGGTTTTGCACTTTCAAATTGTGTTTTTCTGAAGATGAGTGTTGCAGCTGTGTTTTGTGCGGTCTGAAGTTTCTTTAGGATTTGTTTGTTGCATCCTGCGTAGATTCCATTGCAGTAGTCAGCATGACTCAGTACCATTGATTGTATCAGGTTGTGAAATGTTTCCCTCGGGACGTATTGTTTCACACGTTTGAGTCTTCACATTGAGTAGAGCATTTTCTTTGTTGTGGATTTTACTTGGCTTTCTAGTGTAATGTTGCAGTCTCCCCCCCCCCCCCCCCCCTTTTTTTTTAAATAAGTAATTCATTTTTAAACAATGTCCATGACTGATTTAAAATCCTAACATTTGCAGCCGATCCTTTTAGCTTCTTTTTAACCATTTTCCTCATTTTGTCGTAGTCGCCCTTTCAAAAGTTAAATGCTGCTACAGTAGATATCCTTAGTGATTTCACTCCAGATATCAGCTCAAATTTGATCATGTTACGCTCATTCCCAGAGGATCCAAAACCATTACCTCTCGTACCATTACCAGCATTCTACTAAGGACTACAGCAAAATAGCTCCCCCTCTTGTCAGTTCCTGGACCAGTTGCTCCAAGAAGCAGTCATTTATTACGTCTAGGAATTTTACCTCCCTAGCACTAACTGATGTAACATTTATCCAGTCTATTGCCATACTGGGACAGACCGAAGGTCCATCCAGTCTATTGCCATACTGGGACAGACCAAAGGTCCATCAAGCCCAGCATGCTATTTCCAACAGTGGCCAATCCAGCTCACAAGTACCTGTCAAGTTCCCAAGACAGTACATTTTATGCTACTTATTCTATAAATAAGCAGTGGATTTTCCTCAAGTCAATTTTAATAACAGTCTATGGATTTTTCCCTTTAGAAAGGCATCCAAACCTTTTTTAGACCCCGCTAAGCTAACCGATTTTACTACATTTCTGGCAACGAATTCCAGAGTTTACACATTGAGTGAAGAAAGTTTCTCCGATTCATTTTAAATTTACTACTTTGTAGCTTCATTGCGTGCCCCCTAGTCCTAGTATTTTTGGAAAGAGTAAGCAAGCGATTCACATCTACCCGTTCCACTGCACTCATTTTATAGACCTCTATCATATCTTGCCTCAGCCATTTTTTCTCCAAGCTGAAGAGCCCCAGCCGCTTTAGTCTTTCCTCATAGGGAAGTCGTGCCATCCCCTCTATCATTTTCAATGCCCTTCTCTGTACCTCTTCTAATTCCATTATATCTTTTTTGAAGATGCAGTGACCAGAATTGCACACAATATTCCGAGGTACAGTCACACTATGGAGTGATATAAAGGCATTTTAATGTCCTCATTTTCGTTTTCCATTCATTTCCCAATAATACCTAACATTGTATTTGCTTGCTGAGCCACCGCACACTGTGCAGAGGGTCTCAATGTATCAACGATGCCCCCTAGATCCCTTTCCTGGTCAGTGACTCATAATGTGGAACCTTGCATTATCTATATAAATAAAACCCACCTCGAACGTTCTGAAGCTCACTCCGTGGCAGTAAAGCACTGAACTCCTGCACTCTTGGTAGGACTCTTGGTAGGCTAGGGTATCAGGAACACTCACCCTCACTCATAGCTCCGCCCTCAGCCACGCCCCATCTATACATAAAACGCACCCTCAACGTTCTAAGGCACACTTTGTGGCTTCAGGGTTCGTAAGTTCGAAGCCCCGCCCTCGCGTGAAAACACGGTGACATCGTGCCCGCCCACAGTCAGCTTCACAACGTACAGGTCATCTCCTACACAGACTACAACGCACTGACGTCTGTGACAGCTGATTCCAAACCAAAGCGGAGGAGTAGGGAAACTACTCCTCCCCCTGTCTCGACATCAGCTGTCACTGCACCGGAGTGTCAGGGAGCCGCCAAACACAGACTCCCCCCCCCCCCCCCCCACTAGCCGCATGAGTCCCAGGGGCATAGCCACGGGCGGCCCCGGGTGGGCCTGGGCCCACCCAATTTGGGGTCAGGCCCGTCCAGCAGCAGCACAGCGATTCCGGTCCCCATCATCCCTTCCCCCGTGGCATACAAGAACTTTCACCCCATCTTCCCTCACCCTCCTTGCTGGCCCGCCCATCCATGATCCAACAGGAAAAAAACCCCCACTCTCTTCTTTCAAGGATGCTCACCTCACTGTAACGAGGAGGGGTTCAGTAATAGCCTAGAAACCCTCATACACAAACGCTGTGTTCGTGCAGTAGCCAATCGCCTTTGACGCTTCATGGCTCCGCTCCCGGCCAATGGCGCATGCTGTTGCTGCAGGGTGTGATCGCTAGGATCCGAACGGGACTGTACCTGTGGTTGCCTTCACTTTGAATGCGGCAGGTTTTGGGACACAGAAGAGCGAGCAGCCAAGTGCTTAGCAACGGCAGATGGAGAGTGCCAGGAGCCGAGTGTCTGCAGGGCAGCGTGGAGTCAGGTAGGATCGCGAGAGAGGCGACAGGGCCCGGTTGCTGAGAGAGAGAAGGATGTTACGGACCAGTGCCACCTCATTCGGAGCACACTATAAGGCCTCGGCACTGTGAAACCCCATATTTCACTACAATAATACCTCAAGAGGACGTACGTCTCTACCCCCTCAGCTCTTGCTCCACTGTGCCCTTGAGCTGTTCAGTTTGTGACTGGACAGAAGGTGGAGAGCGAAGGAAGATGTTGGTGGAAGGGAGAGAGAGAGAGAAAGGGGACATGCTAGATGGAGGTGAGAGGGGAGAAGCTGCATGGAAAGAAAGAAAAGGGGGGGAAGGCGCGATGGCACCCTGTCGGGGGGGGGGGGGGGAGAAATCAGCGGTTGTGACTTCGGCAGGGGTGTGGCGGCAGGGGTCAGACCTCACACTACAAAGGCGTAAGGGGTCCTCAGGCCACAAGGGAGGGGGTCCTCACATCACACAGGAGAGGGGGAAAATAAACATGAGGGAGGGGCATAGGGAGGATGAGGTCCACATCGGCTCTTCACACCACAGATGGGGGGGGAGGGGTTCTGAGAGCAAAGACGAAGGGCGGACAAGACACCTGACAGGAGGGGTGGAGGGAGACCTGTGAGGAGGGCGGGAGACGCACCACACAGCACGGGGGAGGGGTCCTGCGACCACACAGCGGAAGAGGCAGGGGGAGCGGGTCTACCCAACACAGAGAGGCAGGGGCAAGGTATCTCTGTCACACACACAATCTCTCTCTCTCTCACAGTCAGTGTCTCTCTCACTCTCATACACTCTCTACAACACACGCTGTCTCACACTGTATCACATTCACTCTCTGTCACACAGTCACTCTCAATCTCATACACTCAATCTCACAGACAGTATGTGTATCGTACACATACTCTCTCACACAGTCTCTCAAACACTGTATGTGTGAAACACTCTCACACTCACTGTGCCTCACATACGCACTCGCACACACTCTCACTATCACACACACACATACTCTATTATAACAGACACACTCTCACACACACTCTATGAAACATACACACTCCCAGGAAAACCTTGCTAGCACCCGTTTCATTTGTGTCAGAAACGGGCTTTTTTTTTACTAGTGTAACTATAATAAAGGTTCCTCTTTCCCACATGCATCACTTTACACTTACTCACATTAAACGTAATCTGCCTTAGGTGAATCTCTATGTTCATAAAGGCAGTTACTAAATCCCAATAAATTAAATAAATTTGTAGAGGTTCTTATTCATAGTAGAGTTGTTGCTGTTTGAATCATAGAATCATAGAATTAGTGTAAGTTTCTTCTTACAACAATACTCTATCCTCTGCCTTAGACACTCTTGCACCTTTGATGACCCCGCCCTGTAAGGTGTACAAAACCCCAACCTTGGCTGACTTCTAATATCCACTACCTACGTTCCTGTACCCGCTCCGCCGAACGCCTCTGGCGGAAATCTCGGGCCCTTGCTGATTTCTTACACTTTAAGTTCATGCTGACCTCCTTCCAATCTGCTCTTTTACGTGCCAAACAGGATTATTATATCCAACTGACCAACTCTCTTGGCTCTAATCCTCGACTTCTCTTCACCACATTGAACTCTCTCCTCAAGGTGCCCCCTCCCCCAACTCCCCCTTCATTATCTCCTCAGACCCTTGCTGAATTCTTTCACAACAAGGTTGAAAAGATAAACCTTGCTTTCTCTACCTCACCACCTCTCCCTCCACTAGTCCGTTCCCCTCTCTTTCCTTCCCCTCATTCCCTTTCCTCCTTTCCTGAAGTTACTATTGAGGAAACTACACTTCTCCTTTCTTCCTCAAAATGTACCACCTGTTCCTCTGATCCCATTCCCACCCATCTTCTTAATGCCATCTATCCTGCTCTTATTCCTTTTATCTGTCACATTCTCAACCTCTCACTTTCCACTGTGACTGTCCCTGCTGCCTTTAAACATGCTGTGGTCACACCTCTCCTTCACTCGACCCTACTTGTCCCTCTAATTACCGACCCATCTCCCTCCTTCCTTTTCTCTCCAAATTACTTGAGCGTGCTGTTCACCGCCGCTACCTTGATTTTCTTTCCTCACATGCTATTCTTGACCCACTACAATCTGGTTTTCGCCCTCTCCACTCAACCGAAACTGCGCTTACTAAAGTCTCCAATGACCTATTACTGGCTAAATCCAGAGGTCAATATTCCATCCTCATTCTTCTTGATCTTTCCGCTGCTTTTGACACTGTCGATCACAGCATACTTCTCGATACCCTGTCCTCACTTGGATTCCAGGGCTCTGTCCTTTCCTGGTTCTCTTCCTACCTCTCCCTCCGCACCTTTAGTGTTCACTCTGGTGGATCCTCTTCTACTTCTATCCCTCTGCCTGTCGGCGTACCTCAGGGTTCTGTTTTTGGTCCCCTCCTCTTTTCTATCTACACTTCTTCCCTTGGTTCATTAATCTCATCCCATGGCTTTTCCTACCACCTCTATGCTGATGACTCCCAAAGCTACCTTTCTACCCCTGATATCTCACCTTGCATCCAAACCAAAGTTTCAGCGTGCTTGTCTGACATTGCTGTCTGGATGTCTCAACGCCACCTGAAATTAAATATGACCAAAACCGAGCTTCTCATTCCCCCCCCCCCCCAAACCCACCTCCCCGCTCCCCCCGTTTTCTATTTCTGTTGATGGCTCTCTCATTCTCCCTGTCTCCTCAGCTCGAAACCTTGGGGTCATCTTTGACTCTTCTCTCTCCTTCTCTGCTCATATCCAGCAGATTGCCAAGACCTGTCGTTTCTTTCTTTACAACATCCGTAAAATCCGCCCCTTTCTTTCCGAGCACTCTACCAAAACCCTCATCCACACCCTTGTCACCTCTCGTTTAGACTACTGCAATCTGCTTCTTGCTGGCCTCCCACTTAGTCACCTCTTCCCTCTCGTCGGTTCAAAACTCTGCTGCCCGTCTCATCTTCCGCCAGGGTCACTTTACTCATACTACCCCTCTCCTCAAGACCCTTCACTGGCTCCCTATCCGTTTTCGCATCCTGTACAAACTTCTTCTACTAACCTATAAATGTACTCACTCTGCTGCTCCCCAGTATCTCTCCACACTCGTCCATCCCTACACCCCTTCCCGTGCACTCCGCTCCATGGATAAATCCTTCTTATCTGTTCCCTTCTCCACTACTGCCAACTCCAGACTTCGCGCCTTTTGTCTCGCTGCACCCTACGCCTGGAATAAACTTCCTGAGCCCCTACGTCTTGCCCCATCCTTGGCCACCTTTAAATCTAGACTGAAAGCCCACCTCTTTAACATTGCTTTTGACTCGTAGCCACTTGTAACCACTCGCCTCCACCTACCCTCCTCTCTTCCTTCCCGTTCACATTAATTGATTTGATTTGCTTACTTTATTTATTTTTTGTCTATTAGATTGTAAGCTCTTTGAGCAGGGACTGTCTTTCTTCTATGTTTGTGCAGCACTGCGTATGCTTTGTAGCGCTATAGAAATGCTAAATAGTAGTAGTAGTACTATTGTATGACGTTTGCTACATGTATAATGTTGTGAAATACAAAACCTGAAAAATAATTCTCATGTGCTTTATTTTGCTATTGCTCAGATAATGAGAATCAGACTAATTTTTGTACGGTAACATCCATGGAGAAACACCCTACTTCTGATCTGCACCTGTTGTTGGGGGGGGGGGGGGGGGGGTATTTTGGATACAGAGCATGTATACTTTTAATTCATAAGAACTGCTATACTGTGTCAAACCAGAGGTACCCAGCCAGGCTTATTTTCAAAACAGGACGCCCATCTTTCGACACAAATCGGGAGATGGGCGTCCTTCTCACAGGGTCCCCAAATCGGCATAATCAAAAGTCAATTTTGGGTGTTGCCAACTGCTTTCTGTCATGGGGACGACCAAAGTTCCCGGGGTGGGGTTGAAGGCATAGCAAGGGCGGGACTTGGGCATGCCTAACACATGGTCACTAATCCCCTCCCACCCTCAAAAAAATTGTTTTAAATATTTTTTGCCAGCCTTAAATATCATACCCAACTCCATGACAGCAGTATGCAGGTCCCTGGAGCAATTTTAGTGGGTGCAGTGCACTTCAGGCAGGCAGGCGGACCCAGGCCCATGAGCCCTTCAAAACCCAACAAAAACCCACATCTAGGTGCCCCCCTTCACCCATAAGGGTTATGGCAGTGGTGTACAGTTGTGGGTAGTGGGTTTTGGGGGGCTCAGCACACAAGGGAGCTATCTAGCTGGGAGCTTTTTCTGAAGTCCACTGCAGTGCCCCCTAGTGTGCCTGGCTAGTGTCCTAGCATGTCAGGGGGACCAGTGCACTATGAATGCTGGCTCCTCCCATGACCAAAGGGCTTGCATTTGGTCGTTTCTGAGATGGGCATCCTTAGTTTCCATTAACGCCAAAAATCAGAAACAACCAAGTCATCTCTAGTGACAACCTACATTTCAAGATTTGGGTGTCCCCGACCGTATTATCGAAACGAAATATGGACACCCATCTTGTTTTGATAATACGGTTTTCCCGCCCCTTCGCCGGGACGTCCTGCGAGGACATCCTCAGGAAAACTTGGGCGCCCCTTTCGATTATGCCCCTCAGTGTCATGTATGTGATCATCATTTGTCTGCCATCCCAACTGAAAAATGAATGAGAAACCACTACACTAAAGCTCCAGCAGCATTTAGTGTACATTGAGCTACTACAGGCACCTGGCCCTTACCCTCTCTCTAAAATGTATAAAAATGCCTCTATGGACCCCCTTCCTATCCATCTTTAAAAATGTTCTCCACTGCCACCAGACCCTCTCTCCCCCTCAATATTAGCAGAGATTCTCCACCACTACTGGCCATAAAGAGTCCTCTAGTTGAGGGACTCCACTACTGTACTTTATTTTGGATAGATGGTAGGGGGAATTCCTGCTGGTAATAAGACTGCTGTAAATAGGAACACAAAGTTTGAAATGTCTATATGCAAATGCCAGGAGCCTAAGAAACAAGATGGGAGAGTTAGAATATATTGTACTAAATGAAAAATTAGATATAATAGGCATCTCTGAGACCTGGTGGAAGGAGGATAACCAGTGGGACACTGTCATACCGGGGTACAAATTATATCGTAGTGATAGGGTGGATCGAATTGGTGGAGGGGTAGCATTGTATATTAACGAGAGCCTTGAATCAAATAGATTTACAATTCTGCAGGAAACAAAACACGCCTTGGAATCACTGTGGATTGAAATTCCATGTGTAAAGGGGAAAAGGATAATGATAGGAGTGTACTACCATCTGCCTGGCCAGGACGAACAGACGGATGCAGAAATGTTAAAGGAAATTAGGGACGCAAACTGGGCAACACGATAATAATGGGTGATTTCAATTACCAAGATACTGACTGGGTAAATGTAACATCTGGACACGCTAGAGAGGTAAAATTCCTTGATGAAATCAAGGACAGCTTTATGAAGCAACTGGTACAGCAGCCAATGAGAGAAGGAAAAATTCTAGACCTAGTCCTTAGTGGAGCGCACGATCTGGTGCGGGAGGTAATGGTGCTGGAGTCGCTTGATAATAGTGATCATAATATGATCGGATTTGATATTAGCTTTGAAGTATACATAGGAAATCAAATACGTTAGCGTTTAACTTTAAAAAAAGGAGACTATGATAGAATGAGAAGGATGCGTAAAAGAAAACTTAGAGGAGCGACTGCGAGGGTCAAAAATTTACATCAGGAGTGGATGCTGTTCAAAAACACCATCCTGGAAGCCCAGGCCAAATATATTCCTCGTATTAAAAAAGGAGGACGGAAGACAAAACGACAGCTGGCGTGGTTAAAAAGTGAGGTGAAGGAAGCTATTAGAGCTAAAAGAAAATCCTTCACAAAATGGAAGAAGGAACCGACTGAAAATAATAAGAAACGGCATAAGGAATGTCAAGTCAAATGCAAAGCGCTGATAAGGAAGGCTAAGAGGGACTTCGAAAAAAAGATTGCACTGGAGGCAAAAACACATAGTAAAATTTTTTTTTTAGGTATATTAAAAGCAGGAAGCCGGCAAAAGAATCGGTTGGACCGCTAGATGACCGAGTAAAAGGGGCGATCAGGGAAGACAAAGCCGTAGTGGAGAGACCAAATGAATTCTTTGCTTCGGTCTTCACCGAGGAAGATTTGGGAGTGATACCGGTGCCGGAAATGATATTCGAAGCTGAGTCGGAGAAACTTAATGAATTCTCTGTACACCTGGAGGATGTAATGGGGCAGTTCTACAAAACTGGAGTAGCAAATCTCCTGGACCGGATGGTATTCATCCCATAGTACTGATAGAACTGAAAAATGAGCTTGCGGAGCTATTGTTAGAAATATGTAATTTATCCTTAAAATCGAGTGTGGTACCGGAAGACTGGAGGGTGGCCAATGTAACGCCGATTTTTAAAAAAGGTTCCAGAGGAGATCCGGGAAATTATAGACCGGCGAGTCTGATGTTGGTGCAGGGCAAAATGGTAGAGTATTATTAAGAACAAAATTAGAGCATATTCAAAAGCATGTATTAATGAGACAAAGTCAACATGGATTTAGTGAAGGGAAATCTTGCCTCACCAATCTACTACATTTCTTTGAAGGGGTGAACAAACATGTGGATAAAGGTGAGCCAGTTGATAAATTGTGTATCTGGATTTTCAGAAGGCGTTTGACAAAGTACCTCATGAAAGACTCCAGAGGAAATTGGAGTATCATGGGATAGGAGGTAGTGTTCTATTGTGGATTAAAAACTGGTTAAAAGATAGAAAACAGAGAGTAGGGTTAAATGGTCAGTATTCTCAATGGAGAAGGGTAGTTAGTGGGGTTCCCCAGGGGTCTGTGCTGGGACCGCTGCTTTTTAACATATTTATAAATGACCTAGAGATGGGAGTAACTTTTGAGGTAATTAAAAATGTGCTGATGACACAAAGTTATTCAAAGTCATTAAATCGCGGGAGGATTGTGAAAAATTACAAGAGGACATTACGAGACTGGGAGACTGGGCGTCTAAATGGCAGATGACGTTTAATGTGAGCAAGTGCAAAGTGATGCATGTGTGAAAGAGGAACCCGAATTATAGCTACATCACGCAAGGTTCCACGTTAGGAGTCACGGACCAAGAAAGGGATCTAGGTGTCGTCGTTGATGATACGTTGAAACCTTCTGCTCAGTGTGCTGCTGCAGCTAAGAAAGCAAATAGAATGTTAAGTATTAGGAAAGGAATGGAAAACAAAAATGAGGATGTTATAATGCCTTTGTATCGCTCCATGGTGCGACTGCACCTCGAATATTGTGTCCAATTCTGGTCGCCATAGCTCAAAAAAGATATAGTGGGATTAGAAAAGGGAGACAAAAATGATAAAGGGGATGGGACAACTTCCCTGAGGAAAGGCTAAAGCAGCTAGGGCTCTTCAGCTTGGAGAAAAGGCGGCTGAGGGGAGATATGATAGAGGTCTATAAAATAATGAGTGGAGTTGAACGGGTAGACGTGAAGCGTCTGTTCATGCTTTCCAAAAATACAAGGACTAGGGGGCATGCAATGAAGCTACAATGTAGTAAATTTAAAACGAATTGGAGAAAACGTTTCTTCACTCCACGTGTAATTAAACTCTGGAATTCGTTGCCAGAGAATGTGGTAAAGGCAGTTAGCTTACCAGATTTTAAAAAAGGTTTGGACGGCTTCCTAAAGGAAAAGTCCATAGACAGTTATTAAATGGACTTGGGGAAAATCCACTATTTCTGGGATAAGCAGTATTTGTACTTTTTTGGGATCTTGCCAGGTATTTGTGATCTGGATTGGCCACTGTTGGAAACAGGATGCTGGGCTTGATGGACCTTTGGTCTTTCCCAGTATGGCAATACTTATGTACTTATGGAAAGAGAGGCAGGGACACCCCTACCAGTAGTCTTTTTTTTTTTTTTTAACGTAGCGTCTGGGGCAGCTCGGGAGCTGTAGTAGAAGGAAGCTGCCACAGGAGCTTTACAAATATTATGATAGATAAAGAACCAGTAATCTGTCAGATGGGAGGTTGAGGGGGCATGGCCCTTATTTCCCGAGGGCCCAGATCAATTATGCCATCTCTCTCCAATACATTGAGGTGAGCTATTATGTAGTGAACTACTGTGACCTAAAGGCTGATTGCTTTAGTACACCCTCCATTAGTGTAACTGCAGTGAGTTTGCAAACAAAATAGCGCAGCGTGACTGACAGAAGGCTGTGACATTATCATATCACACCATTCCTGCAAAAAATTCACTGGCTACCAGTACAAGGCTAAATTGTAAACTATATGCCTGATCTTCAAGGAACTTTAAGGAAACGGTCCAGAGCAGTTGAAGAACAGGATCCCTCTTTAAAAACACCTCAAAGGTAGCAAAGATCCTCCCAAGGAATAGCTCTTAGCACACCCTCTGCAAAGGAAATCACATGATGTGCCATCCAGCCAAAAGTCTTCCATGAAATTAAGCCTCTTTACTTCAAAGGTTTGGCTCTTCTCTCAAGCCTTTGACGGAACAAGCAACTAACTAGTCACACACACAAGGACCAACACCAGCTGCACAAGTGTAAGAGTAGGATATGGACCTTAGTTCCCTTCTCTACAGTGCACTGCTCTAGGCTACTCTAGTGGCCTGCCTGCTGTTCTAAAAGGACTGGCCATAACATCTGAAGCTGTCAGAGGCTGATATAAACTGATTCTTGGGAGCTGAGTCACCTTTTGTGACTTGGACATGACAAACAGGTCTAGACCAAAAAGATTTTGCTTTGTTCCGTTATGATGGAAACATGTTCAAGTTTGGGAATGCCCAAATCCCACCTCAACACACCCCCCTTGTGATTTGGATGCACTACATACAAACTGCATAGAAAACAGTATTAAAAATGGGTTTCAAAAATAATGATTTGGACATTTTGGCAAAAAAATTAAAACCCTGTCCATCTGCCGCTTTTTGGACATTTTTCTGTTTTGAAAATGAGCCCCTAAATGTGGAAAGAAAAATCAGGAGTGTAAGCTTTGAAACAATTACTGAAAAATTTGTCATAATTCTTCCTAAATGGAGATGCCTTTTTCTTTGGTGACACAAATAAAATCCCATTATTCTAGGATATTCTAGTTGAGAATAAAAAGATTGATCATATACCCAAACCACAAGAGCACCCTAAAGTAAAAGGATGACAGTTAAAGCTAGAGAAGTCATTTTGTATTCCAAAATACTTTATTGGTTTTGCAGCTAACAGCTATGACTCTGCATCCAACAAACCAAAAACATTTAAGTAATCATAAAAATAGACCCTTTGGTATACAGTTTAACTCTTTACAGTACTTTGAGAAAATACAGTATATATACATTTGAGTGATTAAAGACTGAAATTCCAACCTGTGTTATTACACTGGTACATTAGTGAAATTTGGGAAGGGCCAGGAAGTGGATGAATCACTGCATTAAACTACATGCAAATACAAGATACAGCAACAGGACTGGTGGGTTCCTAGGAATCAATGTGCAGAATTATGAAGCGATGGAGCACAGTTGTAGGAGAGGTGTGTAGTTTCACAAAAGCCGCTGTTCCCTGCACTGCTAAAAAAAGTTAAAGACTATATTAAGTTAGAAAAATACAGGCATTTTAGTGAGGGATTGGTGTTTGGAGACTTTACAAAACCTGAGTGACTACAATCTAAAAGCAAAATAATACATCAACTTACAATGCAAACTTTCGCTTTGCATTTTTTTTTTTTTAAGGTCATCACAATTTTCTTACATATTCCTTCAATGGGTCAATAGGGAACAAAATGTTACCCTGTATATACACAACCCTATTTCTCTACAATCTTACCTATGAGGTGTTACTGTTCACAGGCTAAGGTTACCATAAGGCTTCAAGCTACCATTGCTATGTGTGTTTTGTTTAAGAAAATTATGGACACCAAATTGTGTCTTGTTTAGTACATAAGTACATAAGTAGTGCCATACTGGGAAAGACCAAAGGTCCATCTAGCCAGCATCCTGTCACCGACAGTACAAAAAAAACAAAACCCACCACACACACAATCCCACGAGTGGGATAAAAGTGCTCGTCTAGGATGACACCCATCACTGCATTTTATGCGATAAGATCTGTTACCTGTCAAGAAGTTCTAAGGACATTCCCGCAATTAAACTACTTGATAATCTTTCATAAGATCAATTTCTATAATTTATGAGTACTACCACTGAAGTGTCTGGGAATGAGAAAGAGTTAGGAGCCTTAACTTCCTAAAGCTATGTATTGCAGTATAGCTGCCCTGCCACCAACTGAACCCAACACAAAAAAATCACTATATATCATAGGAGAACATTAAAAACATTTTCTGTGCTGCATTATTACAAAAACAATGTTTTACTTTTGAGTCTTTTACCTCCTGTTTGAGTATGAGTTGATGTGTCTCCCACTCAAAAATGTCCTTCAATTTCAAGTTTTGTTAATTTTACTATAAAATAACACGAGCAGTTTTGCATTTGTTTGTGCCTGGCGTATTAATGCAACAGAATCTGCAATTAACTCTCATTGTACAGCAGCTTTGTTGAATTAGAAACCGTGTCCTGTCCCTGTAAATAGAGAGCTGTCTTTCTGCAGTAAGAGGAACAAGTTAGATGCAGATATAGTAGTTACTTCCCTGTCCCCAGAGGGCTTACAATCTAAAGGCCCTAATACACAAAGCTCCTTTCCCATAGACAACAAGAGACCCTATAGTCTACGGCTGCCAACTAGATCCAGATTTGCCCAGCAGGGTAGATCCAGTCCTGTTTACACCCCACTGCATGCAGGGACTTATGGTTCTGATTTCCCCATTGAATTCCCTAAGAAAAGTAAGGCTACAAGTCCCTGCATAAATTGGGGTAAGCCCAGAACTAGATCAACCCTGTCAGGCAAATCCGGATCTAGTAGGCAACCCTACTCGGGCCCGAGGCAATGGCGTGAAGTGACTCGCTCAAGATAAGGAGCATCAGTGTTGAAGCAGGATTAATGCTGTGACCCTCTTGGCGTGTTACACCTCCTTTTTCACATGCATACCTGTTTTACCCTGCACTGGTGCACACACTCACTACTGCAAGTCTGTTCCTTATTCATCCCTATGTTAACCTGAACATCTAATAAAGATTTGTACTGATTTCAGTTTCAATCTGAACTATGAATATAAGGCATGACAAATTATGGGAAATGCAGAAAAGCCTCATGAATGTAGGGCAAAACAGAACCATTTCCTAAAGAAATATCTATGACTTAGTTGCAGAAAGATAACATTTTTTTTTGAGTAGCTTTTTCTCCCATTGGTTGTGGAGTTGTTTTCTACTACCCCTTTTTTCTGGCCCAATTTGAAACCAGTGATAGAATCCCCTTTTGGGGGTTAGGCTGTCAGTTTCTGAACTTCCCCTGGGCTGTTAAGGTTTCACTTTGTTTAATTTAAATTAGTTCAGTCTGGCAGAATTACCTCACAACTGAAACTATAAACAAAGTTACAGAATTAGTTCTTTGGAATCTCTTAACATGGAACATTCCAACAATACTTTTAGGAATGGGCAGGCTTCCTTGATATCTCTTTGCTATTTATTTGGTTTCATAACACCAACCTTATAGCTCACATACACTTAAATAAACCCTAAAACATAGAACAGTAATCTTTCAGAAAACAACAGTATTTCTGGAGTAACCATTTAAAAGAATTTCCAGCCAACACTCTTTGCAGTCAGTTTATCTAATCCTACTTTAATTCCATAATACACAGGTGCGGTTCCTGCTTTCTTAGAGGAAATCAACATTAAAGCTCATGTATCCTATCAAATGAGCACCAAATAAGCTTGCCCAGATAAGCTCTAACAATTGCAGCCAACTGGAAATTTGGCTTTCCTCATCTCTTCCTTCCCCTGCTCAGTAGGGGTGTGCAGCAAACAGACTACTTTCTCCATGGGGCACATTCACACACTCGGATCCTCCCCTGAAGTTCATGCGACACTCGCAGCAGACATTTCTTCCTCAGTTTTCCTGGCAGCACACACACATACACATGCAGATGTGTTCTTTCACGCCATATTCCGATAATATGGACTCACAAAACGGCCAGGTTTTCCAACCTCTGATCTTTGCTCCAACACCAGACCCAAGTGGTGTGGACCAAAAGTTGTGGCAAGCTCAACCTGGGGTGCGAGCTGCCAGTGCCTCCTGCATCTTCTCCCGGCAGCAGGCATACTTCTGAAGGATCTGCTTTACGTGCTCCTCTTCCTCACGCTGCAAGATCCGCAGGAAGTTCTGAAGTTCTGGCATGCTGAATGCATCCCACTACAGAGGAACAGAGGAGTAAAAGATCATTTATTTTAGGTGTTTGCATCCAGTTATGCACCATCATCTAGTCAGATTCTATTGACCAATCATGTATTTCTTGAAAAATACCAGAGACAGCAAAAATGTGAAGAAAGTAGTGATATTCTGCATGTTTTTCTGGTCATTGCACAAAGAATTCTGGATCTGTAGACCTGTTTTAATATATGTGAATTATAGGACAAGTTCCAGAATGGATAGTGTGTAAAAATATAAGGCTTGATTAACATATCCTTCTGGGCTTCAGTTCTGCATCTGCTGCACTGATCTAACAGGAGACTTAAAAACAAATTTAAAATACTGGAAGATCAAGTGAGGACCAGGCTTCTGTTGCTGCTATTATCCAGTTAAAGCTGGCTGAACAGAGGAGTACGAAGTACAGTCACTTGAGCACCTTGTCTAGTCTACCCATTTATACTCCTGTCATACTCACATTAACATCTCCTGTCTCATTCTCCTTTAGTACAAAGCTTAGGATCTTTTCGCTAGGACCCGCCAGGAGTCGCAGATGCAAAGGCTTCTCCTCATCAGATAGCTTACGCAAGTACACTGAAATAAAAGAAACACAGTATATCCATCTGGACTGCATCTTACTTTAAAAGGTGTTAAGATATGAACATGATCTCAAACTATGCCACCACCAGTAAACTACATGAAATTACCCATAAGCTAGTTTTCAAAATAAAGCAAAGTGAAGTTACTCACCTATATTAGGTGTTCTCCAAGAACAGCAGGACACTCACATCTGGGTGACGTCATCCAACAAAGCTCTCAGCAGAGATGCTCTCCAGCATTCTAACTTCTAGAAGCTCCTGCCCACCAACATGCGGGACCAGGCATCTAATACACTAAATACAACTCTCCTAGGGGAGGAGGGTGGGGATGTGAGAATGTGTTTCCTGTCCTCAGAGAACATCTGTTACAGGTGAGCACTTTCTTAGAGGACAAGGACATCATATACTCACATCTAGGAATCCCTAGATACCAGAATGTCTGAAACAAAACAAGAGGGGGAATAAACAGAATATGAATGATTATCAGCAAGGCTCACAACTGTTTTTATCACCCTGGAAAAGAAAAAAAAATGGGCCTAGGGAGGGGGCGGGGAGAGAGAACTGGATTCCAGACCCCAAATAAACGTTGAAGGAATGTTTGATCAAACCAGCTGTTGCGTTGGAACTCTTGCTCAAGAAAGTAATGGTATGTAATGTGTGGACAGAAGACAACTTTGCAGTCTTGCAAATCTCCTCCATGGGGGCTGATCTCAGGTGGGGTACTGACACAGCTATGGATCTGACATTATGAGCCATGACGCTTCATATTCAGTCCAGCCTGGGCATAAGTAAAGGCGATGCAATCTGCTAGTCAAGTGGACAGTGCGCATTTACCGATAACAGCCCTCAATGTGTTGGGGTCAAAAGAAACCAAGAGCTGGGTGGACTTATGAGCTTTAGTCCACTCCAGATAGAAGACTAAGGCTCTCTTGAGGTCTAACATAGACTTTCACTGGGATGGATGGGAAAATTAGGTTCTTACCTTGGTAATTTTCTTTCCTTTAGTCACAGCAGATGAATCCATTACGAATGGGTTGTGTCCACCTACCAGCAGGGGGAGATAGAGAACACTGAAAACCATAGTGCCTCTAGGACGGCTAGCTCCATCTGCCTCTCAGTATTTTGAAGCTTCCAAAGCAGTGTTAAACTGCAAAGTAGCATAACATGAACTTTCCTCACAGCGAACGAATGCCCCAGAACAGGAGCAATAACACAAAGGAGGGATGAATTCAACCTCCTGTAGTAGAACTGAAATCCTAAAGACTGTTTTCCAACTTCTCCCAATGAGGGAACATGTCTGCAGGAAAAACTGAACACAAAACAGAGGCAATCAGGGAGGGATCATGGATTCATCTGCTGTGACTAAAGGAAAGAAAATTACCAAGAACCTAATTTTCCCTTCCTTGTCATCAGCAGCAGATGAATCCATTACGAATGAGATGTATCAAAGCAACCCCTAGATAGGGCAGGAACAAGCCACACCACGCGCAAGCACTTGTGCTGCAAAAAGCGCGTCCCTCCTGGCAGCCACATCCAGCCTGTAATGACGGGCAAAAGAGAGCTTAGAAGCCCAAGTAGCTGCACTACATATCTCTTGAAGAGAGAGTGCTCCCGTCTCAGCCCAAGAGGAAGAAATTGCTCTTGTGGAATGTGCCTTAAAGGCGTCAGGCGGAGGCCGGCCAGATAGCAGATATGCAGAAAAAATGGCTTCCTTAAGCCAATGGGCTATAGTGGCTTTAGATGCTGGAGACCCTCTGCGAGGACCTGACAACAATACAAAAAGGTGATCAGAGGTCCTGAAAGCATTTGACATCTGCAGATACTGCAACAGAGCCCTGCGCACATCCAGAAGGTGCAACTGCCCAAAAGATTCCGGAAACTCTTCCCTAGAAAAGGAGGGCAGAAAAATAGGCTGGTTTAGGTGAAACGCTGAAACCACCTTAGGCAGGAAGGAAGGCACAGTACGTACCGTAACTCCGGACTCCGAGAATTGCAGAAATGAGTCTCGACAGGACAGCGCCTGGAGCTCAGACACCCGTCTTGCCGATGTAATGGCTACCAAAAAGACTGCCTTTAGAGTCACATCCTTTTCCTAAGCTTGCCTCAGTGGCTCGAAGGGTGAACACTGAAGAGCCTTTAATACTAGCCCCAAGTTCCAAGCTGGACAAGGGGCCCGCACGGGAGGCCGGAGCCGAAGCACCCCTCTAAGAAACCGTGCAATGTCCTGATGCGCAGCCAGGGAGAGGCCCGAGACCTTCCCCCGAAAACATGCCAAGGCTGCCACTTGAACACGTAGGCCAAGCCTTTTTGGACACCATCCTGCAAAAACTCAAGTATCAACGAGACAGAAGCCCGCATGGGTGTGATCGCTTTAGAAGCACACAAAGCCTCAAACTGGTGCCAGATCCGAGCACAGGCCACGGAAGTGGAATGCTTGCGGGCCTGCAAGAGAGTGGAGATGACCTTGTTAGAATAGCCCTTGTCTCTCAATTGCGCCCTCTCAATAGCCATGCTGTAAGACCAAAGCGGCATGGATCCTCCATGGTCACCGGGCTCTGCGTCAACAGGTTCGGTACCAGAGGCAAGGGAAGGGGAGCCTCCACCAGAGGTCCGCATATCACGGCCGCCTGGGTCAATCCGGAGCAATGAGGATCAACACTCCTTGATGCAGCCGAATTCGCAGGGGTCGCCGCCCTATTAAGGGCCAAAGAGGGAACACATACAAGAGGCCCAGAGACCAGGGTTGAGCCAAGGCATCCAATCCTGCCGAACGAGGATCTCTCCGTCTGCTGAAAAAGGACGGGACTTTGGCATTTGTGCTTGAGGAAATAAGATCCGCTACAGGCGTTCCCCATTTGGCACAGATCTGAAGGAACAGTTCATCTGCCAGTTCCCACTCTGCAGGGTCAATTTGATACCTGCTTAGAAAATCGGCTTGCACGTTGCTCTGACCTGCTATGTGAGCTGCTGACAGAAGCTGCAGATGTAGCTCGGCCCAGTGGCATATCTGAGCGGCCTCTGCGGCCAGTGCTTGGCACTGAGTGCCGCCTTGACAATTTATGTAGGCCACTGCTGTCGTGTTGTCCGACAGAACTCTGACAGCAAGTCCCTCCAGAGTCTTGTGAAAGGCCAGAAGAGCCTGGAATATCGCTCTCAGTTCCAAGCGATTGATGGACCACCCCGTTTCCTCGGGTGTCCACAGACCCTGGGCATAGCTTCCCTAGCAATGTGCTCCCCAGCCCTTCAGGCTGGCATCCGTTACCACCAGGCACCAATCGGGAAGCGCTAGCAGCATTCCTCGCCGCAGCATGCTGTCTGAGAGCCACCACTCCATACTGAATCGGGCCGCAGGGAGCCACGTGAGTCTGCGTTGATAATCCTGGGACATAGGAGACCATCGTTGAAGCAGGGCAATCTGCAGAGGTCTCATGTGCGCTCTCGCCCATGGCACCACTTCCAAGGGGGCCGCCATCGACCCCAACAGCTGGACAAAGTCCCAAGCTCGCGGGCGAGGCATCCGCAGACGGACCTGATTCTGAAGCTTGCACCGCCTTTGGTCGGGTAGAAAGACAAACCCCGAGGCCGTGCCGAACCGGACCCCCAAATATTCTAGAGATTGAGAGGGAGTCAAGTGACTTTTGGGTATATTGACGACCCAGCCCAGAGATTGCAGTACTGAGACCACTCTGGCTGTTACGTGATGACTCTCTTCTGCAGAGTCCACTCTGATGAGCCAGTTGTTGAGGTACGAGCGAACCTGCATACCCTCTCGCCTGAGAAAGGCAGCTACTACCACCATTACCTTGGAAAAGGTTCAGGGAGCTGTGGCGAGGCCAAAAGGCAAGGCCCGAAACTGGAAATGTTTTCCCAACACCGCAAACCGGAGGAACCGTTGGTGCAGGGGACATATAGGAATGAGCAAGTTAGCTTCTTTCAGGTCCAGAGACGTGAGGAACTCTCCTGGCTGACCCGCCGCAATGACGAAGCGCAGGGTTTCCATGTGAAAATGCCGCACTCTTAGTGACTCGTTGACTTTCTTTAAGTCGAGAATGGGCCGATAAGACCCGCCTTTTCGCGGCACCACAAAATAAATGTAGTAACGACCGCAGCCGTGTTCGGCGAGAGGCACAGGGATCACCGCTCCAAGGTGCAACAAGACTTGTAAGGTCTCCTCTACCACCGCCTGTTTGACGGCAGTGCCACATCGGGACTCCACAAAAACGTCTCTCACCGGGGCACCGAATTCCAATCGGTAACCTTCTCTGATCAGGTCCAGGACCCACTGATCTAAGGTAATCTTGGTCCACTCCTCAAGAAAGAGGGAAAGGCGTCCTCCTACAGCTGTAAAGGAGGAGTGGACCGGCGTCCCATCATTGTGGAGGACGGCCCTGAACTCCTGGCCTTGAGCCTGCCGCTGCGGAGCGTTTGTCCGAGCAAAAGGAGTTCCTCTGCTGAAAGCGGGCACGTTGAGTAAACCCAGCAGAGTGCCCCGGGCGATACCTTCTAGCTTCACGGAAGCGAGGTCTGGAGGAGGAGGGAACCACCTGACCCTTGGAAGAAGGCTGCGGCCTATCCTCAGGTAACCTCTGGGGTTTAGCATCCCCCAGGTCTTTAACAATCTTCTCCAACTCCTCTCCAAATAACAGAAGGCCCCGAAAGGGCAACTTCACCAGCCTTTGCTTAGAGGCCATGTCAGCCGCCCAATGCCGTAGCCATAGAAGGCGAAGGGCGGATACCGCCACAGACATCTGTTTAGCCGAAGCTCTGACCAGATCATAGAGGGCGTCAGCTAAAAATGTCAAGGCTGACTCCATTCGCGGTGCAACCTCAGCGAGGGACTCCACACCATCCACGGGATGTTCCACTGCCTGTTGTAACCAAGAGAGGCAGGCTCGAGCAGCATAAGAACTGCAAACAGACGCCCTTAAGGCTAGGCCCGAAATCTCAGGACCGTTTTAGCGCTGATTCCAGCCGCCAGTCCTGAATGTCCTTCAGGGCAACCCCTCCCTCAACTGGAAGGGTGGTCTTTTTTGTCACCGCCGTGACTAAGGCATCCACTTTAAGCATCCCAAAACGGGCCGAGTGCTCCTCACTCAGAGGATAAAGATGTCCCATCGCCCTGGCCAATTTCAAGGGCCCCTCAGGGTCAGCCCATTGAGCAGAAATAAGCTCTTGGATGGAGTCATGTAAAGGAAAGGTTCAAGCAGGCTTCTTAGTACTTGCCATCCTTGGATTACCAGAGGAGGCCTCGCCTTTAACAGGATCATCAATAGGGCCTGTAAGGCATCAGAGATAAGTGCTGGCAGCTTATCGCGGTGGAAAATCCGAACCGCAGTGGGATCATCCAGATCCAGTGGCAAACCAGCACCTTCCTCTGGCTCCTCAGACCACGAAGGCCTGCCAAATCCCTCAGAGTCCCCACAGCCCGACCACCTGGGGGGGGGGCACTCTCCAATGGGGAATTTACTTGTCTATGCTTAACGTGCATCCAACGCTCAGGGGAATCCACGTCTGACATCAGCCCCGGGCCATCATCAATCGGAGGGGGACCAGGTAGCAACGCAGTGTCAGACACCTGTGGCAGAGCTCTTTTCAGCATGAAGGCTTTATGTAAAATAAGCACAAACTCGGAAGAAAAATTCACCCTGACCTCCCGTCTCCGAATTAGGCGCCACGGGGAACGGAGCTCCTCTGGTAGCCTCGGCCCGAGGCACCCCTCTGCTCTCAGACTCCTCCACAACTGCGGGGGTCGAGCCATGCGGCGCTTCCAAGATGGTGCCCGCTGCCAGCTCCATCGAGCGGGAACCATCATCACTCGCCATGCTCGTACTGGGCTCTACTGTCTAAACAGCACGTTTTACAGAGCCCTGCTGCTGATCTGCACTTGTCACAACGGGAACAGCGCTTAACTCCCTCAGCAGCCATTGCTGAAAAACGGCAGAATAAAATTCAAAATGGCAGCTTTGCGCCAAAATCACCCCGATCGGAATGCCGTCCGCGGGCCCTCCCCGGAGGAGCTGAGTACCACTCTTACCTCAAAGGACCAATTCCACGAGCTCCGGTCACGCTGCACAGTCAGGAAAAGCCTCAGAAATAGCAGCGCTGTAAAAGCGCAAAAATTTTTTTTTTTTTAAATGTTGTGAGGAACGTTGGAGGCAAACAGCTACAGAGGCACTCCGGAGGCAGAAGAGGGTGGAAGGGTAAGGCAGGGAATCAGCAAACCTATGTGCCTTTAAAGTGGGCTCCACTTAGCCACAACACCCCTGCTACAACTGGCAAAAGCACAGGAGCCACCCCAGGCAGAATCTTCAAGGAGCTGAACAAGCTGCGTTCAACCCTGCTGGGAGATAGAGAAATACTGAGAGGCAGATGGAGCTAGCCGTCCTAGAGGCACTATGGTTTTCAGTGTTCTCTATCTCCCCCTGCTGGTAGGTGGACACAACCCATTCGTAATGGATTCATCTGCTGCTGACAAGGAAATAGGATTTTGGGAAGAATGTTGGCAGAACTGACTGGTTAAGATGGTACTCCAACACCACCTTCAGAAGGAACTAAGGATGGGTATGGAGAACTACTTTGTTGTGATAAAATCTCACGTAAGGTGGATCAGCAAAACTAGGGCCTGGAACTGAAGTGATTGCCATCAGAAATGAAACCTTCCAGGTTAAAAGATTTAGATGACATGTGTCAAGTGGCTTGAAAAGTTTTTTCATCAGCCAGACAGAGACAATGCTGAGATCCCACAACACTGTAGGGGGCTTAATGGTAGGTTTAAGCATTAACAAGCCCTTCATAAAGCGAGCTAAAGGCAGAGCAGAGATGGGCTTACCTTCCACACAATGATGGTAAGTGTTAATTGCATTAAGGTGAACTCTTATGGAATTGGTTTTAAGACCAGATTCAGAAAGATGTAGAAGGTATTCAAGCAGTTTTGTGTAGGACAGGAAAAAAAGGATCTAGGGCGTTGCTCTCAAACCAAACAGTAAACCTCTTCCTAGAAGCTGACAAACCAGGATGCTCAGTTTCCAGCAACCAGAATCTGCAGTTTGGTTTCAACTGAAGCATCGAAATAGGTGGAGACCTCTTAAGTCGATGCATCCTGGAGCCATGTCTCCGATGTTGAAGTTAATGGACTGGTCTTTTCTTTTTTGCGCCACTGTTGTTGACTCTTAGTCCTCCTTGATGAAAGCTGCGACGAGTTTACACCAAGGAGATTATGGTCAGGTCCCAGGCATTGCAAGCACCAAGAATGAGTGTCCATGAGGAACATGGTCTTACTAGACCTAGAACATATTTTAAATCACTGGGAGTTTTCTGGGACATGAGAGGAAAAATGGCCGAAGCAAAATCAAACAGCTCAATTTAGGTGAAAATGGGAAAATTTAACCACCAGGGTGCTTATGGCCTAGGGGGCCAAAAGAGTTGTGGAAAAAGAAAACTTACCAAAATCACTGAACACACTAAGAGGATCAGTGCCATACAAGGAGGGAACAAAACGACAGGCAGGCAAAACGCAACTGGGCAAACTCGCATCAAGATGGTGCACGTGAGGGAGAGAGCAAACAGAATCCTCTGAGCTCTGGCAAAGTGGGGGGGGTGGAGGAGAGGAGAGGACTACTGCCTGGTTCTGGTGACAGAAGCAGGTGGGAACTTGTGCAATCAACAATCCCAAAAGTTTCCAGAAGTTAGAATGCTGGAAAAGAGTGTCTCCGCCAAGGGTTCCGTCAGAAGGCATAATCCAGATGAGAGTATAGTATGTCCTGCTTGTCTTGGGGAAACAATGACACTTAAAACAAATGTCCAATTGTTCTAACAAAACAGTACTGCTATGAATCTTATTGCAAATGTTTCAGCAACAATGGCCAAAGAAAGTCAAGTCACATTAGATAACTGGTGTTCAACTTTCTGAATCTGTCAGAGCTTTGACAATTTGAATTTTCTTTATTTGGAAACCCCCTTAAGCACCAACACCAAAACATTTGTAATAAGATGTACAGCGTTAGCAGCTTTGCTGGGACAAGTGAGCATTTCTTTTAATCACCAATAGTCACTTTTTTTTTTTTTTTTTAAGCCGTGACACTCATTTTTCATTGGTGTGAGAGCAAAGGTATTGAATTCAGAAGTGTTGCTCTGTAACCTTCTGAAACACCCCACAAAGTCACGAGAATTTTCCTCTCATTTAATTTTGGCAACTGATACTCTTAAATATGTCAAGATTATGTACTATGTATACATACCTCCAGATTCTATATAGCGCAACTAAGCTGACATGCAAATCCAGTCATATTCTGAATTTGCACATGTAACCTAATTAGTTAACAAGCCAATCAGCACTGAATTGCCAATTAACAAGCAATTGACATGAATTGGCATTAGAATGTATGCACACAACTAAGTGTACTCTAAAATGATGCACATAAATTCGAATAAACACAGCTGAAAAGGGGGCATGGAATGGGGGGGGGGGGGGGGGGGTCGTGGGTATTTCTAGAATACACTTGGTCCATATCTAATTTAGTTGTGGGAATTTACACAATGCCTGCGACTAAACTTGGCTGCGTGGATGGCCACTCAGTACATTCAATAAACCGTGACAAAATTTAGACATCTAATAATTTGCTCCAACGTTCGAATGTGTGTCACTGGGATTGTAACCATCTCCTGACGTCATGAACGCAGTGAGAGACACTGGAACGTTGCAGGAGCAGCTTCAGCCCTTCCTCCACACGCATCAACATTCCTGCCCCTGCCACAATGCCCACCCCCCCTCTGACGTCGGGAGATGTTAATCCTCCGATTTTCTCCGCCCAAAAAAGTTTTACCTCCTGCTCTGCAGAACCCATACTCCCCCCCTTCTGTCGTTTCAGGACCCCCCCCTCTGCCCCTCCCCTTCGTAACAGCCAGCTGTTTAAAAGTTTTTACCTCCTGCACGCAGGGACGCCGCTTCAGACAGCCTTTTCTTTCGCTTCTCTTTCAGCTGTTCCTGTGGTCCTGCCCATGAGGGAGGGACCACAGGAACAGCTGAAAGAGAAGCGAAAGAAAAGGCTGTCTGTAGCGGCGTCCCTGCGTGCAGGAGGTGAAAACTTTTAAACAACAGCCGGCTCGTACGAGGGGGATCCTGAAACGACACAGGGGCGACGGGATTCCTGGAACTCCACTGGAAGGGGAGGGGCGAGAGGGAGAGGGGGGAAGAACAGGGGGTGCTGTAAACTCTCGGTCTCACAAAGAGTCTGTGCATCGCACACATACTCTCATACTCGCTCTCTCACACACACACACTGTATCTGTGTGAAACACACTCTCTCACACACACTGTATCTGTGTGACACTCTCTCTCTCTCACAGACACACTCGTACCCAGTCTCACTCTCTGTCACACACACACACTCGCACAGTCACTAGTTCTCTCTCACACAGTCACTCTCTCAAACATACACACTCCGAGGAAAACCTTGCTAGCGCCCGATTCATTTGTGTCAGAAACGGGCCTTTTTTTTATTAGTATTCTATAAAAGTATGCCTAAATAGCGAAGATACTAACCTGTAGCAGGTATTCTCCGAGGACAGCAGGCTGATTGTTCTCACAAGTGGGTTGACGTCCGCCTCGGCCCAGGAAGCGGGAAACTTTTTCCAGCAAAAATATAAAACTTTGCCAGAGTCTTCTGGCACGTGAGCAGAGCGCATTGCACATGGGCGGACGACTTTCCGCCCGTCACGACCTCAATTAAATCAAAAAGCATATAAATAAGAAAACAACTCCAAAGGGGAGGTGGGCGGGATTATGAGAACAATCAGCCTGCTGTCCTCGGAGAATACCTGCTACAGGTTAGTATCTTCGCTTTCTCCGAGGACAAGCAGGCTGCTTGTTCTCACAAGTGGGGTATCCCTACCATCCAGGCTCACTCAAAACAATGAACATTGGTCAACTGGGCCTCACAACGGCGAGGACATAACAGATTGACCTGAAAACAAACACTAACAAAGTGCAGCCTGGAACAGAACAAAAATGGGTCTAGGGGGGTGGAGTTGGATTCTAAACCCCAAACAGATTCTGCAGCACTGACTGCACAAACTGACTGTCGCATCGGGTATCCTGCTGAAGGCAGTAGTGAGATGTGAATGTTTGGATAGATGACCATGTTGAAGCATTGCAAATCTCTTCAATGGAGGCTGACTTCAAGTGAGCCACTGACGCAGCCATGGCTCTAACATTGTGAGCTGTGACAGGGCCCTCCAGAGTCAGCCCAGCTTGGGCGAAAGTGATGGATGTGCAATCTGCTAGCCAATTTGAGATTATGCGTTCCGATGGCGACTCCCCTCCTGTTGGGGTCGAAAGAAACAACTGGGCGGATTGTCTGAAGGGCTTTGTCCCCTCTACATAAAAGGCCAATGCTCTCTTGCAGTCCAAGGTATGCAAACTGCTTTCGTCAGGGCGGGTACGAGGACGGGGAAAAAATGTTGGCAAAACAATTGACTGGTTCAGATGGAACTCCGATACCACCTTCGGCAAGAACTTAGGGTGCCTACGGAGGACTACTCTGTTGTGATGAAACTTGATATAAGGTGCATGCACTACCAAGGCCTGAAGTTCACTAACTTTACGAGCTGAAGTAACAGCCACCAAGAAAACGACCTTCCAGGCCAAGTACTTCAGATGGCAGGAATTCAGTGGCTCAAAAGGAGCTTTCATCAGCTGGGTGAGAACGATGTTGAGATCCAGTGACACTGGTGGTTTGACTGGGGGCTTTGATAAAAGCAAACCTCTCATGAAGCGAACTAAAGGCTGTCCAGAGATAGACTTACCCTCTACACAGCGATAAGCACTAATCGCACTAAGGTGAACTCTTACAGAGTTGATCTTGAGACCAGATTCTGACAAGTGTAGAAGGTATTCAAGCAGACTCTGTGTAGGACAAGAAAGAGGATCTAGGGCCTTGCTGTCACACCAGACGGCAAACCTCTTCCATTTGAAAGAGTAACACCTCTTCATGGAATCTATTCTGGAAGCAAGACTCGGGAGACACCCTCTGAAAGACCCAAGGAGGCAAATTCTAAGCTCTCAACATCCAGGCTGTCAGAGCCAGAGACTGGAGGTTGGGATGTAGAAGCGCCCTCTTGTTCTGAGTGATAAGGGTTGGAAAACACTCCAATCTCCACGGTTCTTTGGAGGACAACTCCAGAAGAAGAGGGAACCAAATCTGACGCGGTCCGAAGGCTGCAATCAGGATCATGGTTCCGCAGTCTTGCTTGAGTTTCCGCAAAGTCTTCCCTACTAGAGGTATGGGAGGATATGCATACAGAAGGCCCGTCTCCTAATGTAGGAGAAAGGCATCCGACGTTAGTCTGTCGTGGGCATGAAGCCTGGAACAGAACTGAGGGACCTTGTGATTCACCTGAGTGGCAAAAAGATCAACCGAGGGGGGGTGCCCCATGCTCGCAAGATCTTGCGGACTACGCCCATGTTCAGTGACCACTCGTGAGGTTGCATTATCCTGCTCAACCTGTCGGCCAGACTGTTGTTTACGTCTGCTAGATAAGTGGTTTGGAGAAACATGCCGTGACAGCAAGCCCAAAGCCACATCCAGACGGCTTCCTGACACAGAGGGCGAGATCCGGTGCCCCCCTGCTTGTTGGTTTAAAACATGGCAACCTGATTGTCTGTCTGAATTAAGATTACTCTGTTGCACAGCCGATCTCTGAAAGCCTTTAGAGCGTTTCAGATCCAGGAGGTTGATTTGCAGACCCTTTTCTTGAAAGGACCAGGCTCCCTGAGTGTGAAGCCCATCTACATGATCGAATTGTCCACCACTAAAGAGAATTCCGAAAGCTGGTGGACAGTTGGACTACATCTGCCGAGCCGTGACCTGCTGAGACATTCGAATAATGGACACCAGGGACAGAAGGTTGTCCGCCCTTGCCTCGGCGAGATAAGCTCGAGCTGAGTGCTCAGCAGAGCTCCAATGAATTCCAATTTTAGGACTGGAGTGAGAAGAGGGGACTTGGGATAGCTTATGATGAGCTCCAGCACCTGAACAGTCATTCGCATGGACTCCAGAGCACCTTCCTTCGAGGTGCTCTTCACCAGCCAATCGTCGAGATAAGGAAACTCCCAGTCTGCGTAGAGACGCTGCAACTACAGCTAGGTATTTTGTAAACATTCTAGGCGCAGATGCTAGACCAAAAGGCAGTACAATGTACTGAAAGTGCTGTGTTCCCAGCCGAAATCGAAGATACTTCCTGTGAGCTGGAAGTATCGAGATGTGGGTGTAAGCATCCTTTAAGTTCAGAGAACATAGCCAATCATTTTCCTGAATCATGGGAAGAAGGGTGCCCAGGGAAACCATCCTGAACTTTTTTCTTGGATAAGAAATTTGTTCAGGGCCCTTAGGTCTAGGATGGGACACATCCCCCGTTTTCTTTTGCACTAGGAAGTATCTGGAATAGAATCCCAGCCCTTCTTCACCTGGGGGACGGGTTCGACCGCTTGGGCCTGTAGAAGGGCGGAGAGTTCCTCTGCAAGGACAGCTTCCGGTGGGCAATTTGTAGTCTTGGATTCCAGATTGAGGGTGTATCCTAACCGGACAATTTGAAGAACCCACCGGTCGGAGGTTATAAGAGGCCAGTTTTGGTGAAAAAAAACAAAACATTAAGCTCTCCCCAACCGGCAAGTTGTCCGGTATGGACACGTTTACTGAGGCTATGCTGAACTGGAGCCAGTCAAAAGCCCATCCCTTGCTTTTGCTGGGGAGCCGCAGTGGCCTAGGCGCACGCTGTCGACGAGAACGAGTGCGCAGAGACTGAGCCTGGGCAGGCTGCCGAGAAGCAGGAGTGTACCTACACCTAGCACAGGAATAGGGAGCACTCCTCTTCCCTCCAAAAAACTTCCTAGATGAGGAGGTAGTAGCAGAAGACGCCCTGCGGGAGAGAGAATCCATAGCATCATTGCGCTTCTTGATCTGCTCAACTAGATCCTCTACTTTCTCAACAAAAAGGTTATCACCCCGGGCAAGGAACATCCGCCATCCGCTGCTGGACTAAATGATCCAGGTCAGAGACACGCAGCCATGAGAGTCTGCGCATCACTATACCTTGGGCAGCGATCCTGGATGCTACATCAAAAGTGTCACACATACCTCTGGCCAGGAATTTTCGACACACCTTCTGCTGCCTGACCACCTGGCAAAAAGGCTCGGCCTGCTCCAGAGGGAGTGCGTCAACCAAGCTGGACAGTTGCCTCACCAAGTTCCGCAAGTGGATGCTCGTGAACAGCTGGTAAGATTGAATTTTGGCAGCGAACATAGCGGCCTGATACGTTTTCCTCCCAAAAGAGTCAAGAATCCTAGCTTCTCTGCCTGGGGGCGCTGAGGCATAGTCCCTAGTACTCTTGGCTCTCTTGAGGGCGGAGTTCACCACCATGGAATTGTGGAGTAACTAAGAAGACCTCATCAATCCAGGTTCACCGTGGATCCGATACTGGGATTCAGTTTTCTTCGGGATCACGGGACCAGACAGAGGCAACGACCAGTTCCACATAAGGACTTCCTTCAGTACCTTACGTAGAGGAGCCATCACAGCCTCTCTAGGTGGAGAAGGCTAATCCAGGACCTCGAGCATCTCAGCCCTGGGCTCATCCTCAACCTCCATAGGGAAAGGAATAGCCGTAGCCATTTCCCGGACAAAAGATGTAAAGGATAGACTCTCCAGTGGAGATAGACTCCTTTCTGGTGGAGGGGAAGGTTCAGAGGCAATCCCAAAGGGCTTGTCAGAAAAAATGTACCTGGGGTCTTCCTCTGAATCCCACAAATGCTCCGCTTCAGTATCGGATAAGACCTCCCTCAGGGCACTCCGAGACTGAGCCTGCCTCGACACTGAGGAACGATGTCCTCGATGGCGATGTCGAGAAGTCGACGCCCGTCTGGACTCAGGTGAAGCTTCCTCCACCGACGTCGAAGGGGAGTCGACCTGGGTGGCAGCTGATGTCGATGCTGCGGGTGGCACTGAGGCCGGGGACCTCTCCGCAGGAGAGGGGCCAGACGCCGCTGCAGCCAGCGGCACGGAAGGCGCAGGCACCCCTGACACCGGATGCGTTCGTCGAGAGCCACCATAGGAAAAGGCTGCGGGGTCGGTGGAGCAGCCGGTGGCAGAATCTGTCGAGGCTCGGGAGGAGGTATCAGGCTGCCACGAGGTCGACGCATCGGCACCTCCTGTAAAGAGGGGGATCGGTCCTCTCGACGCTGGCGCTTCTCGGGTGCAGACTCTCTCGACGCCCTGGAGCTCCTGGCACTGTGTGTCGAAGAAGAACCATGATGGTGCTTCTTAGCCTTCGCTCGACACCAGTCATCGAGATTCCTTGGTACTGATGAGGACGTGGAATCCTCACGTCTCCTAGGGGCCTGGTCTGATGAAGGTCGATCCCAGAGGGCCTGCATAACAGGAGGCCTCGAGGCAGGTGGAGATCCACTCGATGCCTCACTGCTCCCAGCATGTGGTGGTCTCGGAGCAGCCATTACCTCTCGTTCCAACGTTGATGCTCCTCTCGATGTCGACTCAGTTAACCTCAGTACCGATGTCGTTGTCGACGTCGAGGGACCGGACAGAGCCCCAAAAAGCTCTCTCACTGGGCTTTGAGACACGAGTCCGTTTCTTCATACGAAGACACAGACTACAAGCGGCTGGGATATGGTCGGGCCTAAGGCACTGGATACACCAGGCGTGGGTATCGGTACCTGAGATGGTCCGGTTGCACCAAGTACAATGTTTGAAGCCACTGGGTGTCCTCGATGACATGGAAGGAAAAACGGCTTCACCGAAATCAAACAACGTGATTGTGCCAAAAAAGTGAAGGACGGAGGAAGTGACGTCATCCGAGCAAATGGCAGCTTGAATGAATAGCTCCGTTCGGGACTATTCATAAAGTTAGCGATTCGCCTTTGCTAGCCTCCTCAGCGCTGTGAAAATACCTGGAGAGAGAGTATATGCCACCTAGAAAAAGTTTAGAAAAGTTCCTCTTTTCGGTACACAGGCAGAAGAAAGCGGGAGCTGGAACTGTAGGCGAGGCGGAGGAGAGCAGGAACATGGCAGCGGTGCAATCGGAGTCGGAGGAAGAAAGTGCAGGCCTGCAGGAACGTGCACTGGAAGAAGAGGTGACGAAGCGCGAGCTGGTGCAGTGGCTTAAGGAGCTCCGGGAAGACATGGCAGGTGTCAGGAGCGATGTGGAGTACCTGCGCGATATTAAGAATGAGCTGGGTGAGCTGGGAACGCGAGTAGCGGCTGTGGAAGAATCAGTAGAGGAGATCCGTGAGGAGTTGTCTTCAGTGAAAGGAACCGGTACTAAGCACGCAGAGGCTCTGCAGGCGGTAAAAGATCAGCTGGAAGAGCTTGAGAACCAGTCTAGGAGGAATAACCTCCGCTTTAAAGGTATTCCTGAGACTGCAGAGTTTCGTGACTGTGTTAAGGTGGTGGAGGACTTTTGTAATTTTGTGATGGGGTCTGGTGAGAAGAGTGAGTCCACCACGTGGCAGATACAGCGGGCTCATCGGAGTCTGGGTCCTATGAGAGATATTATTGTTTGCTTTGCGGATTTCCCAACTAAGGAGCGCATATTGGCTAAAGCGCGACAGCAACAAACATGGGACTGGCGAAACTGCAAAATCAGCGTATTGCAGGATTTGGCATGGGCCACACTACAGAAGCAGCGGGCCTTCCAGGTCACTAGATTTATGCGGGGCCGTGGGCTGCGCTATCGCTGGATGTTTCCATTCGCAGTTTGGATGTCGGTGGATGGAAAATCAAGGAAAGTGAAAACTTTATCGGAGGTATGGGTGGCCCTGAAGGAGATGGGATGTAAAGATCTGCCGTTGATGGGGGAAGTCCACTACCCAAGGAAACGAGTTGAGATCGGCCTCTCAGAGATTGGCATCTCAGTGGCGTACAGTGGGGGCTGATGAACGCAAACGACAACAGAGTGCTACCTGAAGGGACAATAATGTTTCATAAGGTGATTAGGTGTGGACATGGGGTGTAGCCATTTGGGGGGCTCACAGAATTGGTGCTGTTTGGAGTTTATGTATTTGCTCTGGTTTGTTGGGGGGGGGGGGGGGGGGGGGGGATGGGTTAGGGTTGATGTGGAGTGTCGAGATTGGGAAGGGGGGTGGGGGATGGTTGTGGAGATTGGTTGAGGGGTGAGTGTGTGGGGGAGGGGAGTTTGATGTAAGGGGGGTTAGGGGTGAATCGATAGAGGAGTTTTAAGCCATTTGGGAGATGTTAATTCCTCACGTGATGGCAGGCTCATCTGGAGATGGGTCAAGCCAGTTGGAAAGGGGGGGGGGGGGGGGTCTGAGGCGACAAATGGGGGGAGGGATGAGCCAGAGTTAATGGTAGTTGGATCCTGGAATGTAAATGGACTGAACAATCAGGGGAAGAGAAGCATAGTTTTCGAAGAATTGGGCAGACTTCAGTGGGATATTGTATTTCTCCAAGAAACTCATTATTATGATCTTTTATCATTGCTGGTTTGATATACTTATATTTTGTGTTTGATTACATTCATATTTTTAGGTTTTCTGTTTTTAGAGTTGCTCCTTTCAGAAGGTTTCAAATTAGGTATGTATCCACCACTCCATTTTTATTATTTAATATGTTACACAACATTTTTACATATTTATATATGTTCAAGGTCTAATGCTGTATATCAGTGCCTTTGCTTTGCTGTTTTTATGTATACGTTCTTATATAGATATTTATTATATATATGTTGGTAATCGTATACATGTTTATATATATACAATTTTTAAATACATATAATGCGTTTTTTGTGATGGGATGATTGATTTATTTGTATTAAGTGGTCCTATGTACACCACATACTTATTTATTCATGGTCAGATTTTACATACATGTATGTATAACATTTTATTATCATTTTATACCTCATATATTATCTATTTGTTCATGAATATATGAGAAACTATGGTGGTATGTTGTTTTTATATTTTAAGTATATTGGTTTTATATTTTAAATTTGATGTTTTATTTATTATAATTCAATCTGTTTGTTTATTGTAGCCCCTGACGCAGCCCTTGGTGGGCGAAACACGGCCTGTGTCGGGCAATTTGTTTACATGCGGTATCTTCAATAAAATCTTTCTAATGTTATATTGATCTGATGGCTTCTTTTTCCATATTGATTTTGCAGATCGTTTGCCCTGTTTTTTGGAATTCCTCACGTGATGGCAGGCTCATCTGGAGATGGGTCAGCCAGTTGGAAAAGGGGGAGGGGTCTGAGGCGACAAATGGGGGGAGGGGGAGGGATGAGCCAGAGTTAATGGTAGTTGGATCCTGGAATGTAAATGGACTGAACAATCAGGGGAAGAGGAGCATAGTTTTCAAAGAATTGGGCAGACTTCAGTGGGATATTGTATTTCTCCAAGAAACTCATTTGCGTCCACGAGACCTCCCGATGTTAAATAGGAAGGCATTTGAATTAGTGGTGGCCCATTAGGGGAAGGATGGCAGCAGGTAGTGGGGGTAGCTATTTAACTGAGGGAGGGGTTTGGGTTGGTGGTTAAATCAACAATTTAAGGATTCGACTGGGAGGTGTGTGGCGGTTCGAGGAGAATGGCAAGGTATGGGAATCACACTGGTTAATGTGTATGCTCCTAATTCTGGTCAGGCGGGGTTTTTTCGAAAGCTCTTGGGGGAATTACAAGATTTTGTGCAGGGGTCGGTTGTGGTAGGAAGTGATTTCAATGTTACGCCTAATGCGTGGTTGGATCACTCCTTGGGGGGGCGGTTACTGTAGTAGGAGAAGTAGGAGAGTGTTTGAAGAGTTTTTTCGCGGATTGGAGATGGTGGATAGCTGGCAACTGATGCATCCAACACAACAGAATTATACATTTTATTCCCATGCTAGTAATTCATATACTCGTATTGATGGTATATGGGTGCATCGTAATTTGTGAGGAGCCATGAGGAAGGCGGAGATAGAGCATATTCAGATATCGGACCATGCCCCAACTTGGGTTACTTTGGAGGGTTCCTTAGGGGGAGCAAAGAAGGGGTTTTGGAGACTGAATGAATCACTACTGGGGGATGTGCAGGTAGTGGAGGCGGTCAGGAAGGCCATTGGGGAATATAGTTCAATGATAATGGAAAAGTGAGGGATGGAACTTTGTGGGATGCAATGAAGGCTGTGATTAGGGGAGTTTTTGTCCAATGGGGGTCTCGGAGGAAGAGGGAGAGGGCCAGGTTAGATCTGGGTCTGAGGCGGCGTTTAGCAGAATTGGAGACTCGACATAAGAGGTCGCAGGATTCAGGGGTTTGGCGTGATCTTTGTAAGGTTAGGCAGGAACTTTCTGGGTTGCAGATGAGGGAGGTGGAGTTTGCACTTGCAAAACTGAGGCAAGGATTTTTTTGAATTTGCTAATAAGGGTGGAGCAAAATTAGCAAGATATTTGAGGGGGAGGCAGATTAGATTAAATGTACAAAAAATTAAAAATGGAAGGGGGAGAGGTGTTATACAGATTCGGCGATTCAGGATTGTTTTCTTCATTATTATAGGGAATTATACAGGGAGGAGGGTGGGATTTCAAGGGTTGAGATTGGGCATTTTTTGGATAAAATTCAGTTGGCTAGGCTCACTGATGTAGAGCAGGGGCAGCTGAGCGAGAGTATTAGGGGTGAGGAAGTTATAGGGGTTATAAAGAATTTGAAGAACGGGAAGACTCCGGGGTTGGATGGGTTTTTGGGGAAATTTTATGTTATTTCAGGGGGACGTGGGGGATCTTTTAGTCCGGGTGGGGAATGGGGTGTTAAAAGGGGGAAATTTGCCACAGTCCATGGTGGAAGCTGGAATTACAGTTTTGAGGAAACCAGGGAAGGACCCCACTTTGTGTGGGGCGTATCGGCCCATTTCTCTCCTTAATGTAGATGCCAAAATTTTGGCAAAAGTGTTGGCTAATAGACTGTGACAGGTGTTGCCGAATCTTGTTCACAATGATCAACCTGGGTTTGTGTCTAGGAGAACTGTGGAAGATAACATTAGACGCACTATCCATTTATTGTGGTCAGCTCATCAGAGGACAGAACTAGTGGCCTTTTTAGCATTAGATGCTGAGAAGGCTTTCGATAGGGTGAAATGGGTATATTTGGAAGAAGTGTTGCAACGGATGGGGTTGGGGGGCAATTTTAGTGCGTGGCTATCAGCATTTTACACAAAACCAAGGGCGTGTATACGGGTTAATCATAAATTTACCTCATTCTTTGAGATTGAGAGGGGAACTCGTCAGGGGTGCCCTCTTTCGCCCTTATTTGCGATGTATATGGAACCCTTGGCAATTTGTTTTCGGGAGCATAGGGCGTTGCAAGGGTTGTGGGTCAGGAACATCGGGTGGCATTATTCGCAGATTATGTGCTATTGAATCTTAGGAATCCAGGGAATACGTTGAGGGTAATGTTGGAGATCTTCCGAGACTTTGGACAGGTAGCGGGATTAAAAATTAATATGGACAAGAGTGAATTGATGGGGGTTAATATTTCTGATGTAGAGGGAGCTAACTTGCAAGAAATAGTTCCATTCCGTTGGGTTAATAACAAATTTAGGTATTTGGGGATTCAGATTCCTAGAGAGGTCCAAGATTTGTTTCGAGTGAATTATGAACCGGTAGTACAGCAGATTAAGGATGATTTGATGAGGTAGAGAGAGCTTTGGTTGTCGTGGTGGGGCAAAATTGCGGTGGTAAAAATGAATGTCTTGCCGAGGTTCTTATTCTTGTTTCAGACCTTGCCAGTGCCTATCCCTAAAAAGGCACTGAGTAAAATTCAAAGCATGATTTATAGCTTCATTTGGGGAGGAAAAAGGCCCCGTATAAGACGAGAGATCTTGTGGGGTGCACTAGAGCAGGGAGGCAGGGCGGTGCCGAACGTAGAATGGTATTATCTGGCTGCGCAATGGAGAATAATTTTGGATTGGGATGTAGCACAGGGAAAGGCGGGGGTAGTAATTGAACAGGAGCTTTCTGGGCTGCAACCCCTGGCTACGTTGCTCTGGGATTCACAGGGAGGAAGGGAGGGGGGGGGAGGAGGAGTAGCCAATCCCTTTCCGAGTCATTTGCTAAAAATTTGGCAGGAGGCTAGAAAGCGGTGGAGGGGGGGGGGGGTCAGGATCTCTACGTTGGGTTCTCTGAATTGGGAGGGTAAGTTTAGAGTGGGGCAATGGGATAGAACCTTCTCTAGGTGGGCTCAATTGGGATTGGTTAGATTTCGGGATGGCTTTCAGGGGGGAAAATGGGCATCCTTTGAATATCTTAGGGATAGGTTTGGTTTACCGGAGGGGGATTTTTTTTTGCTTATATGCAAATAAGGCATTTTGCTATACAGCAGGGTTGGTTAAGGGGAGATCTGATTAAAGGGGGAGTATTTGGAAAATCTTTGGTTGTTAGTGAGAAAACATCCAAGGCCTATATCGATCATATATACCGTATTTTTCGGACTATAAGACGCACTTTTTTCCCCCTAAATTTGGGAGGAAAATGGGGGGTGCGTCTTATAGTCCGAAGGTAGCGATTTCCCTCCCTCCCGCCCTCCCCCCGAGTTCGTGATCGCCCTCCCCCAGGCCCTGTCACCACTTCTCCCTACTCACGTCACGCGATCTTCCCTGGTGGTCTAGTGACGTCGGGGCAGAAAAGAGCCCCCTCTTTCCTGCCCAGCGCACTGCTCTCCGTCCTCCTGTATGCAGCCTGACGGTTTCGGCGAGATTCAAAATGGCCGCCGAGACTTCAATTCTCGGCGGCCATTTTGAATCTCACCAAGACCGTCAGGCAGCATACAGGAGGACGGAGAGCAGCGCGCTGGGCAGGAAAGAGGGGGCTCTTTCCTGCCCCGACGTCACTAGACCACCAGGGAAGATCGCGTGACGTGAGTAGGGAGAAATGGTGACAGGGCCGGGGGGAGGGCGATCCCGAACTCAGACAAGACGCACCAGAGCACCTAGGTTTTAGAGGAGGGAAAAAGGAAAATTTTTTTTTCCTATTTCCCTCCTCTAAAACCTAGGTGCGTCTTATGGTCCGGTGCGTCTTATAGTCCGAAAAATACGGTAAGTATATAAGAGGATGGAAAAGGATTAAGCATAAGTTTATGCAGGCCTGGGAAAAGGATTTGGGGAAGACCTTTACTGATGAGGAATGGGAAAGGATTTGGGGGGGGGGGGGGGGGGTGCGAGCGAGTTCAGTTTGTGTGCTGCTTCAGAAGAATGCATGTAAAATAATTACCCGGTGGTATTATGCGCCGGACAGACTTCATAAAATGTTTCCTTTGGTATCTGATATATGTTGGAGATGCGGGGAGGTACGGGGTTCGTTTTTGCATGTTTGGTGGGAATGTGAGGGGTTATTTTCTGTGTGGGAATCGGTGGGCGGTGTACTTTCTGCACTGCTTCAAGTACCTATACCTTTGTCTCCCCAAGTTTGCTTATTAGGGCTCAGCCCAATCAAGTTGCAGTGGTGGCAAGAGAGGTTGTTCCGGTGGGGACTAGCGGCAATGAAGCATTTGATTGCAGCCTCTTGGAAATCTTATCTTCCGCCTAGCATGGATCAATGGAAGGAGAAGGTGCGGTATCTATTTCACTTGGAGAGACAAACAGCTGTACGAAGGGATTGTTTTTGGATCCGTCAAAGAGGGTGGAAAATGTTGGAGGGCAAGTTGTCATCTTTGGCTTAATGGGTAAGGGGGGTGGGGGGGAGTAGGGGGATAAGGGGGTTGAGGCTTAATGTAATCGTTTAGAAGGGTGTGAATAAGTTGGTGAGGAGTTTCTTTATATGTGAGTTTGGGGTTAAAACCTTATTGTTTGGATTGGGGAAGTATTGGATGGGGGGGATAAAAAAAACTAAAAAAAATTTGAAGTTGGGTTGCTTTATTGAAAACGGATGGTTATGGAGGGGTTATTTGGTGTTGTTTTCCCGACGTGCGAGTCGGGCACGATATTATTGAATGTTTCCATGTATTGATGAATATTTCAATAAAAACTTATTGAAACAAAACAAAAAAAAAAGCGAAGGACACAAAAAGGGGAAAACCTGACCGTGCGGCCTAAAGGCCGGCTGCGTCGAGAAACAAAAAGTAAACTTAATAATAGGCCAAAAAACACTAACGGAAACTACAGGAATAAATTTTTTTTTAAAGAAATAGAAAAAATAAAGAAAAGAGTCGTCAGACTCCTGTTCCTGGGCCAAAAAACGACGAGAGCCAGAAAAAAACGCCATCACCTTGTCTGGACAAAAAAAGAACTGAGGCACACTTGCGACGGGCAGGAAGTCGTCCACACATGCGCAGTGTGCACTTCTCGCGCACCAGAAGACTCTGGCAAAGTTTTACATTTTTGCTGGAAATATTTTGCTGCTTCCTGGGCCAACACAGGAACTCAGGAAATCAAATACACTGGCATTTAACTTTAGAAAAGGAGATTACAATAAAATGAAAAGAATGGTGAAAAAAAGACTGATGGGAGCAGCTGAAAGGGTAAAAAACTTGAATCAGGCGCAGATGCTGTTCAAAAACACCATCCTAGAAGTACAGGACAAATATATTCCGCGTATTAGAAAAAGAGGAAAAAAGACCAAACATCAGACGGCATGGCTAGACAGTAAGGTAAAGGAAGCTATCAGAGCCAAAAAGCCATCCTTCAGAAAATGGAGAAGGGAACCGACTGAAGACAATAAGATAAAACATAAGGAATGTCAAGCCAAATGCAAAAAGGAGATAAGGAGGGCTAAGAAGTTAGCGTTAGAAGCAAAAACACATAGCAAAATTTTTTTTTAGGTATATTAAAAGCAGGAAGCCGGCTAAAGAATCGGTAGGGCCGCTGGACGACTGTGGTGTTAAAGGGGCGAACAGGGAAGACAAAGCCGTAGCGGAGAAATTGAATTAATTCTTTCCTTTGGTCTTCACCAAGGAGGATTTGGGAGGGATACCGGTGCCGGAAAAGGTATTTGAAGCAGACGAGTCAGAAAGACTAAATGATTTCTCTGTAAACTTGGAAAATGTAATGGGGCAGTTCTGCAAACTGAAAAGTAGTAAATCACTGGGACCGGATGGTAGTCATCCCAGAGTATTAATAGAGCTGAAAAATGAACTTGTGGAGCTACTGGTAGTAATATGCAATTTATCCCTAAAAACAGGTGTGGTACCGGAAGATTGGAGGGTGGCCAATGTAACGCCGATTTTTAAAAAGGGTTCCAGAGGAGATCCGGGAAATTATAGACCAGTGAGTCTGACGTCTTTGCCGGGAAAAATGGTGGAGGCTATTAGTAAGAATAAAATTACAGAGCACATGGGCATGGGCTACTGAGACAAAGTCAGCACGGATTTAGTGAAGGGAAGTCTTGCCTCACAAATCTACTGCATTTTTTCAAGGGGGTGAACAAACATGTGGACAAAGGGGAGTCAGTGGATGTTGTGTATCTAGATTTTCAGAAGGCGTTTGACAAACTGCCTCATGAAAGACTCCAAAGGAAACTTGAGAGTCATGGGATCGGAGGCAGTGTATTATTATGGATTAAGAGCTGGTTAAAAAATAGGACGCAGAGAGTAGGGTTGAATGGTCATTATTCTCGATGGAGAAGGGTAGTTAGTGGGGTCCCTCAGGGGTCTGTGCTGGGACTGCTGCTTTTTAACATATTTATAAATGACCTTGAGATGGGAGTAACTAGTGAGGTAATTAAATTCGCAGATGACACAAGGTTATCAAGGGTCGTCTCGCCGCAGGAGGAATGTGAAAGCTTACAAGCAGACCTCATGAGACTGGGGGATTGGGCGTCCAAATGGCAGATGAAGTTCAACATTGACAAGTGCAAAGTGATGCATGTGGGAAGGAGGAACCCGAATTAGCTATGCAAGGTTCCGCTTTAGGAGTTACGGACCAAGAAAGGGATCTGGGAGTCATTTTGGATAGGACGTTGAAATCTTCAGCTCAATGTGCTGCGGCGGCTAAGAAGGCAAACAGAATGTTGAGTATTATTAGAAAAGGGATGGAAAACAAACATGAGGATGTTATAATGCCATTATATTGCTCCGTGGTGCGACCGCACCTGGAGTATTGTGTTCAGTTCTGGTCGCCTCATCTCAAAAAAGATATAAATGAATTGGAGAAGGTGCAGAGAAGGGCAACAAAAATGATAAAAGGGATGGGACGACTACCTTATGAGGAGAGGTTAAGACGGCTAGGACTCTTTAGCCTGCAGAAAAGGCGGCTGAGGGGTGATATGATAGAGGTTTACAAGATAATGAGTGGGGTAGAGCGGACAGATGTGAAGCGTTTGTTTACACTTTCTAACAATAATAGAACCAGGGGACACAAGATGAAATTAGAATGTGGTAGGTTTAAAACGAATCGGAGAAAGCTTTTCTTTACTCAGCGCATAGTTAGACTATGGAACTCATTGCCGGAGAAGGTAGTGACGGCAGCTGGCCTCGCTGAGTTTAAAGGGGGTCTGGATAAATTCCTGAAGGAAATGTCCATTGATAGTTATTAAATTTGGGGTTTTTGCCGGTTCTTGGGGCCTGGATTAGCCGCTGTCGGAGACAGAGTGCTGGGCTTGATGGACCTTGGGTCTTTTCCCAGCGTGGCAGTGCTTATGACACGGATGTCGACCCACTTGTAAGAACAAGCAGCCTGCTTGTCCTTGGAGAACTAGGCATACTTTTATAGAATATGCCTAGGTGTATTTTTTCTACGTGGCTTTTTTTTTTTTTTTTTTTTTTTTTAAGTGTGATATATAGAATCTAACTCGTACTGCATAAATATACAACAGATCTGAAAAAACCAAGTCTGGAAGAACCCAGTCAACAATGAAAGAGAGAATTACCAACTAGTAGGGCAATAAGGTGTAAACCGATTAAATATGGTAAAAATATATAACCAGAAGTGTCACATTTGGTTACATGGGTGAATGTAAAAACTAAATAAATAAAACCCACAGAGAACCAAAGGAAGGGTTACATGCATAGGAGCCAACTTTTCAAAGTTAGTAGGTGTGCTAAACCCATCAGAAATTAAATTCTCCCTAGACAGTCAAGGAGTTTGCTCAATATTTGGTCGCATGGCACTTGAAAGGATTACCAAGTGATGGCACTTTGGCTTCGTGTTTCTTCACATTCAGACACTACATTAAAAAAAATTCTTTGATGAATTACAGCTGTTATTTTTCTAGAATACATCTTTGAGATTGAATTCCTATTTTATACAGTTAAGTCTGCTGTCTCCACAGTTGTTTGAATTCATTGGTTGGCAAGAGTACAGGCTCTTTTCAATTTTCTGCATTCCTTATTTTACTGCTTAAGCTCCTCCTTGCAATCAATCTTTGTTGTGGAAGCTTTCTGAAGAGAGCAACTCTCGTCTATGGCTATCTGGAAAGAATCATTCCATTGCTTTAATAAAGAGTCTGAATAAATCGCCACCAATTAAAGTAGCTCCTTGCCTACTACTGACTGTAGTCGGGGGAAGATCAACCTTACCTTTAGATAGAAAAACAATTTTGTCTGTAAATATAATGTAAATTCATGCAGAAAGCAATCGGGCCACAAAGATTTAAAAGCAGGCCAGTGATCTATCAGGGCCCTTTGCACATTATCAGTTGAAGTTATGATAGTAACCAATTTATGTCCTGCATAAGTACTGCCAGTTTGAATGATCTTGAAGTTAAGTTTCTGTAAAAGTCCCCAGCAATAATAATTGACTGAAACTTAGAAGATTTCATTAACAATGAGTACAAAACTTCAATACATTTTGCCCAACTCCCAGGTGCTCTATAGGTCACTTAGAAGTCCCAAAACAGAACCTTTTGAAGGTGCCCTAGTTTTAAGCAGGATAGCCCCCAGCTCAGCTTTCATTACCACTTAAGTTCTACATTGTAGATAACCTCAATTCTGCCACCTTTTTATGTTCTTCCTCATTGCATGATGGATAGCGTTATGGACACTGTGTTGCCATATCAGTTGGCAATTCTCGCCTTCATTGTTGACCGGGTCCTAGCAGACTTGGTTTTTACCACTTGGACAACCTGTGCTGGAGGAAAACTTGCAGTTAACCATCTGCTGCTTTTATTTTATTTTTTTTTCCTTGTTTGCTGAACACCACCCTTCCACAGGTGCGGAAAGAAAGTTTGTTATGTAAAGTTTTGTATACTATTTATCTAAAATACAAGAATGCATTCAGGAGAAGGGAAGCATGCAGTATCTACCTTGGTCCTCTTTCTCCGTTCTCTCAAAAAGTGCAAATTTGTGTGGATTGTCCACTACCATGAACTTCTTAAGCAGGGCTTCAATCACCTCGCTGGCCCTTGTCTGCGCACTAACATGCAGGTGTTTTGCTGTACCCTTGGGCAAATAGAACGAAGTACGTCGCTTCACAGCCTGAGAGCGTGTGGACTGTTTCCTACTGTCATGGATGGAAGGTGGCTTTCGGGAGGCTGGCACCGACACAGGACGGATCAGCTTCAGCTGCACTTTTATGAAGCCAGTGTAGGAGCCATCCTTGTTCTGGAAACCAAGAGAGAGTTAAGACATAAGGTGATTTGTCTGAACCACAAAAGCTGCTGTCTTTGTATGTGTCAATGTCTTGCATCACATTCATCACCATGCAAGCTATTATGGAAGGAAAGTCCTTAGTCTGCTCATCTGAAATGAGCTGCTAGAGATAATGAACAGAGTTTTGGTATGCGAGGAAATGCTCAGTGATGAGCTAGCCCTGTGGCTAAGCCACATCAATGTGCTGCAAGAGACCTAAATTTACATTCTGTGGGATCAGCAGAGCAGGTATATTTTGTAGGTAATATATTCATACCTGGAGAGGATGGGAGTTTAGGTGAAGTTACTAGCATCAGGATCCTGTACAAGGCACTTCCTTATCCAGGCCCTGGTCAGAAAGATGATTCAGGAAAATCCAGGTAACCGAGGGAGAAATCATGCAGACGGGGAGAACAATAAAGCAAGTACTGGAAGGAAACCCTGGACTACAATTCTATGTTGATGGGATAGAAAGTGGATATTCCTCTTCTGCACATTATACCTCCTCTCAGTGTCCACCTTCCGGATCTTACCAGGCTCATGAAAAGGTTGCTGTTGATCTGGCTGTTGTATTCCTTTATCTTCTGCTCAATCTCACTTTGGGACAGGACTGGCTTCTCCCAATCAATCTTTTCATCCTTAGGAAGGAAAAAGTCATACAAAATTCCTATGAAATAATTGCTAAAATTACTGGCATTTCTTATGTTAAAGGCAAAAATATCTCAGGTACAATCAGTGTTCAGAAAGGAATAGCGGCTAGTGCTACAATAAACAAAACCTCTTTATAGGGGAAGCAGTATACAGAAGCAAAGCAACACGCAGAGACTAAAAGCAGCAGTCTTTCATAACATCCAGTGTCCTGATTTCAACAGGCAGCTTTTATGGTTATGCTAAAGGAAGAATTAGTTCTCACCTGATAATTTTCTTTCCATTAGTCCCAACAGATCAATCCAGAGACTTGCGGGTTATGTTCATCTACCAGCAGGTGGAGATAGAGAGAACTCCGAGGTTTGTTATATGTGGACCTGTGCAGCTAGCCAACTCTCAGTTTGACTGGTACCAAAGCAATGGCATGAACCACATAAAACTCTCATGACTCAGATAAAAAAAAATAGTAAGGCACAAATTCAACTGTGGACCTAAAACTTTTTTTTTTTTTTGAACACACGACGGCAACGGCCCCCAAACACCAAAAGGAACCAAACAACGCAACCGCAAATCAGCTATAAAGCGAAGCTACTTACCTGTAGCAAGTAATCTCCAAGGACAGCAGGCTCTCACTTGTGGGTCGACGTCGGCCCAGGAATTGGCATTTTGCAAGCAAAAAATGTAAAAGTTTTGCTAGTGTCTTCAGGTGTGCGTGCACCGCGCATGTGACGACTGATTTCCCGCCCGTCACATGAATGTGCCCCTTCAGTTAAATCAAAAAGCATATAGTAACAACTCCAAAGGGGAGGTAGGCGGGTTTGTGAGAACAATCAGCTACTGTCCTCGGAGAATACCTGCTACAGGTATCTTCGCTTTCTCTGAGGACAAGCAGGCTGCTTGTTCTCACATGTGGGGTATCCCTAGCACCCAGGCTCACTCAAAACAATGAACATTGGTCAATTGGGCCTTGCAACGGCGAGGACATAACATAGATTGACCTAAAACCATAAACAACTGAGAGTGCAGCCTGGAACAGAACAAAAATGGGTCTAGGGGGTGGACTGGATCCTAAACTCCAAACAGATTCTGAGCACCAACTGCCCAAACCGACTGTCGCGTTGGGTATCCTGCTGAAGGCAGTAGTGAGATGTGAATGTGTGGACTGATGACCACATTGCAGCCTTGCAAATCTCCGCACTGGAGGCTAAGTGAGCCACTGACGCAGCCATGGCTCTTAACATTATGAGCCATGACATGACCCTCTAGAGTCAGCCCAGCTTGGGCATAAGTGAAAGAAATGCAATCTGCTAGCCATTTGAGATTGTGTTTTTTTCCCGATGGCAACTCCCCTCCTGCTGGGATCGAAAGAAAAACAACTGGGCGGACTGTCTGAAGGGCTTTGTCCGCACCACGTAAAAGGCCAATGCTCTCTTGCAGTCTAAGGTATGTAAACTGCTTTCACCAGGACGGGTACGAGGACGAGGAAAAAATGTTGGCATGGCAATAGACTGGTTCAGATGGAACTCTGATACCACCTTCGGCAAGAACTTAGGGTTCGTGCTGAGGACTACTCTGTTGTGATGGAACTTAATATAAGGTGCATGCACTACCAAGGCCTGAAGCTCACTGACTCTATGAGCTGAAGTAACAGCCACCAAGAAAACGACCTTCCAGGTCAAGTACTTCAGATGGCAGGAATTCAGTGGCTCAAAAGGAGCTTTCATCAGCTGAGTGAGAATGACGTTGAGATCCAATGACACTGGCAAAAGCAAACCTCTCATGAAGCGAACAACTAAAGGCTGTCCAGAGATAGGCTTACCCTCTACACGGCGGTGATAAGAACTAATCGCATTAAGGTGAACCCTCACGGAGTAAGTCTTAAGACCAGACTCTGACACATGTAGAAGGTATTCAAACAGGGTCTGCGTAGGACAAGAAAAAAGATCTAGGGCCTTGCTGTCACACCAGACAGAAAACCTCCTCCATTTGAAAGAGTAACACCTCTTCATGAAATCTTTCCTGGAAGCAAGACTCGGGAGACACCCTCTGAAAGACCCAAGGAGGTGAATACACCCTCTAAAAGACCCAAGGAGGTGAATTCTAAGCTCTCAACACCCAGGCCGTGAGAACCAGAGACTGGAGGTTGGGATGTAGAAGCGAACCCTTGTTTTGAGTGATGAGGGTTGGAAAACACTCCAATCTCCACGGTTCTTCGGAGGACAACTCCAGAAGAAGAGGGAACTAGATCTGACGCGGTCAGAAGGGTGCAATCAGGATCATGGTTCCGCAGTCTCGTTTGAGTTTCAGCAAAGTCTTCCCTACTAGAGGTATGGGAGGATACGCATACAGAAGGCCTGTCCCCCAATGTAGGGGAAAGGCATCTGACGCTAGTCTGTCATGGGCATGAAGCGTGGAACAGAACTGAGGGACTTTGTGATTGATCTGAGTGGCTAAAAGATCCACTGAGGGGGTGCCCCATGCGCGAAAGATCTTGCGGACTACGCCCATGTTCAGTGACCATTCGCGAGGTTGTATTATCCTGCTCAGCCTGCCAGCCAGACTGTTGTTTACGCCTGCCAGATAAGTGGCTTGGAGAAACATGCCGTGACGGCGTGCCCAAAGCCACATCTGGACAGCTTTCTGACACAGAGGGAGAGATCCGGTACCCCGCTGCTTGTTGGTGTAATACATGGCAACCTGTCTGAATTAAGATTACTTGGCTGGACACCTGATCTCTGAAAGCCTTTAGAGCGTTCCAGATAGCTCTTAATTCCAGGAGGTTGATCTGCAGACCTTTTTCCTGAAAGGAGCAGGCTCCCTGAGCGTGGAGCCCATCTACACGAGCTCCCCACCCCAGGAGAGATGCATCCGTCGTCAGCACTTTCTGTGGCTGAGGAACTTGGAATGGTCGCCCCATAGTCAAATTGGATCGAATCGTCCACCACTGAAGAGAATTCTGAAAGCTGGTGGACAGTTGGACTACATCCTCTAGATCCCCCGCAGCTTGAAACCACTGGGATGCTAGGGTCCATTAAGCTAATCTCATATGTAGACGTGCCATGGGCGTTACATGAACTGTGGAGGCCATGTGCCCCAGAAGTCTCAACATTACCGAGCCGTGGCCTGCTGAGACACTCGAACCATGGACACCAGGGACAGAAGGTTGTCCTATACTAAACAAAACACCAGTCAAAATAGCCAATCACATATTGATAATATAATGTAAAGGAAAAAACCCATCAGAACCTATCGGACCATCCGTCCTAGGTATACAACGTGCCAAAAAATGGCCGTTGATAGTTTCTATCACAGGGGTTTTTATTTTTCTCCACTGATTTTTTTTTTCTTTCTAATGTGCAATTAAAATGCCTCAAAAATACAACTGAAACTACTTAAAGAACATAATAGTGCTGGAAGCGCCAAATGCAAAAATATCCGCTCAACGTGACAGCAATAAATGTACCACTTAGCTTAATGTCCGACAGCGCCACTGTTTCACCATAAAGTGGCTTCCTCAGGGACGTCTGTGCTCAGTTGCTTGTCATGCTTATATAGGTTTCCAGTTTTCTGTAAAATTTATGTAGGAATGACAACGAGAATGTTTAAACGAGATGCTAGGCATTTAGTAAACACTCTGGGCGCAGATGCCAGACCAAAAGGCAGCACACACTGTACTGAAAGTGCTGTGTTCCTAGCCAAAATCGAAGATACTTCCAGCTCACAGGAAGTATCGAGATGTGGGTGTAAGCATCCTTTAAGTTCAGAGAGAATAGCCAACCGTTCTCCTGAATCTTGGGAAGAAGGGTGCCCAGGTAAACCATCCTGAACTTTTTTCTCGGATAAGAAATTTGTTCAGGGCCCTTAGGTCTAGGATGGGACACATCCCCCCTGTTTTCTTTTGCACAAGGAAGTACCTGGAATAGAATCCCAGCCCTTCTTACCCTGGTGGAACGGGTTCGACCGTTTGGGCCTGTAAAAGGGCGGAGAGTTCCTCTGCAAGTACCTGCCTGTGTTGGGAGCTGTAGGACTGAGCGTCCAGTGGGCAATTTGTAGGCTTGGATTCTAGATTGCAGGTGTATCCTAACCGGACAATTTGAAGAACCCACCGGTCGGAGGTTATAAGAGGCCACTTTTGGTGAAAAAAACCATTAAGCTCCCCCCAACCGGCAAGTCGTCCAGTACAGACACGTTTACCGAGGCTATGCTGAACTGGAGCCATTCAAAAGCCCATCCCTTGGTTTTGCTGGGGAGCCACAGTGGCCTTAGGCGCACGCTGTCGACGAGAACGAGCACGCTGGGACTGAGCCTGGGCAGGCTGCGAGAAGCAGGAGTGTACCTACGCTAGCATAGGAATAGGGAGCACTCTTCCCTCCAAAAAACCTCCTAGATGAGGAGGTAGTAGCAGACGACGCCCGGTGGGAGAGAGAATCCATAGCATCATTGTGCTTCTTGATGTGGTCAACTAGATCCTCTACTTTCTCACCAAAAAGGTTATCCCCTCGGCAAGGAATATCCGCCATCTGCTGCTGGACCGAATGATCCAGGTCAGAGACACGCAGCCACGAGAGTCTGCGCATCACTATACCTTGGGCATCGATCCTGGATGCTGCATCAAAAGTGTCGAACGCACCCCTGGCCAGGAATTTTCAACACGCCGTCTGCTGCCTGACCACCTGGCAAAAAGGCTCGGCTTGCTCCAGAGGGAGTGCATCAACCAAGCTAGACAATTGCCTCACCGAGTTCCGCAAGTGGATGCTCGTGAAGAGCTGGTATGTTTGGATCTTGGCAGCAAGCATAGTGTCCTGATACGCCTTCCTCCCAAGAGTCCAAGGTTCTAGATTCTCTGCCTGGGGGCGCCGAGGCATAGTCCCTAGTACTCTTAGCTCTTTTGAGAGCGGAGTCCACCACCGTGGAATTCTGATGTAGCTGAGACTTCTCAATACAGGCTCCCCATGGATCCGATATTGGGATTCAGTCCTTTTCAGGATCACGGGATTAGACAGAGGGAACGACCAGTTTCGCATAAGGACTTCCTTCAGTACATTATGCAAAGGAGCCGTTGCAACCTCTCTAGGCAGAGAAGAATAATCCAGGACCTTGAGCATCTCAACCCTGGGCTCATCCTCAACCTCCATAAGGAAAGGAATAGCTGCAGCCATTTCCCGGACAAAGGAAGTAAAGGATACTCTCTGGTGGAGAAAGTCTCCTTTCTGGTGGAGGGGACGGTTCAGAAGGGATCCCATAGGACTCATCAGAAGAAAAGTACCTGGGATCCTCCTCTTCCTTCCATGAACGCTCATCTTCAGTATTGGACAAGACATCTCTCACAGCAGTCCGAAACGGAGCCTGCCTCGACGCCGAGGAACGAAGTCCTCGATGGCGGTGCCGAGAAGTTGACACCCACCTGGACTCAGGTGGTTTCATCCACTGATGTCGAGGGGGAGTCGGACCTGGGTGGCAGCTGACACCGATGCCGCAGACGGTATGAAAGGCACAAGCACCCCCTGACACCAAAGCAGACTGGTGCATCAAACCTTCCGGAAGCTCTTGAAGTAGTGCCGTGATGCTCTCGTCGAGAGCCGCCGGACTACGGGGTCGGTAAAGGAGCCGGTAGCAGAATCTGTCAAGGCTTGGGAGCAGGTACCGGGCTGCTAGACCGACGCATCTGCTCCTCCTGAATAGGAGGGAGAGCTATCGTCTCGGCACCGACGCTTCTCGGGTGCCAAATTCCTCGATGCCCCGGAGCTCCCGGCACCGGTGTGTCGAAGGAGACTGTTCGGTGTCTTTCATGACATGGAAGAAAAAAACGGCTTCAGCGAAATCAAAAGACGCGATTGTGCCTTTAAAAAGAAGACAGGCACAAAAGGAAAAAAGGGTACGACCCAACCAAGTGGCCTAAAAGACAGCCGCTTCGAACAAGAAAGAAAGCTTACTAGAAAACAAAAATACGGGAAAGTAAAAGTTTTAGGTTTTGTTTTGTTTTTTTTCAAAAGAAATGAAGAAATCGTCGCAAGCTCTTCCTGGGCCAAAAAACAAAAGAGACTAACCCGAAGTACGGTGTCTTTCCGCCACGGACAAGAAAAAACTGAGTGGGAACGCTCACGCGATGGGCAAGAAGTTGTCCGCACATGAGCGGTGCGTACGGTTCGCGCACCAGAAGGCTCTGGCAAAACTTTTTTGATTTTTGCTCTGAAAAAATGTGCCATTTCCTGGGCCGCCGTGAATGCCGACCCGCATGTAAGAACAAGCAGCCTGCTTGTCCTCGGAGAACAAAAGACGCAATTGTGCCTAAAAACAGAAAAAGGCACAAAAGAGAAAAGGGGAGAACCCGGCCGCAACGAAAATTAAAGAAAACTTAAAATAGGAAACTACTGGAACCTTTTTTTTTTTTTTTTAATCTTAAGAAAAAAATAAGAAAAGAAAAAGAAGACTCTTCCTAGGCCTGAAGAGGAGCAGAAATGAATGCTGCCACACCTCAACGCGGAGAAAGGAAAACTGAAGGGGCACACTCACGCGACGGGCGGGAGATCAGTCCGCGCATGCGCGGTGCGCACTGCATGCGGGCCAGAAGACTGGCAAAACTTTTTAATTTGCTTGCAAAATGACGATTTCTGGGCCGACGCAGACCCACATGTGAGAACAAGCAGCCTGCTTGTCCTCAGAGAAACACCAGATACACTAGGTGGGACTCATGGAAAGAAAATTATCAGATGAGAACTAATTTTTCCTTACATAGCGTCCCACAGATCAATCCAGAGACTTGTGGGATGTACCAAAGCAGTCTTCAAATAGGGTGGAACAAACCCAAGCCTGCAGAAATCACTCCCACGCCGCCACATCCACTCGATAATGACGAGTAAAGGCATGAGCCGACACCCATGTTGCTGCCCTGCAAATCTCTTCCAAAGACACTAAGCGGGACTCAGCAAAAGAGGAAGCCTGAGCCCAAGTAGAACGTGCCCGGGTCTGAAAAGGAACCGGTCTGCCGAACACTACATAAGCCGAGCCGATGGCCTCCCGTAACCATCGAGCTATCGTGGCCTGGGAGGCCATGTCGCCCTTCCGGTGCACCCCGAAGACAAAAAGGTGATCCGAACGACAAAACTCATTGGTCACCTCCAAGTACTTAAGAAGAGCTCGCCGCACATCCAAACACTGAAGCTCTTGAAAGCGCTCAGGATAATCTTCTCGGCGAAAAGCTGGCAAATATAGCAACTGATTCAAATGGAACCGAGAAATCACCTTAGGCAAAAACGAAAGAACTGTCTGAATGGACACGCCTGCCTCCATGAACCACAGAAAGGGCTCCCTGCAAGAAAGCGCCTGAAGCTCCAAAATTCTCCTAGCCGAAGAGATGGCCACCGAAAACACCGCCTTTAGGGTGAGATCCTTCAAAGAAACCCCCGACAAAGGCTCAAAAGGAGGTCACTGCAGGGCTCTAAGGACCAGGTTCAGATTCCATGACGGGATAACCAGCGTGTGCGGCGGGCGCAAATGATTCACACAACGTCCGGATGGGAGGCAATAGACCCTCCATGTAGCTACCCTCTGCCAGCGCAGCTACCTGAACCTTGAGCGAACTGAGAAACAGCGACTTGCGTACCCCCTCCTGAAGGAAGGCGAGGATAACTGCCACAGAACCCGAAGCTGCTGACACACCCGAGCCGGAACACCATGACTCAAACGTGCTCCACACGTTTCTGAGCTTGAAGTATTGTGGAAATCACCGTGTCCGAATACCCCTTACATTTCAACTTCACCCTTTCAAGGGCCAGCCCGTAAGACCAAATGGGGAGGTATCCTCCATAACGATCGGACCCTGGATCAGAATTCCCCCCAACTCCAAAAGCCGGAGAGGCTGATCGAGCAGCAGATGAACCAAATCCACATACCACAGATGCCTCGGCTAATCTGGGGCTACCAGAATTAATCGCCCAGGATGACTGGCGATCCGAGCGAGCAACCTGCCCACCATCGGCCAAGGAGGAAAGGCATAAAGAAGCCCCCATGGCCAAGGTTGTAGAAGGGCATCGATCCCTTCTGAGGCCAGATCCCAATCCCTGCTGAAGAAATGGGGCACTTTGGCATTGTACTTGGATGCCATTAGATCCAGAACCGGAAGACCCCAGCGATCCGTTATCCGACTGAAGGCCAAGGGAGACAGCTCCCATTCTCCCGGATTGATGTTGTGCTGATTCAAAGTCGGCCTGCACATTCATCAACCCTGCTATGTAAGCTGTCGACAAAAGAGAGATGATTCTCCGCCCACCGGTACAGCAGAGCCGCCTCTTGGGCTAGAGGAGCACTCCTGGTACCCCCCCCCCCCCCCCCCCTGTTCACATATGCCGCCGGTGTCGCATTGTCCGAAAGAACCCGAACTGGGCAGCTATGGAGAAGATTCTGAAAATCCCGAAGAGACAGGCGAATCACCCACAACTCCAATAGACTGATGGCGCAAGACGCTTCCTCAGGAGTCCAAATGCCCTGGGCTGTGCGCTGAAGGCAGTGCGCTCCCCCCAACCAGAAAGGGACGCGTCTGTAGTCACAATTCGCCACTCAGGCGGAGCCAACAGAACCCCTTCTCAGGAGAGTTTCCAGGCTCAACCAACGCATGTCTGGAGACGAGCTGACCATGGGACTCGGATTGCATAATCCTTTGAAACAGGAGACCAACGGCTGAGATGGTGCCACTAAAGCAGCATGTGGCACCTGGCCCACGGCACCACATCCAGGGTGGAAGCCATGGACCCCAGAACTTGCACATAATCCCAGGCTTGTGGCACCGGGGTGCGAAACAACCCGGTCAACTGAACCTGAAGACGCCGCACCCGTGCCAGAGGAAGGGAAACCACTCCCTTCTGGGTGTCGAAGCAGACTCCCAAGTACTCTAGGGTCTGGGAGGGCTGTAGACTGCACTTTGGAAAGTTGATCACCCAACCCAGAGACTACAGCAGACTGACTACCCTGTCGGTTGCCCGCCGACTCTCTTTGAACGATGACGCCCGAATGAGCCAGTCGTCCAAGTAGGGATGAACCTGTATCCCTTCCCTCCTGAGGAAGGCCGCCACCACTACCAAGACCCTGGAAAAAGTCCACGGCGCAGTAGCAAGGCCAAAGGGCATAACCTTGAACTCAAAATGGCGACCCAGCACTGCGAATCGAAGGAAACGCCTGTGGGGCGGCCAGATTGGGATGTGCAAGTAAGCCTCCTTGAGATCTATGGACGTCAAGAACTCTCCAGGTTGAACCGCTGCGATAACTGACCACATTTCCATGCGGAGATGACGAATCCGTAAGGCTCTGTTGACGCTTTTGATGTCCCTCCACCTGCTAGAGAGATTACCGAGTTGGCTAGCTGCACAGGTCCACATGTTTTCTTCAGAGTCGTTCTAATTACATCTGGAGTTAACTTTTTTACATATTACTTACAATGCAACTATCTATATTTCTTAAATAGCCAGAATATGTATTTCTCACTCTAATTAGCATTTTCCTTGCTGCCTAACCATCTTTCTATTTGCAGAAAGAAAATCACAACGGACTGCAAAGAATAGAAACAGAATTGTAGACCTCTTCATTTTCACCCAATGTAAAGTATGAAAGATGGCACTTTTATAAGCAACCTGAGCAATGAAGTGTTTTACACACTTGAGTAAGCTCTTCACCTACTTTTATCAAACAAACATGCAAGACTGGCCTTTGTGCATGCATGGTATACATATGTTAGGAGTAGATTCTTAATAGCCTTATAATAAATGTAGCTTTGTGCATCAGTTTTCAGGGGAAGTATAAAAGATATCTAGATGTTTCTTTCCTGCATAGATACCTTGTTAGAAAGTTACCCTTGAAATTTAAGTCTCCTTCAACTGTTTAGTTTGGGTTATTTTCCCTACTGTGCTCTGCCCAAGAAGCTACAGAAAGCAGATACACATAATGAACAATGGTACACAAAGGCCTGAAGTAAGTGGTAGATGTACCAAGTAGATGACACTAAAGCCAACTATCCTCTGAACCAATACGGGGCATGCAAGCTTGAGGTTGTACATGAGGCTCGGCGGAAAAGGGGTCAAAAAATAATTCACACAGCCTCAGAACATTTCCACCCTCTCTATAAAATTCAAAAGAAAGCCCAGCTTCCACCTGACTGGGAGCCCTTTTGAGGTCAATCTACAAACAGTGAGGGTGGTGCAGGGGCTTGTGTGGCACTGGAATGACTGATGAATGTTATAGTATGCTTTTTTTTCTTTATGTGCCAATATTTTCTGCTCTTCATGAGGCCAAGAATAATCCTGCACACAGCACACTACCATGGCAGCCACACTGCTCCCAAGACTGGCATAGTGACTAATTTAAATATGAATAGGGTTACCTTATTTTGCTTTGACTTAATGTTGCTGCCACGCCCCAAAACCGGCTGGGATCAGAATCACTTGAAATTATCCCTGCTGCTTCCTGAAGAATTTAATTCAGGTGAAACTGCTGTTCCACATTCCACCCTGACAACTCCCTCTTTCATTTACTTAACATGTAAATCAAATCTTTATCTGCTGCATTTCAGTCTTTTTGCAATAGCAGGCTTCATGTGTGCTCCACCATGCCCTGAGGGCCACTGCTATGGATGCTATGACTTCATGTGCAGGACTGGAAACTCCCTGTGCTGTTTCACTAACTTTTCACCCAAGAGTAGGAGTCATAGAAAAAGTCAGAAAAATAAAGCTGCCTCTCATCTAACACCTCCTAGATTTCTGGGTGCTGCCACATCAGGATTTGTGATGATGAATTGATGAGGAATTGGGTGGAACTGTGATTTCAAAGTAAAACAAACTCCTCCAACTTCTTCAAGGGCAAACTTCATGCAATGTGCATTTTAAAGAATTACTGTAAATGAACCCTGAAATTTACTAGAAGTCTATGATTTTCTAATAAACACCATTTTGAAAGCCAATCCTCCTTTTCTATAAAATTCTTAACATATGATAACCAACAATGAGCCCCTGATGTTCCACTGGTACCTGCAGGAAGCGCAGACACATGGTTCAAACACAAACATTCAAGAAAAACAAACATTATAAAAGGAGAAACAAAATTGTGACACTATATCCATTCCTAGTAATATTCTTGAAATTTGGAGCAATCTTCCTTTAACATTGTCTTGTAAAAGCAGACACCTCACTGTGGAATATCTCAGACCAAGCAAGACTCTGTAGATCACCAAGTTTTTATTAACTATTGTGCCACTATGCATTATCGCTGTTACAAATAAGTAGATGTAGAATTCTACAAGAGGACCCAGAAACCCCCCACCCAAAAAAAAAAGATTTAGACAAGCAGAGTCAGTAAGATAAATAGAGTACTCCGATTACTGCTTCTAATGCAAGGGAGATATGAATCCTTTTCACTGCCTTTTTTTTTTTCACTCAATTGCATCAGTCTTACTTCCTGCTGACTCAATTTCCCTAGTAGGGAGGGTAGAGGGTTGATGCAGATGAAATCATCACTATCCAATCAGAAGCTCCCGAACACACTGCTGGGAACCATTTCCTCTCCCACTCATGCCTAGGCAACCACATAAGCAAACTAGGGACAAGAGTTTAGTGGGTTAACGCTTTTAAATCTAAAAGCAAACTGTTTCAGCATGCCATTACACAGGATGTACATTGAGTGATCTCCAGAACAGTTATAGAGAGGAAATTCACCTAACAGATTTAGAGGTATCAACACTTGGGTTGAATCAGGAAAAGCATAAATGTAATAGTGAGCAGTGCTGACCAACTGCTAAAAGCAAATCAGCTTCAGAGCTCATCATTCAGACTCTCAAAAATGATGTTACTGATTTAATAAGGGCTACACTGCAATACAAATGAATGGCTCCTAAATATAGCATTAACTTTACAACGAGACTACAAGGCAATGAATTGAGAATTTATAACAGTGACATATGGTTTCTAGAACCAAATTTACCTTAAGAATAAACCTGTTAGAATCTGTTTGCAAGTGTGTTACAAGAGAGGCAAACTCATCCCCCCCCCCCCCCCCCACCAATGTGTGCAAAAGTACCATGCTTCCAGCCACACCAGGGACCAGATGCTCAAAACCTAATGTCAGCACTAAGAGCTATTAGCACCAGAACCGCGAACGTGTTAATGTGTACAGCATGCACAAAACCCTCCACTGCACGTTCATCTGTGTGCTGAAGATCACAGCAGGTTATATTTCAATGTATTCAAATCAGGGTAATTATGTATTCACTCCAATGCTCAGAAGACAGCAGAGAAACTAATGCTGGCCTTAATGCTGAGAGCACACTGCCAGGTCAAGGATGGCATTCAAGTTGCCGGTTTTTGGCTTCTTTTGAAAGAAGAAGCCCCTGCCGCCTTATAGGGCTGATATCTGCAAGTCAGAGCAAAGCCAGGGGTGAGGGCGGGCATTGGTGCCCGTTTTCCTGCGCTTTGGTGTGAGCTTCTTAGGGGATTTAAACTGCAAACTTTTTTTTTTTTGGGGGGGGGGGGGGGAGGGGGGGGGGGAGTTGCTTATATTTCATGGTGCTGATGTGCTTCTGCATTTCATGTTTTGCCTGGCACATATGCAGTTCATGGTAAGCGCAGCTTTTGTGCGCATGCATCAGTCAAATTCCTTCCCAATGCTTTTGCTTTACTAGCACACACAAAATTTGCATACCATTTGGGGGGGGGGGGGTGCTAGTTTTTAGTGCTGTCCTTGTGCTATGGAATGTGCACTTTTGTTCTAGTGCCAGTTTTTAACATTGGGCCCCATGATAGGAGGAAGAGGGCAAAAACTGGGATAATCGAGGCTTCACGTGACAGATATTGACAGAGGAACACAGCGAAGGGGACAAAAACAAAACAAACAAACCACACAGCAGTGTAGTATGGTGCTGATAAATGTTTAGTTAGAAAAGGACTCGACAGAGGTCATGCTTCGTTCACTAGGCCTGCCATCAGGAATCAAGCGTGATGCTGTCTATCTCTCCAAATCATACCGTTCCAAATGTAAAATGCAACCAAGCAGCAGCAATTAAAAGGAAACCCAGCATTAAGAAATTTATGCTAAAGGTACTAGTGCAAAGCACTTATCGGCATTGCTCTCAGTGAAACAAAAACTGTCGCACCAACAGCAATCAGATTATCAGCACCATACTACACTATGCTTTTTCATCCCCTTCGCTGTGTTCATTTGTCAATTTGCATTGGTTGCAAAGGTTGTTCAGTTAACAGAAATGTAGATTCCATTTGTATGCTGGAAATAAATTTAACTACCCTGCTGGGCAGAAGACACGGCACTTGCTTCCACGAGAGTAGCTAACACTCCATTACCAGGTGTGTACAATATTTTGTTTCTGTCTGATGTAACCCTAGTTTAGTAATTTACATTGTTTTACTTGTTAGGATTTATTGCCTTTTTGAAGAAATTCACCCAAGGCACTGTACAGCAACAGCAAACCACAGTGCATAGTACGGTATAGTATTCTATTTATGTCAACAATACACAATAAAACAGCACATGTTGTAAGCAAAGGTAGAACATAGACAGATGTCAGAGAAACCGAGGTTATATAGAAACTAAGGGGACTAAAAGAAAGTTGCACAAGTAGTCAGAGATGTGCATGAATATAATTTCAGCTCCTTTAGGGGCCAAAGCAGGAAGCTAGTCGTATATGCTAGCATGCAGCTAGCGAAAGTATGTGTACAAGGGGGTAGATGCAAAAGCTTCACAGTCAAACCGAAGTTCCATGAAATTAAATCGCAGCAAAAACTACTGTGGCATGCTATTTAAAAAAGAATGCAAATCACTGCCTAATTAAAATTGTGGCAGTAATCTGCAGCTCAATGTAAAATGTCACCTTTCCTGTCCGTGCCCGAGCAGAAATTGGCTCAAGCACAAACAGGAAAGGTGACATAAAACAAAAATGTGTCCCAGCAACCTGCATTGGCCCAAAGTGTCCTGTCAACAGTCCACCCCCCCTCCTCTGACTTCAAACAAACTCCTCCATACAAAAAAAAAAAGAAAAACAAAACTCCACCAACTTTCCCTGGTGTCTAGTGCACTTCTTAACGTCTCACCCAGGCCCCTACCTCCCCCAAGTTCATAACTCAAAGGCAGCAGGAGCGATACTTTCTTGCTCCCATGTCTGCCATCTACGGAAATGAGTGGGCATAGCTCCTGCATCTTTTTTTTTTTCACTCAAAAGAGAAGAGAGGTTGGGGTTGGTGGGGGGGGGGGGCACTAGACTACCATGGAATATTTTTAAATCTGAATAAGAATAGCCATACTGGGTCAGACCAATGGTCCACCTAGCTCAGTATTCTGTTGCTAGCAGTGGTCAATCGAAGTCACAAGTACCTGGCAAAAACCCACTTAGTAGCAACATTCCATGCTACCAATTCCAGGTCAAGCAATGGCTTCCATTGTACCTCTATGGACTTTTCCTCCAGGAACTTGTCCAAACCTTTTTAAAACCCAGATATGTATCCTCTGGCAGCGAGTTCCAGAGCATAATATTTTTTGAGTGAAAATAATATTTCCTCCTATGTTTTAAAGGTTTTTCCATGTAATTTCATCGTGTGCCCTGGGCTTTGTACTTTTTGAAAAATTGATTCTCTTTTACCTGTTTAACATCACTCAGGATTTTGTAGATCTCAGTCATATCCCTGCTCAGTCATCTCTCTTCCAAGCAGAAGAGCCCTAACCTGTTCAGCTTTTCCTTATATGAGAGGCATTCCATCCCCTTTATCGTTTTGGTCACTTTTCTTTGAACTTTTTCTAATTCTGCTATATCTTTTGAGATACGGCAACCTGCATTGAATGCAGTAAAGGTGAGGTTGCAGAATGGAGCGATTCAGAAGCATTATAATATTCTTGGTCTTATTTACCATCCCTTTCCTAATAATTCCTAGCATCACATTTGCTTTTTTGGATGCCCACTGGGCAGAAGATTTCAGCATATTGTCTACGACACCTAGATGTTTTTCTTGGGTGCTAACTCCTAAGGTGGACCCTAGCATCAGGTAACTATGATTTAGATTATTCTTCCCAATATGCATCGCTTTACGTTTGTCCACATTAAATTTCATCTGCCATTTGGATGCCCACACCTCCAGTTTCCAGATCATTTATAAATGTTAAATAGCACCGGTCCCAGTACAGATCCCTTTGGCACTTCACTATTCACCCATCTCCATTGAGAAAAATGAGCCAGCCGCCACAAAGTTGGCTCCTGTGTGCTCCATGGAAGATCATGGTCTGCCAGCAAACAGCAGCCTTATTAAAGACAGCCTTAGCTCTATTTCTTAAGTGGCACCCAAGTCAGTCCTGGGATTTTTAGCTCTTGTTACAAAATAGTTCATACTGGGAGACAACCTATAAGGAAGCTAAAGCAGCAGAATTTTTCTTTCTTACACAATGGAGTTCTTCTGTAACAAGAATGTGTGTTCTAAAAGCTCTGTATCAAGACATTTTTTGCAAAGTTTTACTTTACTTCTCTTAGACCTTAAATCAGAAAGTCCTTTGTATCATCATTCTAACACTGCTAAAGCTCAACTTCTTCCTAATCACTTCTGGATTTATGTTGCACTGGGATCTGGCCTAGAATCATGGCACTTGTCTGTATTCAGACATGAGGATGTATGTGGTTAGGTTGCTTTTCCCCAGTGTAAAACTATTTAGCAACTGGGTCATTTCAGCACACTAAACAGAACACACAGGCACAGAGTAACATGTTCTCACAGACATATACTGTTCTTAAAACATGCACTTCAACATCTGGGATGCTCAGATACATCTGCATCATACAGATATTAGCATATACCTAGATTCATAAGCACAGATATACACATCTTACTCAGACATGAAACTTTGCTATATGTAGAACAGAGGCAGACAAAATGAGAGCTACATGTGGATTGTGAGGTATGGACTAAGGTGGCTTATGGGATGAGAACAGTTTTAAAAATTGAGAAATATGACCCTGGAGTGCAAACGCTTCCAAATTTACTTTATTCACTGGATGTAATTCAAAGTATTACAAAACATTTTTTAATGTAATTTACCATTCAGTATATCTGTTCAAACCTTCCTCTCTTCCCTGCTGCTGCCTTTCCTAATTTTTTTTTGTTACATTTGTACCCCCCCCCCCCAGCCTATTGTCCTGAAGATATTTGCAAAATGATTTTTTCATAGGGTGTTGATGCAGAAAGCCATGTGCTGACTGCTGAATGTAGTAGGCTTCTAATGCAGGGTTTGCTTGTGTTTTTTTTTTTGAAGGGGGGGGGGGTTCGCTGATGTAGTAAGCTAATCGTATGCAAATCTGAAGCACGTAGACTTTGTGCAGTAATCAGGGTAAGTAATTAGATATATGTGCACAAGGTATTGCACAGAGGGCAGCTAGTACTGTATGCGTGTCCAAGTAGAAACAAGAACGTTGGGGCACATCTGTACATGTGCTGGAGTATTATTTTGTGAATATCAGCATCACAAAACTTCTTGCACACAATTTTTGCTATGCCAGTATTCACCCACATAACACTATTCCACTGCAGGCACAAATACAATTATTTTTTTCTACTACTTGGACCTGTGTACAGAACCATTACCTCTCCTGTTCTGTCTTAAAAATTGCGGGTACTGTTAAGGAGAAACTGGCATTAAATCTTCAGACATTATTGCAGAAAAATCGGTTAATCCTTCATGCCTCCTTAGACCCAGATGCTAATGCAGAAAGCCTTATGGTAGAGCCCCTTCAGTATGCAGCTTCTACTGCAAAATTAGGCTCCAATGCTCAAAAGTCACCATTAAACACTGAATGCATCTATATCTGTGGTTAAAATTACTGATTTTCAAACAGCAATCGATACTCAAAGGAAGTCGCATGTAAATGAGATGCATGGAAATTCTACAAGCAGCTCGGTAGGGAAAGCGCCTTGCACATGTGCAGAACAGTTTTGCGGAAAGCATCAATGTTCTATGCATGCCCAGGAAAAAAAGTGACCACGTCGTAGGTACGTGTCCAGTGACATCACATGGAGTTTCCTTTTCCACCACAACTTTAGCACTACTGTTACATACGAGACACATATATATGTGTACATGGCACATTTCACACACACACATGCAGATATATTAAAAATATTCCATATGCTGCGTGTGGGACACACATGTATAATATACACGTACATGACACATTTCACACACATGCAGATACTATTAAAAAAATGCAAGCAGCCTGCTCCACTGAGAAGTTGCCCTCATGGAGCAACAGCTCCACACCTACCAGAATGTTTTGAACATTAAAGGTAGATGCTTCTCTCTGTGCATCACACAGAATGCTCATTTTAATATTAATGTGCTTGTAATACATTTGCATAGGATTATCAGTAGCTGCTACTGCGAATGGTAAAAGCGACGCAGGACCCCTTTGTGCATTAGACTCTGAATAATGTGCGCACTAGATCGGCTACAACCAATCTAAATCAATCGTTACAAACACAATAAGCTTTCAGCATCGGGGACTTAGTGACCTAAAATTACAACAGCATGCTATATGAAATGAGCATGCAAATTACTGTGGCATTAAAAATAATGGCAGTAACTTGCAGCACAATGCAAAATGTCACCCTTCCTGTTGGTACATAAGTGGGGTTTGGCTCATGCATTGATAGGTAGAGTGACATTAAAGTAAAAAAAAAAAAAAAAAACAACACAGTGGGTGGTGTCAGCCTTCCAAATAAGGGAATTTTTCCTTTATTTTTGGCAGACTGACCCTGTGGGGTCAGGTGCCGCCATTTTCAAAAATGGCGGTACTGAGGCAGCAACAAGTGAGCATCAATCCTGCCTCTTTAAAAATATCGCGGGGGTGCGGTCTGTATCCATTATTGGGATGTGGTTTTCTGTGTAGGGGGGGGCAATACGCAGTTTTGGTTGCTGTATCTCAAAAAAAGGTATAGAAGAATTAGAAAAGGCTCAAAAAGTAACCAAAATGATAAAGGGAATGAACTCTCATTTGAGGAAAGGCTAAAGAGGTTAGGGCTCTTCAAATTGCCAAAGAGATGGCTGAGGGGAGATATGATTGAGGTCTACAAAACAAATCCTGAGTGGTGCAGAACGAGCAGACATTAATTTTTACTCTCTCTAAAAGTACAAAGACCAGGGGACATTTGGTGAAGTTAAATGGAAATACTTTAAAAACAAATAGGAGGAAACATTTTTTCACTCAACGAATAAAGCAGTTCTTGAACTTTTTACTGGAGGATGTAATGTAGTAACAGCGGTTGGCGTATTTTGGTTTAAGAAAGGTTTGGACAAGTTCCTGGAGGAAAAGCCCATAGTCTGCTATTGAGACATGGGGAAGCCACAACTTGCCCTGGGATTGGTAGCATGCAGATGCTGGCAGGAAAGGGGGGAAGAGAAGGGGGGGAGACCTTGCACCACCAGAAGTACCCCAAAAAGGCACAATCTAGCCTAAGACCCCCATTTCAACTAAACCTGAGGGAACAGGTTCGGAGAAAGCTCAACCAGAGAGCAGCACAGGATATGTCCATCCACCTGCTGAGAGAGAATACTGATGGAGGCACAGGTCCATATATGGCAAATCTTTGAGGTTCTCTCTATCTCCACCTGCTGATAGAGGCACATAACCCACTCGTCTCTGGATTGATCTGTGGGACGCTGTGGAAGCTCTTTCACTGTGTTCAGGGAGGGGTAGTTTGTGTTGCATTTAGCACCCCCAATTGTTTTGGAAAAGACTCCTGGTTTTTTTTTACAGTTATTTCTTTATATTTCTGTATCTGGTGCTGTCATAAAATGTTGCTTTTAAAATAACTTGTTTTTTTCCTCTATTGAAAAGTAATTGGTATTTAAAACATTATGTATATCCTGCACCATCTCCAATTCTGAGCATGTTACTATACATACATACATACAAATTAACTCTGCTCTTCTGAGACTGTTCACCTTTGGAATTCCTGAGGTGGTGGAGTTATATAAAAGATATCCTGAATTCTTCTTTTTTTTTCTTTTTTCAGCCGAGGGGGGGGGGGGGGGGGCAATTGTTCTTTGTCCTGCCAGCCGGACGTCTGCGTTCCTATAGCAGGGCCAACTTTCTCTTGGTGCAGGCAGACCCACCCTGTCCTACTTCCACCCAAGCCCTTTCCACAGGATGCAGACACTTTCCAGCTTCCTTTTTCTCATGTCATTATCTCAGCAAGAGGAAAGGGCACTGCTGCTACTCCCCCTCCCGGTGCCCCAAGAAAGAAAAGTACAAACCATCTTTCCCACAGTTGTTCAAAGAGCTAATTTCTTGAGAGACCCTTGCAGCTTTCTGCCTTCATTATGTAGGAAGACAGAATATAGCACTTTTGATCTATTACTCTACATGCAATTAGTCAAGGATTCTTGCTTACAATAACCTCTGCTGAGCAATATATGAAAATTCCATTTCGCTGTCTTACGTGATAAACTTCTGCCCACATGCTTTCCAGCCAGACCCAAATAAAGCCCTAGTCTAGGATCTGCCATTCTGATTCAGCTCAGTACGTTCAACCCTAGTTTAGGATCTGCCCTTCTACTCAAAGATTGAGGCAACAAGTGGCAGTTTACCAAGCAATTACAATCGTCCAGTGATCTCACTGCAGGCTCTCTATGCCCCTACCTGTTTCTAGTTCTCTTTCCATGAGGCCACATGTACTAAGTAAGCATTTTCCATCATAGGAAAACCATTAAAGCTGTGTATAGATTTAATTTCCCTTCCAAAAAAAAGAGGCCCCATGCTAAGAATCATCACTGCCTAAGGATGAATCTTTGTGGTTGAAGAACTGCTTCTGACTCCCACTCAGTTTACTGACTAAAATCTTTAAGGAGACACAAGCCATTTTCATTCTCCTCCTGATGTTATAGGACAAAGGAGTAACATCACCACTGGAATGCTTTAAGTATACCAAGTGAATTAAAAATGGGAACCTACAACAAAGGCAACAAGACCAACAAGTTGCAAGTACTCAGGTTGCTATGACTAGAACACATGCTTAGCTGCAAAGAGCAAAATAACTGGACAGCAGTCATTCTATGCAGCAGCTGTTGACAACATTGTAAGAACACAAACATGCCTTTAAGCTCACCTTTCTTCCACAATTTTGGATTCTATGCAGCTTAATACACTTATTTTCTGAATGTTTAGAATGTAGTGTGTTCTCCCCACAGATTTTTACTGGAGAATCTATTTTGCAAATTATTCTAAGGAATTTTTTTTTTTATAAAAAAGGTACATTTAAGAGGAAAGGATTTTTATTATTTAAAATCTGAAAAGTGAACAAAATTAAAATTTCCCTTAAACTGAATATGGGATGTTAGGTTAGCATTATCAAAAGTTACATCCAATCCAAGAAGTCTCATGTGCACACCCTTTTAATGGTAAGCACCTTTCTAACTTGGCGTGTAACCTTTTTTTTTTTAATGTGTCTCCTTATTTTCTAACTCCTGTTTAATTTTATCTATGTTTCATCTTCGCATACCCTATGCTGTCCATAAGAGTTTTCATGCTTGGACATTGCAATGTAGCATTCTATACAGAACACAAGGGAGAGCGAACCAAAAAGAGCAAAACCACAATCAAATAGCCAAGAAAAAAAGCACAAAGAGCCTTCAAAAGTAGGGGTATCAACTTGCTTTATTAATCAGACCTGACAGTCTGTGTTGCAGCATAAAACGCCTGTCAGGGGTATAATGATGGTATCTAAGTCCAAAACAATTAATCATCCAATGATAGGAAACACCTCTTTATTGAAAAAGATAGGGGGGGGGGGGGGTCATGTGATGCTCTTTAGCTGAGCGGACGTCTCTAAGCCAAGCTCCGCTCCGGCCACCCCAAATTCTTCAAATTTACCTGTGAGATCTTCCATATGCGGGGCTAGATGCTCCTTGACAGCGAGCGAAATTAACATCCGGGGTGCCCTATGGCGGAGTTTCAGAGCATTTTAACGGTAGATGGTAAAATTATGTATAATCATACCTGATAATTTTCTTTCCATTAATCATAGCTGATCAATCCATAGACTGGTGGGTTGTGTCCATCTACCAGCAGGTGGAGATAGAGAGCAAACTTTTGCCTCCCTATATGTGGTCATGTGCTGCCGGAAACTCCTCAGTATGTCGATATCAAAGCTCCATCCGCAGGACTCAGCACTTAGAGAATTACACCCACGAAGGGACACTCTGCCCAGCTCACCACCGCCGAAACGGGGGAGGGGAATTAACCCAGCTCATCCCCACACAAGTGGGGGAGGGGAATCCGTCCAGCTCATCCCCGCGGAGCGGGGGAGGGACACCACACCCGCCGATGCGGGGGGATCTGGCTTATCCTGCAACCGCAACCGCGGGAGGAGCTGACTGACCCTAACACCGCCGAAGCGGGAGGGGTACAAAGCTGCCCTACAGCCGCACGAAGCGGGAGGGAGTGCCGGCAGAATTTATGTCTCAATCCAGCCCCGTAAAACGGAGGGGAGAGGAATGCAGCAGCTCACTGTAACACAAACTCGTCTCAACTCTTGAAGAATCCAAGTGAAAGAACTTGAACACGAAGTCTTTCTGACATAACTGAAGACTAAACTTGAACCTGAAATGCAACCAGAATAAAAACAGAACAGATATCTGGGAGGGGCTATGGATTGATCAGCTATGATTAATGGAAAGAAAATTATCAGGTATGATTATACATAATTTTACCTTCCATATCATCAAGCTGATCAATCCATAGACTGGTGGGATGTACCGAAGCAGTACTCACCCAGGGCGGGACATTGAAATCCCTGACCTCAACACTGAAGCTCCAAACCGGGCCTCCGCCCGTGCAGCCACAGTCAAACGGTAATGCTTGGAGAATGTATGAGCCGAAGCCCAAGTTGCCGCCTTGCATATCTCTTCCAAGGAGACGGATCCGGCCTCTGCCATCGAGGCCGCCTGAGCTCTCGTGGAGTGAGCCTTCAGCTGGATAGGCGGCACCTTCCCCGCGGCCACATAAGCCGCTGCAATGGCTTCCTTGACCCATCTTGCCACTGTAGGCTTAGCAGCCTGCAGACCCTTACGAGGACCTGCAAACAGGACAAACAGATGATCCGATTTCCGGAAATCATTGGTCACTTCCAAGTATCTGAAGATGACTCGTCTCACATCCAGATATTTAACAGCAGAGTACTCCTCTGGGTAGTCCTCCCTACGAAAGGAAGGGAGACAGAGCTGCTGATTCACATGGAAGCGAGAAACAATCTTGGGCAGGAAGGAAGGCACTGTGCGAATAGTCACTCCTGCCTCAGTGAACTGCAGAAAAGGCTCTCGACATGAGAGCGCCTGGAGCTCGGAAACTCTTCTGGCTGAAGTGATAGCCACCAAAAAGACTGCTTTCAACGTCAGGTCTTTCAGAGATGCCCTCGACAAGGGTTCAAAAGGCGGCTTCTGCAATGCTCTTAGCACCAGGTTGAGATTCCACGCAGGCACCACTGAGTGCAGAGGAGAGCGCAGGTGATTAACTCCCTTGAGAAAGCGCACCACATCTGGCTGCGAAGCCAGGGAAGCACCCTTCAGGCGGCCCCTGAAGCAAGCCAGAGCCGCTACCTGGACTTTAGGGGAACTGAGCGACAGGCCTTTCTCCAGACCTTCTTGCAGGAACGCCAACACTGAAGAAATTGGAGCAGTGAAGGGAGAAAGTGAGCCTGCTTCACACCATGCTGCAAAGATACGCCAAACCCTGGCGTAAGCAGTAGAAGTAGAGCGTTTCCTCGCTCTCAGCATAGTGGCGATGACCTTGTCTGAGAAGCCCTTCTTCCTCAGACGCTGCCGCTCAATAGCCAGGCCGTAAGACCAAAGGGAGAGGGATCCTCCATCACCACGGGACCCTGATGTAACCTGCCCTGCTCCACTGACAGCCGCAGAGGATCGTCGACTGAGAGCCTGATCAAGTCCGCATACCAGGGACGTCTGGGCCAATCCGGACCCACCAGGATTACCCTGCCGGGATGCTTTGCCACCCGGTCTAGCACCCTGCCCAACATGGGCCAGGGCGGGAACACATAGAGGAGCTCTTGTGTCGGCCACTGTTGGAGAAGAGCATCTACTCCCAGGGATCGAGGGTCCCGTCCTCTGCTGAAAAAGCGCGGCACTTGGCAATTGGCCGATGACGCCATCAGATCTAGGCTCGGCTGGCCCCAGCGCTTCGTGATGTCCAAGAACGCCTGAGCAGATAGTTGCCACTCTCCGGGCTCCAAGGTATGGCGACTGAGAAAGTCCGCCTTGACATTCATGACTCCGGCAATGTGGGCCGCTGAAAGCTGCTCCAGGTTCGCTTCCGCCCACTGGCAAAGACTCATAGCCTCCTTGGCTAGAGGGGCGCTCTTGGTACCTCCCTGGCGGTTGATATAGGCCACAGCCGTGGCATTGTCCGACAGGACCCGTACAGGCTACAACACCAGTACCGGGATGAACTCCAATAACACCAACCGAATGGCTCTGAGTTCCAGGAGGTTGATAGACCACTTGCCTCTGCAGGAGACTAGAGCCCCTGCGCTGTCCTTCCCAAGCAGTGGGCTCCCCAGCCCATCAAAGAGGCGTCTGTCGTGACGACAATCCACTCCGGGGTCACCAGAGGCAATCCTGCAGACAACTTGTCTGTCTGCGTCCACCAGCTCAGCGCCTTGCGCACTGCTGGGTCCACGGGAAGGCGCACAGCATAATCCTCCGACATCGGAGTCCAGCGCAGCAGCAGAGATAGCTGTAGTGGTCTCATATGAGCCCTGGCCCAGGGCACTACTTCCATCGTGGCCGTCATAGAGCCCAACAGCTGCACGTAGTCCCAAGCCCGAATAGGAGAGGCTACTAGGAACTAGTCCACCTGAGCCTGAAGCTTGACAATCCGATTGTCTGGCAGGAACACTCTGCCCACTTGGGTGTCGAATCGAACTCCCAGATACTCCAGGGACTGAGTCGGGCGCAGCTGGCTCTTCTTCCAGTTGATGATCCATCCCAGGGAGCTCACAAGAGCAACTACCCGGTCCATAGCTTTGCCGCACTCTGCATAAGAGGGGGCTCGGATCAACCAGTCGTCCAGATAAGGATGGACTTGTACTCCTTCCTTTAGCAGGAAGGCCGCTATGACCCCCATTACTTTGGAAAAGGTCCGCGGAGCAGTAGCCAACCCGAAAGGGAGGGCTCTGAACTGGAAGTGTCATCTCAGGACTGTAAAACGCAGAAAGCGTTGGAGAGGAGGCCAGATGGGAATATGCAGGTACGCTTCCTTGATGTCCAAGGAAGCCAAGAACTCTCCTGCCTTCACTGCCGCTATAACAGAGCGGAGAGTCTCCATGCGAAAGTGCCTCACTTTCCAGGCCCGATTGACCCCTTTGAGGTCGAGGATAGGCCGGACAGAACCTCCTTTCTTTGGAACCACAAAGTAAATGGAGTAACGTCCCTTGCCAATCTGATTTTTTGGCACCGGAACGACCGCACCCAGGCGGATCAGGTTGTCCAAGGTCTGCTGCACTGCCACAGCTTGACCGGAGACTTGCAGGGAGAGAGTACAAACCCGTCTCTTAAGGGTTGGCAGAACTCTAGCTTGTAGCCGTCTCTGATGACTTCCAGCACCCACGCGTCTGAAGTTATAGTGGTCCACTCGCCCAGAAACGAGGACAGCCGTCCTCCAATCTGCACTGGGGCGTGGACCAAGGCCCCGTCATTGGGTACGAGACCCTGGGGGAGGACCGGAGGGAGCACCTCCGGGACGGCGGTCTCTGCGAAAGGAATGCTGCTTGGGGGAGAAATTCCTCTTGAAGGAAGAGGGGGCAGAGGAACCCGACTTGCCCGGGCAGTACCGACGGGCTTCCAGCAACCGTCCTCTGGAGGTACCGGGACGAGTACTAGCCCGAGCCCTGACCTCTGGTAATTTCTTGCCCTTAGACGTGCCGAGATCGGTCACGATTTTGTCCAGCTCGACCCCAAAGAGCAGCTTGCCTTTAAAAGGCAATCTAGCCAGGCGGGATTTAGAGGCGTGGTCAGCAGACCAATGTTTCAGCCAAAGCCACCGCCGCGCAGAGACTGTCTGAGCCATGCCTTTAGCTGAGGCTCTCAAGACATCATACAGCAAGTCTGCCAAATAGGCTAAGCCCGATTCCAGGGCCGGCCAATCAGCCCTCAAGGAAAGATCCGAGGGGGAAGCCCGCTGCACCATAGTCAGGCACGCCCTGGCCACATAGGAGCCGCAAACTGAGGCCTGCAAACTTAAAGCAGCTGCCTCAAAGGACGACCTTAAGGCCGCCTCCAATCTTCTGTCTTGGGCGTCCTTTAGGGCCGTGCCACCTTCCACCGGCAACGCCGTTTTCTTAGTCACCGCAGTGATTAAAGAATCCACGGTAGGCCACAGATAGGCCTCACGTTCACTCACAGCCAAAGGATAGAGGCGGGACATAGCCCTAGCCACTTTAAGGCTCGTTTCCGGGACATCCCATTGAGCCGCAATTAAGGTGTGCATGGCATCATGCACGTGGAAGGATCTAGGTGGGCGCTTCGTCCCCAGCATAATGGCAGCGCCAACAGGGGCTGAGGGAGAGACGTCCTCCGGAGAGGAAATCTTCAAAGTGTCCATGGCCTGTAAAAACAGGTTGGACAAATCCTCTGGGCTAAAAAGCCGCGCTGCAGAGGGGTCATCCGCTCCATCCGAGCGGGGATCTATCTCCTCCAAGGAATCCGCAAAGGACCGTTGGGAGACCTCAGACACGCTGCCCTCATCTACATCGGAGGAGACAAAGTCCTCCAAGGCCTGGAAATCAACCCGAGGGCGTTTACCTCTGGGAACCTCAACCTCTTTATCAGAAGAGGGAGCAGGGGCAGCGTTTTGCATGAGGAAAGCCTGATGCAGCAGCAAAACAAACTCGGGGGAGAAACCCCCCAGACTGTGCACTTCCGCAGCCTGGGCAACAGCCCTAGACGCACTCTCAACCGGCGCTCGCAATAGCGGGGGAGAGACATGCTGCGCATCCAAAATGGCGTCCGGCGCGAAACTCCGCGAAGGAGCCGCGCGGGAAGAACGGCGCTTAACTTTAGCCGCTTGTGCCGTCGCCCAAATTAAGGGCGTTCATGGCATTAATGTCTCCAACCTCAAGGGCGGCCCACGAAGAAGCCGTCCGAGCCGCGTGGCCGGCCAAGATGGCGGAGGCGAGGAGCGGGGGATGGGCGTTTATGGCGGGAAAAAACCGCCACGCCGGAGTAACGACCGGGACATTCATCTGTCACTAAACTGTCACCCATCAAGGGCGAATCAGGTTGTAAAACCCCCGCATCCCCTCTAGAAGCGCTCCAGCGATCCGGGGAGCGACCCTTTGCGCCCTCGCCCTCCGACGCCATATGCCACGAGGAGAAGAATCGGGGAACCCCCTGCCCGCTATAAAAAGGTAAAATTACCTGCTTGCCGCTCCGAGCTGTAACGAACTGGTGTCCCAGTGAGTAGCTGCAATGAACGTTTAAAGAAACGTCGAATTAAACGCCTTTAAAGACGTTTAAAATTTTTTTTGTTTGTTTTTTTTTTTTTTAAACGGAGCCAGCGGGAGGGGGGAGAAAAGGAGGGACCTGGCACCACCAGGTTTGCACTTGCTCAAAAGAGCCCTCAACCCCAGGCCTCAACAAAACCTAAGGATTAGGCTTGGAGGCCTAGCCAGAGCTGCTGCTGTGTGTGACCACCACCTGCTGAGATAGAGAACATACTGAGGAGTTTCCGGCAGCACATGACCACATATAGGGAGGCAAAAGTTTGCTCTCTATCTCCACCTGCTGGTAGATGGACACAACCCACCAGTCTATGGATTGATCAGCTTGATGATATGGAATAGAGGGCTATGCCCGCAAAAACCCTGCCAGCAAGAAAGCTCCACGTGCAGACCTCGGGACATAAGATAGGGGCGGCGCCAGTGAGTCTTCCACCAACGAGTTTATCGAAGTCCACTAAAGATTTAGTGCAGCAGATATCAGTTGTGCTTGAGGACAAACTGTCTAAGCTGCAAACGTCGGTGGATAACATCTGAGACTCCTTGGAGTGACAGGGTGCACGCATTCAGAAAGCAGAGGACCGTATATCGCGTCAGGAGGATCATGCTGAGACGATGGACATGAAGATTCCGGCACTTGAGAAGCAGTGTGCATTTCTAATGCAGCAAGTTGAGGCAGGCGAAACAATCTGCGAATTATAGGTTTGCCTGAATCTGTAAAAGAAACGGACCTTTGCACCTTCATCGAGAGGTGATTGCCGGAATATCTGAACATAGTTTCCAGATAAGGTGTTGAGAGGATTCCTTGTGTTGGGGTCTTGCTCGAGGGGGAGCAGCGTCCAAGACCTGTGCTGGCCAAAATACTCAATTATGCAGATAAAGATCGAGTGCTACAGGCATTTAGAGGAAACAAGTTGATTGGTTACAAGGGACATAAGATGCTTCTGTTTCAAGATTACTAGGCACGTGTTGCTAATCAGAGGAGGCAGATGGGCTGGCATTGTAAGCACCTTTTCGACAAAGGGTTAAGATTTGCACTCTTGTATCCAGCGAAGGTGCGGGTGGTGCATGACAACAAATCTATCTTTTTTTTACCAAGCCTGGAGATTTGGGAACTTTTCTGAACAAGCTGCAATGATTGACGGAATTGCGCGACTTTGCTCTTTAATGCTGCACGGGAGTCTGCTTTGTGTCTTACACGTTTTTTTTCATGGGCAAGCGGCTTTCTGCATCAGCCCCTAAATTACCATTCAATGTCTTATTAAAAATTGACAAATATTTTTGAAGTACAGAATTACTACAAATTGGGAAATCCCCCCCCTATTTTACATATTAAATGTGGAGCAGAAGTAGGACACAAAGAGGGATCGCTGAGCAACATCATCAGGCAGAAATGGGCACGTTGGGTCGTGCCCCAACCCTGCCCTGAAGAGGCCACCAGGCTTCTTGACGTTGAGGTGGGGGGGGGGGGGGGACGCACAGCAATCACAAGTGAGGGTGGGGGAGTGACTTTTAGTTTCCTCTGTAACAAACAAATAAAACAAAATGGAAAAAGAAAATAAGGAATTACCTTCCAAATATATATATATATATATAATTATTTTCTTTTGTATGTTTTGTTTTATTTCTATTTCCTAAATTTAAAAGTAGACTAACATGGGTACCACACCACTTCAGCAGAAAATGCACTGGTATTTTCGGCCAAAAAACTGAACCAGGATTTCAGGCTGGTTTCAGTGCTGAATCCGAAATGTGTCCGAATGAATCTGAAATAGCGGAAAATAATTAGAAAGACCATGAAACAAAAAAGCCATTTGTTTTATTTCTTGCATAGTACTTGAATTGCAATAGAAAAAAACATGCAGCCAGAGTGCAGACACTTAATTGTACATTTTCTGTAAAATCAAGTAACTCTGGCCTCACATGCATAAACATATTGCTCCATGATGAGTTATCCAAGAAAAAGGAAAATAAGCTAATGATCATTTATTCATTTCTGTTTCTAAAATAATGAATTGCAATTTTTTTGCCACCCACGTTTTATGGGAAACAGTGATGATGAACTAACTGATCGTTAAACTTGGCTGCATCGATTATACATATAGCAGTTTACTCAAAGTTTAAATCCTTGCTTTCAAAGCGAAGATTTGGCCAGGAGGCATGTTACGGGGGAGGGAAAAGATGCACCTAGAAAAGGCCATGGGCAGCCAGGTGGATGATGTTCAGTTACCCCACAAAGCAGGTTCTCACAGCCCCAGCCGGTTAAACGACTTAAAAAGCCCCTTTAAAAATGGCCAATGGCAAACGGTGAAAGACGGACCACACGGATCCTGTTGGAAAATTAACAAGTTCAGTTTTTACGCCTGTACCCTACCCCGCTGGCTGGCTCAGTCTTAAACGAGCCCATCCTCCCGCTATCTGGGCTGAGAAAGCAGAACTTTTGGGGGTAAGTCAGACGTGCAAAGGGTTTCCCCATTTTGTAACAACTAGAAAAAAATGCACAAAAAAATTACACCCGACCCCCAGATGCCCGCGTGTCCCCGCCTCCCTCTCTCACCTTCTCCTTGCAGGGTTTGCGGATGAAGGAGGTGCGGGCGGTGAAATACTGCTCGAGCTCCGAGTCCGAGTCCTCCTGGCTGCAGTAGCCGCTGCTCGTGGTGCTGCTCCACGTCATCTCGAAAGCCGGGGTGGCCGTCTCCGCCTCACACATCCTCCCCGAAGCCTGCTCGCCAGCCGACCGACCGACCGCTTGCCCTTCGCTCTGCCAACAACGAAAGGAACCGAGTCCCGGTTACCGCCGATTTCCCCGCAGCGCGCTTGGTTCTGCTCTGCCGGCTCGTTCTCTCAATGTAGACTGGTCTGGCAGCAGCACGCGCTACCCTGTCCCTGCGGCGTCCGTTACAGATTGAACGACGTCACGCGCCGCGGCTCTGCTGGGAGTGTGCAGCAGACTACAACAGGGCGGAGCCCGAGCCAGTAGGGCATTCAATTTACGTCAGCACAGACCAAGATGAGCTCACCGCCAAAACGGCTGCAGGGGCGGGGCTATAGACTGAGAAAAAGGTTCTCTGCCCTGTAGGTCTTTGATCCACGTGATTCGGGCGGGGCGGGAATGGGATTCCCCAGGAGGGGAGGAGGGATGTGATGGTAACCATACAATTTGAGGGTGTGGGGGAGGGGAACACATGCCTCTCCCCCACTCTCACAGTGGCACACTAGGCATGCCTTTGCAGGCAGGGATGCCAAGCCCCACCATCCAGTAAGTGGACTGCTTCTGCTCTCCGCTGCTTCTTTCAGGCTCTGAGCAGTAGGCTGGGACTCATGCATACATGCATGGTGCTGAGACCTGGAAACAAGGAGCGGGGATCAGCAGCCCCACCAACAAAGTAGTAGAAAATTCAAGAGGCGCCTGAGATTTTGTGAGTCAGTTGTTAAAGTAGCCATGGGGGGGGGGGAGCTATTTTAACAACTGGTTCCCAAAATTCTTAAAAACTTAACAAATGGCTGAGCCTGTGAGAGCCCGCTTCAGCACACCACTGGATTCACCCTTGGTTGGGCCATAAGAAGATAAATGTTATACCCCTCCCCTCCCACCCCACCGTATAACTAAATCCCCTTCATTATATTCACCCCCACCGTATAACTAAATCCCATTTATTCTATACACAAACTCACTGACGGTCCACGGGATAGTAACATAACATAGTAACATAGTAGATGACGGCAGAAAAAGACCTGCACGGTCCATCCAGTCTGCCCAAGAAGATAAATTCATATATGCTACTTTTTTATTTGTACTGTCCTCTTCAGGGCACAGACCATATAAGTCTGGCCAGCCCTATCCCCGCCTCCCAACCCCGCCTCCCACCACCAGCTCTGGCACAGACTGTATAAGTCTGCCCAGCACTATCCTCGCCTCCCAACTACCAGTCCTGCCTCCCACCACCAGCTCTGGCACAGACCGTATAAGTCTGCCCAGCAGTATCCCTGCCTCCCACCACCGGCTCTGGCACAGACCATATAAGACTGCCCAGCAGTATCCCCGCCGCCCAACCACCAGCCCCGGCACAGACTGTATAAGTCTGCCCAGCACTAGTCCCGCTTCCCAACCACCAGCCCCGGCACAGACCATATAAGTCTGCCCAGCACTAGCCCTGCCTCCCAACCACCAGCTCTGCCACCCATTTTAGGCTAAGCTCCTGAGGATCCCTTCCTTCTGCACAGGATTCCTTTATGTTTATCCCACGCATGTTTGAATTCCGTTACTGTTTTCATCTCCACCACCTCCCGCGGGAGGGCATTCCAAGCATCCACCACCCTCTCCGTGGGTGGTGAAAAAATACTTCCTGACATTCTTCTTGAGTCTGCCCCCCTTCAATCTCAATTCATGCCCTCTCGTTCTACCACCTTCCCATCTCTGGAAAAGGTTTGTTTGCGGATTAATACCTTTCAAATATTTGAACGTCTGTATCATATCACCCCTGTTCCTCCTTTCCTCCAGGGTATACATGTTCAGGTCCGCAAGTCTCTCCTCATACGTCTTGTAACGCAAATCCCATACCATCCTCGTAGCTTTTCTTTGCACTGCTTCAATTCTTTTTAAATCCTTAGCAAGATACGGCCTTCAAAACTGAACACAATACTCCAGGTGGGGCCTCACCAACGACTTGTACAGGGGCATCAACACCTCTTTTCTTCTGCTGGTCACACCTCTCTCTATACAGCCTTGTAACCTTCTAGCTACGGCCACCGCCTTGTCACACTGTTTCATCGCCTTCAGATCCTCAGATACCATCACCCCAAGATCCCTCTCCCCATCCGTACCTAGCAGACTCTCACTGCCTAACACATACGCCTCTCTTGGATTTCTACTCCCTAAGTGCATCACTTTGCATTTCTTCGCATTGAATTTTAATTGCCAAACCTTAGACCATTCTTCTAGCTTCCGTAGGTCCTTTTTCATGTTTTCCACTCCCTCCGGGGTGTCCACTGTGTTACAAATCTTAGTATCATCCGCAAATAGGCAAACTTTACCTTCTAACCCTTCGGCAATGTCACTCACAAATATATTGAACAGAATCGGCCCCAGCACCGATCCCTGAGGCACTCCACTACTCACCTTTCCCTCCTCCGAGCGAACTCCATTCACCACCACCCTCTGGCGCCTGTCCGTCAACTAGTTCCTAATCCAGTTCACCACTTTGGGTCCTATCTTCAGCCCATCCAGTTTATTTAAGAGCCTCCTGTGGGGAACCGTGTCAAAAGCCTTGCTGAAATCTAAGTAGATTACGTCTATAGCACGTCCACGGTTCAATTCTCCGGTCACCCAATCAAAGAATTCAATGAGATTCGTTTGGCACGATTTCCCTTTGGTAAAACCATGTTGTCTCGGATCTTGCAACTCATTTTCTTCCAGGAAATTCACTATCCTTTCCTTCAGCATCGCTTCCATTACTTTTTCAATAATCGAAGTGAGGCTTACCGGCCTGTAGTTTCCAGCTTCTTCCCTATCACCACTTTTGTGAAGAGGGACCACATCCGCCGTTCTCCAATCCCTCGGAACCTCTCCCATTTCTAAGGATTTATTAAACAAATCTTTAAGAGGACCCGCCAGAACCTCTCTGAGCTCTCTCAATATCCTGGGGTGGATCCCATCCGGTCACATGGCTTTGTCCACCTTTAGTTTTTCTAGTTGTTGATACACACTCTCTTCCGTGAACGGTGCTATATCCACTCCATTCTCAAATGAACTTTTGCCAGTCCATCGTGGTCCTTCTCCCGGATTTTCTTCAGTAAAAACAGAACAAAAGTATCTATGTAGCAAATTTGCCTTTTCTTCATCATTATCTACATAGCGGTTTGCAGTATCTTTTAGTCTCACAATTCCCTTTTTAGTCATTCTCCTTTCACTAATATACCTGAAGAAATTTTTGTCACCCCTCCTTACCTTTCTAGCCATTTGTTCTTCTGCTTGCGCTTTCGCCAGACGTACCTCTCTCTTGGTTTCTTTCAGTTTCCTCCGGTGTTCCTCCCCGTGTTCCTCGTCTTGAGTTTTTCTGTATTTCTGGAACGCCAACTCTTTAGCCTTTATTTTCTCAGCCACTTGCTTGGAGAACCATAGCGGTTTCCTTTTGCTCTTGCTTTTATTTACTTTCCTTACATAAAGGTTTGTGGCCCTATTTATAGCTTCTTTCAGTCTGGACCACTGTCCTTCCACTTCTCGTACGTCCTCCAAGCCCATCAGCTCCTTCCTTAGGTATTCCCCCATTTTACTAAAGTCAGCATGCTTGAAATCCAGGACTTTGAGTTTTGAGTGGCCACCCTCCTCTTCAGCCGTCATATCAAACCAAACCGTTTGATGGTCACTGCCGCCAGAAGTCCATTCTTTGAGATTCCTAAATGTGGACTGAGGGGGCCCAATATTCTCTCCACCTGCAGCCATCGCCACTGCCATCGCAATCTAATATTTCCGTCTCAGGTCAGGTCTAACTGAGCATGCAATGCTGCTCACAGGGCCGTCGAGGCCCTATGCAGACCAATTTGATGGGGCCCCACCCTAGCCCCGCCCTACCCTAACTCCGCCTACCCTAGCTCCACCACACCCTAGCTCCACCCCCACCCTAGCTCCAGGGCCGGCCACCCCTCCCTCCCAGCTCCAAGGCCCCCAGCTCCAGGGCTTGTCGATCCTGCACAGTCAATGCCAGCTGAAAACCATGTCTTTTTCACAAACACAGATACACCCTAATCCACTATAGAATAAGTAGTAATATTTAAACTTTCTATTTTGACAAAATTTAAACTGAACCCCCAAGATGCCAGACTCTGCATACAATTCAATACCACAGAAACAGAAAATGTCCCCTAGTACTGTGCAAAATACAGAGAGCATATGTAAATTTGAAAAAAACTAACAAATATCAATCACCACTTTAAAAAATAGCAAATAGAAATAAAATAAATATAGAAAATAAAATAATACCATTTTATTGGACTACTACATTTAGCTTTCAGAGGCCAAAACATCCTTCCTCAGGTCAGGATATTACAGTACTATACTGTATTGACCTGAGGAAGGGGGTTTTGTTCTCCAAAAGTTAGCCAAAATGTATTAAAATTAGTCCAATAAAAAGATTACCTTGTTTACATGTTCTATTATAAACATCTATTAACACAGCTACAATACTACTTTATCCTAAAGCAAAAAAATAAAAAATATATTTTATTTACAGTTTGTTGTCTCTGGTTTCTGCTTTCCTCATCTTCTTTTCACTGTCTTCCTTCCATCCAGCATCTGTCTTTGTTCTCTCTCTACCATCCAGTGTCTGCCCTCTCTGCTGTCCCCCCCCATCCAATGTCTGCCCTCTCTCCCTGCGCCTTCCATCCACATCTGCCCTCTATCTCTGCCCCTTCCATCCACCATCTGCCCCGTCTGCCCTCTCCCCCTTCCATTCACTGACTGCCCTTTCTATTCCTTCCATCCACTGTCTGCCCTTTCTCTCTGCCCCTTCAATCCACCATTTGCCCTCCCTCTCCCATCCATCCGGGTCTGCCCTCCCTCTCACTCCCCCTTCCATCCAGGATCTGCCCCTCTCTCTGCCCCTTTTTTTCAGCCCCCAGTTCCAGCCCCACTATCCCTCCAGTCCCCTTTTTCAGCCCCAGCCCTTTTCTCCCACGTCCTGAGCTTCAGCCCCCAGCCACTTCTCCCTGTCCCCTTTTCAGCCCCCCGTTTCAGCCCCAGCCCTTTTCTCCCACCAGTCCCGAACTTCAGCCCCCTGCCACTCCTCCCTGTCCCCTTTTCAGCCCCCAGTTTCAACCCCAGTCCCCAGCCCTTTTCTCTCACCAGTCCCAAACTTCAGCCCCAGCCACTTCTCCCTATCTCCTTTTCAGCCCCAGTACCCACAGTTTCAGCCCCTGCCCCTTTTCAGCCTCCAGTCCCAGTACTAGCCCCCTTATCCCACCTACCCTCCTTTTCAGCCCCCAGTTCCAGCCCTCTTCATCCACATGCCTTGTATTAGGGCCCCCCTTTTCAGCCCCAGAACCATTCTCCCACCTGACCCACGCATGCCCCATTTTCCCACCAGCCCCATGCATGGCCCCCATTTCCCATATGGCCCCTTCTCAATCCCCAGTTCCAGCCCCCTTCTCCCATCTGAGAACCCCCATCCCACACCCTTCTCCCATCTGAGTTCCCCTTACCCCCTCCCCCATCTGAGAACCCCCATCCCACACCCTTCTCCCATCTGAGTCCCCCCCTTACCCCTCCCCCCAACTGAGATCCCCCATCACACACCCTTCTCCCATCTGAGTCCCCCCCCCCCCCCGCTGCGACCCACCTACCAACTCTGTTCTCCTGCTGTCACCCACTAACTTTAAAAAAAATTTGAGAAGCGCTGCCTGCTACTCGGTGCTTCTCAAATTTTTTTTTAAGGGTAGGAACAGAACAGCGATCGATCATTGGGGGGTGGGAGCGGCGGGCGGGGCGACCTCAGGTGCGCCGCGCGGGGCCCCCTTGAGCGCGGGGCCCTATGCGGTCGCCTCGCCCTAAGACCGGCCCTGGCTGCTCATTCAGCATAGGTGCAACTCAGGCAGGAGACAACTTTGGTTAGCGAAGCTTGGCATCCCTGCCAGCCATGAAAATAGACGGGCCCCGAACCAAAGGTGAGGGGGCCCACGAGGGGCAGCCCAAGGCAAGATACTGCCTAAGACATGGTGAAGATGCCATCCTCCCCCGGGCCAAGTTCTGGCATCTCCCCCCTTCCTAAGATTACCTTCTTTCTCCATTTTCTAAAAGCCGGCGGCAGCAGCAATTCCTATACACTGCCTTGCTGCCAGCACCAGCCTCTTCTCTACTGCAGCTGCCTCTGAAGAAACAGGAAGTTACATCAGAGAGGCAGGCCACAGTAAAGAGAAGAGAAGTGGGTGAGGTGGCCCAAGCAGGGGCAGCCCAAGGCAAGATACTGCCTGAGACATTGCGGATATGCCACTTCCCCGGCCCAAGTTCTGGCATCTTCCCCTTCCTTCCTCCACCCCCTTCCCTGAGTTTACCTTCTTTCTCTATTTTCCAAAAGCCTGCAGTGGCAGCAATTCCCATATGCTGCCTTGCTGCCAGCAACAGCCTCTTTTCTACTGGGGTCACCTCTGAGGAAACAGGAAATTACATCAGAGAGGCAGGCCGCAGTAAAAAGAAGAGGCAGGTGCAAGTGGCAGGGTAGCGTACAGAAATCGCTGCCTACACCGACTTTAAAAAAATGTCAAAAGAAGGTAAACTCGGGGATCGGGGTGAAGAAAGTAAAAGTGCATAACTGGACCTCATTCTTATAAGCACACACATACCAAAATCCAGGCTGTATGAAATATGCTACCATTCAATTTCTGTCACAGAAAGTGTTGAGTGCCAGGAGTCATTGTATTGCCTAGATGGTAGCTGCTCTCTGCCACCCCAGAAGCTACTGCCCAGTCTTGAGCCTTGTGGTTAAACCAGGCCTATAAAAACATATGAACATCAGTAACTCTCACCCTTTCTCCCTTAAAAAGTACTCTCTCCTTCTTTTCCACCAAGACCCCCGCTCCCATTTTCCCCAGACCGCAGTACTCTCCTCATCCTCTACACATCCTGGCAGCTGTTTGACAGCTGGGAGATTTAAAGGCTGCCTTTCGGGCCAGTGAGTTTGATTTGGGGTTTGAAGAGTGCTCCAGGAGCTGACAGGGATCTTAAGACATGGGGGAGGGGCAAGGAGAGAGACCAAAAGATGTCACTACCTCTCACATGCTAGCCTAATGACTCTGGGCAGTTGCCACTGAACAGTGCCAGGTGATATTGACACCTGTTGTCCAAGGTAGCAGCCACAACTGAAGATATCATCTGTCTCCTGCACGGTGCCCAGATGGGATTGGCTTTTCATCTAGGCAGGTTAGGATCCTGCCTAGTGTGGCACTGTTTTAAAGGCAACCGCACGGTTGCTCCCTGCACCCTTCCTGCAGCGTGCACCCGGGGTGGACTGCCCCCACCACCCCACCCTCAGTCCACCACTGGTCTTATGTGATGAACATCTGTTGCCCATAATGGATAGTAAAATGACTTCCTAGGGCTGGGATGAAAAACATCTGGAAATAGACTTGCTTTAAAAGCGTATAGGGTATAACTAAACCTGTCTTTGGACCCAGGTGTGATTTTGCTGAGTTGGAGAGTGGACAGCTGGAAGCGGGTGTCTGTGAGAATTAGTGGAGAGTTGCTGAGCGCTTTGATACTTTTGTCTGTTTGCCCCAGTCTGAACCTTTTGATGTTTACATTTCCTGACTTGCCTCCTCTGTGTCTCACCTCCTCAAATCCTTGCCCACACCTGCTAGCCCCCCCCCCAGCCACACCCATCTCTTCCTCTGTATCTCACCCCTTCCCTCATCCAAACCCTCACCTCCCATTTTACATCCCTACCTGCTGTGTTTCTCATTGTTTCTCTGTTTATCCACTTCCAGTATGTCGCTGTGCGCTGCTGCTGTTTGTGTGAGGGCTGTGTGCTGTTCCTGGGAGAGTGAGTGCTTTGTGCTGCTGCTGTGTGTGTGATGACTGTTTCCTGGTGCTAGGAGAGTGAGTGCTTAGTGCTGCAGCTGTGTGTGTCTGGATTGTTTTATGGTGGTGGGAAAGTGAGTGTTTTTGGGCAGCTGGTGTATGTCTCACGAATGTGTGTTGTTGTGGAGGCAGGTGCAAGTCCCAGCCCCTGCTCTCTTCTGCGGGCAGCCCGCCTCCAAGGAAAAATGAAATTACGTCAGAGATGTGGGCCTCTCATAGTAGAAAGAAGGAGCTCCCCCTGCCCACCCCACCCTCTTCCTGTGAGACTGTCATTGAAATGCCATTGTGTTTCATATCCTATATAATAATTCTCACCTCCAACATTCTATGCGTCTGCCTGTCTGTGTCCATAACTTTCTTCACAGACGGGCTCCGAAGCCCTAGCTGATGTCACTAGACCCATTATGACGCATCCTATATAATAATTCTCACTTCCAATGTTCTATGTGTCTGCCTGCCTGTGTCCGTAACTTTCTTCACAGATGGGCTACGAAGCCCGGAGGGTTGGTGGCGGGAAGGGGGGGGGGGCTCGAGAGGGTTGCGGCAGGGGGGTCAAGGGGGGGTCGGGAAATCGGAAGAAGGGGGGGTCTGCAAATCGGAGGGAGGGGGCAGGGAGGTGGGGTCTGGAACTTGGAGAGAGGGAGGGGGGTCTGCAAATCGGAGGGAGGGAGGCAGGGAGGTGGGGTCTGGAAGTCAGAGAGCAGGAGGGGTCTGGAATTCGGAGGGAGGGAGGGGGGTCTGGAACAGGGGGGACGAAGGTCTGGAACTGGGGGGAAGGGGGTTTTGAACTCGGGGGAGGGAGGGAGGGGAGTCTGGAACTTGGAGGAGGGAGGGAATGCACCACCTGTACAAAAACTAAAAAAAAAAAAAAAACCGGGGGGACAACCCTGGAACTCGGAGGGAGGGAGGGGGGACAACGACCCTAGACCACGGAGGAAGAGGGGACACTGGAACTGGGTGGGAGGGAGGGGCCCCAGGCACACACACTCTCTCACAGACATACTCGCACCCAGTCTCACTCTCTCTGTCTAGGGTTACCATACGTCCGGATTTCCCCGGACATGTCCTCTTTTTGAGGGCATGTCCGGGGCGTCCGGCGGATTTTGCCCGCGCCCACGTTTGTCCGGATTTCTGGACAAACGTGGGCGCGGGTGCGGGCAGGCGCGTGCGTGCGGTGGGCGCGCGATCGGCGCCGTGGGTCGTGACCTGGTCTCCCATCCCCTCCCCTTCCTTACCATGTTCCCTGGTGGTCTAGTGACGTCTTCGGGGCAGGAAAGAGCCCCCTCTTTCCTGCCCGGAGCGCTGCCTCCCCTGTCTATCATCCTTCTCGGTCTGGCTGGGGATTCAAAATGGCCGCCGAGATTTGAACTCTCGCGAGGCCGCTTCAACTCTCGGTGGCCATTTTGAATCCCCAGCCATACCGAGGAGGATGCAGCAGGCAAGGGCAGGCAGCGCTCCGGGCAGCAAAGAGGGGGCTCTTTCCTGCCCCGAAGAGAAGACGCTACTAGACCACCAGGGCTAGATAGTAAGTGAGGGGGGGAGGGGACTATGTGACGGGGGGGGCGTGGCGGAACCCGACCTGAAGGGGGCGTGGCATGAGGCGTGGCGGGGGCAGGGTAGGGGGCGTGACATGTGTCCTCTTTTTCAGAGGACACAAAATGGTAACCCTATCTCTGTCACATACACACACTTGCAGATTCACTCTCTCTCTCTCTCTCTCACAGTCACTCTCACACACACTCTCTCAAACATACACACTCCGAGGAAAACCTTGCTAGCGCCCGTTTCATTTGTGTCAGAAACGGGCCTTTTTTTACTAGTATACTGATAATTGCCAACATTTGCTTATTTCTGATCTGAAGAAGAAGGGTTACCTTCGAAAAACTAATCAAAAAATGTATTAACATAGTCCATTAAAAAAAAAGCTATCATCTTATTTTCTTTTCTATCTTTTGTTTTATTTCTATTTATTACCTTACTAATATACTTGAAAAGCTCAGGGTAGTTTGTAATGTGGAAGGGAGAACAAAGGAATAAAAAGTAATGAATCCACATTGTTGGGAAAAGACTTAGTCTATGCAGGGAAGGATTCAGTGAGGGACAGACTGGATTGGTGATGGTGAGTCCAGGAAAAGGAGACAGGGGAGTGCATGGAAAGCAAAGAGAGTGAGGGACAAACTAGAGGGAGGAGAGGAAAATAAATGAAAAAAAATGACAGAGGGAAGAGAGATTAGGGTGTTTGTATGACCTCTGTATCAAGAAAAAAGACTGAATGAAGAGATAACAAATAGACAAAGAGGAGATGGAACAGACTGAGGAAAGTATGTCACACACAGAAAGACTGGAAAAATGTTTATTAAATCAGTGTCTGGAATTTCAATTTATTATATTATTTAAAGTACTATTGCACAAAACATATTCAGCTATTTTAGGAAAAATTAGCAACATTTTCATCTCGGGAAGAGAAGGGGAGTGGTAGAAATGGATCTGCTTTCCCTCTTCTTGCTGGTGGTCCTGTGGGGCAGCCACCTCAGCCAATGTTCCTACTGGCAGGGCCCAGTGTGGTGGCACCAGTTTAAATGAGCCACGATCAAATGACTTCTACAGCAGCCTAGGGCTTTAAAAGCTTATGTATTTTTCATCATTCGTATGCTGATCCAAAGTATTCTGTTCTCCTCGGGATTAATAAGGCTCCTACTGTTCCGCATATCTAAAATCGACATCAAGGGATGAGAGGAGTGACAGTGGGGATGTCAGATCATGTAAATTTTTTAGCAACTGAAAAATTATTTTCCCCCTGATATTTAGCCACCGCCAGCCTGCATTTTTTAAAATGCTGATCGTCACCAGCTAAATTATCAATATTGGGGGATAATTTTGGGTGGGCTGAGCGCCAGAACTTATGTGGGCCCACCATATATTCAACTGGTGTCATGTCTCCTACCTCAACGCAAGCGGCGTCCTCGGGCTGCGCCCGTCGACACGTGCACTTGACTGGTACAGCCCTGAGCCATGTGTGTAGTTCTTCTCTGGCTGCAGCCTCCTTGATTGCTTTGTTTCCATGCACCTGGATCTGCTCTCTCTCTCTGCCTGGCTTCCAGGCTCCTTGACTGCTTTGCTTCCACCCACCCGTGTCTGCTCTCTCTCTCTCTGCCTGGCTTCCCTTGCTTCTCTCCTATTGGTCTTCCAGTTCCTCCTTCCCCTGCTCTTGTCCTATGGCTGTGCTCCTTCTCCCTGCTGGTCCCTGCTGATGTCAGACGCCAGCATTTTATCAGCTGAGCTCCTCCTGGATTCCATGCTTCGGCTTCTACTTTGGTAGGTGTTTCTTGCTCAGTAGTGTGCTTCTTCTCTACTTTGTCCCTCATTGCTGACTTTGCCTGTACCTGGATTACTCTCTTGACCTGCTGTCTGCCTACTGACTGCTTGTACCTGGATTATTCTCTTGACCTGCTGCCTGCCTACTGACTGTGCCCGTACCTGGATTTTTCTCTTGACCTGCTGCCTGCCTATTGACTTTGCCTGTGTCTGGATTACTCTCTTGCCTGTTGTTTGCCTATTGACATTGCCTCTACCTGGATTACTCCCCTGCCTGCTGCCTGCCTGTTGACATTGCCTGTTCCTGGATTACTCCCCTGCCTGCTGCCTGCCTATTGACTTTGCCTGTACTTGGATCACTCTCTTGCCTGCTGCCTGCCTGGCTGATACGTTCACCACCCCGCTTCCAGCTCCGTCTCGTAAGTCCTGCAGGCCACCCGCACCTAGGGGCTCAACCTCTGGGGAACGGCGGTCAGCGCAGGTGAAACCCTGGGTTGTCCAGCCGCCAAGCAGAACCTGGTCTGAGTACTGGGCTCAGCAGTGCTGTACTTGGTACAAGAACTCACAAGTCTGACAGCTGGGGCCTGCATAAGAGTTATGCAGCCATGGCTGAATATTGGGCTGGGCCCGCATAACTTTGCTTTTCATAAAAAAAAAGAGCCCTTGAGCCCCCCAACAATGCCCCCTCTTTCCCTCCTACCTCCCCCTGCTCACTTCAAGACCCCCCCCCAGAAGACTCCTGCTCCGTCCCCAGCCATGCAGATAGACCTTCCCCCGGGCCTTTGTGTATCCTAGATGGTCTAGTGGGGTTGTTGGGAGCAGAAGTACAGCCCCCTCACTCCTGCACCTTGCGGCACCTCTCTAAAATGGCTGCCGCAATCTCCTGCAACAGCTCACGATACTTCATATAGTACCGCTAGCTGCTGCAAGAGGTCACGGCAGTCATTTTAGAGAGGTGCCACAAGGTGCAGGAATGAAGGGGCTGCGCTCCTACCCCCAATGACTCGCTGGACCACCAGGGTTACAGGTAGGCCCAGGGGATCTTGCGGGAGGAGGGGTCTTGATGCAGGCTGAGGGGAGGTGGAAGGGAAAGAAGGGACGTTGGGGGGGGGGGGCAGGAGGGAGCTCAGAGGCTTTTTTTTTTTTTTACTTTTGAGCTGTCTTAAATAAGGCCGGCACCCGCATAAGCTGGGGCTCCTCCCCAGTGCCGCCCCTGACCAGGCCACTTTTTGTTTGGGTGATCTCTGGAGATATTCAGCGCCACTCTCCAGTTAAGTGCTGCTGAATATGCCCACTTAGGTGGCAGGAAGTGATTTAAGTGGGCAGGAGAGGCTCTGACTTCTGGAGGTTTCCAGTTCATTTGTTTCCCTTCATATCTCTATTATGTATTTGTTACATCTATAACCCACATATCCAAACATCTAGGCGAGGTACAATAAAACATTCATTAAAAAAAACACAAACAATACACAATCTTACAAATCACAAACTCTAAAAATGCAGGTTTTTAGCCATTTCTTGAACTGAGGAACTGATGCCGACTGGCGCATAACCAATGGTAATTCATTCCACAAACGACAACCACCAATAAAAAAAAACTTGACTATGAAATTCCTCCAAACGTACCAGATGAAAAGATGGAATGACCAATAAATTCTGGTTTCGAGACCGTAACGCCCAAGAAGGACAATATGCAGCTCATTTTCAAAAGAGATCCCCAGCCATCTTCCAACACAAATCGGGAGATGGCCGGCGATCTCCTGAAACCGGCCAAATCGGTATAATCGAAAGCCGATTTTGGCCGGGTTCAACTGCTTTCCGTCGAGGAGCCAGCGAAACTTCAATGGGGCATGTCGGTAGGGTAGTGAAGGTGGGATGGGGGCGGGCCAGGGGCGTGCTCACGAGATGGCCGGCTCCGCCTGATAATGGAAAAAAAAAGCCAGGCTTGATGAGCATTTCGCCAACTTTACTTGGTCCCTTTTTTTTCATGACCAAGCTTCACAAAGGAGCCCGAAATGACCAAATAACCACCGGAGGGAATCGAGGATCACCTCTCCTTGCTCCCCCAGTGATCACCAACCCCCTCCCACAGAAAAAAAAAAAAAAACTTTTATGCCAGCCTGAAATGTCATATTCAGCTCCCTGACAGCAGTATGCAAGTCCCTGGAGCAGTTTTTAGTGGGTGCTGTGCACTTCAGGCAGGTGGACCCAGGCCCATCCCCCCCTACCTGTTACACTTGTGGTGGTAAATGGGAGCCCTCTAACCCCCCCCCCCAACCCACTGTACCCACATGTAGGTGCCCCCCTTCACCCCTTAGGGCTATGGTAGTGTTGTACAGTTGTGGGTAGTGGGTTTTGGGGGGGATTTGGGGGGCTCAGCACACAAGGTAAGGGAGCTATGTACCTGGGAGCTATTTTTATTATTTTTTTTTTAATTTTTAGAAGTGCCCCCTAGGGTGCCCGGTTGGTGTCCTGGCATGTGAGGGGGGCCAGTGCACTACAAATAACATAACATAGTAGATGACGGCAGATAAAGACCTGTTTGGTCAATCCAGTCTGCCCAAAAAGAGAAACCCATAGCGTAAGATATGATGTGATACTTCATATGTACACCTGATCTTCACTTGTCCTTGCCATTTTCAGTGCATAGACAGTAGAGGTCTGCCCAACACTGTCCTTGTTCTAAATCTTCCAAGGCTGTCACTGAAGCCCTTGAAAAGCCCATTCCAGCCCATCCAAATCTGTTCAGCCACAATCAGGGCACAGACTGTAGGAGTGGCCTAGTGGTTAGAGTTGTGGACTTTGGTCCTGGGGAACTGGGTTCAATTCCCACTGCAGACACAGGCAGCTCCTTGTGACTCTGGGCAAGTCACTTAACCCTCCATTGCCCCAGATACAAATAAGTACCTACTACTACTTAACTGTATATAATATGTAAACCACATTGAGCCTGCTATGAGTGGGAAAGTGTGGGGTACAAATGTAGTAAAAAAAAATAAAAGTTAGGTCTGGCCAGAAATGATTAATGATGCATATGCTTCTTGCATTTTGCTGGGTTTCAGATGGCCGGGCCCAGTTTCCATTATGGCTGAAAAATGAAGCCGGCCATCTCTTTTTTTTTAAAATATTTATTTATTGCATTTTCAATACTTAAACAGCATGCATCTGTCAAGTGAAATACAGCCAATTTTATAAATAAAAGTAAGCAACTACATTTAACCAAAATCTATATGACTTTCTTAGACCCCGAACTAGAGGGGGGGGGGGGCTTAGGAATTAGTGAAGATTATAAGGTATATAGAACTAAATTATGGCACCTATTTCTCATTCTTCTACTTCTTTAACTGTTTTGAATCGAGAAAGGACTTCAGCTGTTCAGGTATATAAAAAACATATTTTATCTGATTTAACTTTACTATACATTTACAGGGATAGGCTAACAAAAAAAGTTCCTCCTATTTCTATTGTTCTTGTTTTCATAGAAAGAAAAACTTTCCTTCTCTGTTGAGTTGTTTTAGTGACATCAGGATACAAGCCAAATGTTTTCACATCCAAAATTGGGGTTAGCAGATTTAAAGTAGAGTCTCATAACTGAGTTCAGGTCTTGCTCAAAAACAAAGGAGACAATCATTGTAGCTCTTTCAGTAACATTATCCAAAGATTGTTCTAAAATTTCTGATATATTGTGCACATCAATATCAACTTTTTCTGTGTCTTTTCTCTCTCCTTCTACTCTTTTAGGCTTGTTAGGTATATAATAAATTTTATTTATTGGAGGTATAGCTTCTAGTGGAAGTTTTAAGTTTTCCATTAGGAATCTCTTAAACAATTCTAAGGGGGTCATCCCCAGAAGTTTACGAAAATTTAACAGGCGCAGATTCAATCTTCTACTGTAATTTTCTAGTTGTTCAATCTTTCTTCGAATATCCATGTTATCCTTTACCACTGTTGCTTTAAACTCTTGTATTTGTTCTAATTCATTTTGTAAAGTAGAAACCTTTAAAGAGAGTTCTTGTTTAACCGATTCTATGGTATCTTTCAGTTCTTCAATCTTAGTGTTTAAAGCTTTTACCTCTCCTGAAGATTGAAGTAAGGTTGTGTCCATTTCAAGAAGTTTCAGCCATATCCTTTCCAGACTCACCTCCGGTTTTCTCTCCAAGGATTCAGAAATCACCTGGCCCCTGGGTCTCAGCGACGCCTGTAGCGAACCCAGGTCCCCGCTGGGTCTTCCTCCGGTCACACTTCTGGTGTCCGTTTGGATTATCTCTCGGATCGCTAGTGTCGCTGGACAAGGAGGATTCATAGATGTTGGGGGGGGGGGGGAGGACAAAGATGTTTCATTTTCCCGTGGTAGGTCCGCTTCACTGGATCCAAACATTGCGGGATCTACTCCTCTCACTGTTTGAGAAATCCCGGGGAAAAAGCGAGGAGGTCGAGGTAGGCTGGGGCACTACCCTCAACGTCCCTTTTCTCTTTGAATGTGGCATTTTAGTTAAGGACACTATTTCCCCGATCAGACTAGCTAGAGCTGCTTACAATTCACCTGTTCACGGCGCCATCTTGACACACCCCGAAGCCGGCCATCTCCTCTACAGCCAATGATCAATTTAGCCGGTCCCAACCGTATTTCGAAAATACGGTTGGCTCCGCCCCCTCCCCGAAGATGGCCGGCCAGCTATTTGGCTGGCACTGTTCAGTTATGCCCCTCCAAGACTGCAAACTGCACACTAAGGCCTCAGGAGCAACACCCTGCCATGCTTGAAGCACCAATAACAAAAGTTTCAATTCAATTTGCAGTGCCACAGGCAACCAATGCAACAACCTCAACTGAGGAGTAGTATGCGCCTCCCGACCCAAACTCGAAAGAGCCTGTGCAGCACAGTTCTGTGCAACCTGCAAGGCCTGCAAAATTGTCACAACAAAGCATTACAATAATCAAAAGAAGGTGAAGCATAACTCTGCAGCAGAGTATGAAAATTATCCACAGAAAAAAATGTCCAAAGTCTAGATATCATCCACAGTTTAAAGAAATTAACCTTAACCAGTCCATAGCAGCCACCTGTGGTCTAAAAGACAGCTGGTGTATGGTCCCTTGTTTCACATTTGTTAAGGGTCTGTATGTGTTTTGTGTGTGTGACCAAGGTATGGTATTCTGCGAGCATGTGGAGTCTTGTAGAGATTATGTTGCCATTGTTTTTTTGTTTTTTCACTAGATGGTGTATCGGTGTTCTAGGGTATGGTGTAATATTTACAGTGCTGCCTTTTCATGCATCAGGTCGTTGCTTTTTGAGTCCTGGAAGTTAGTGCTGTTGTACAAAAACACTCACAACCTCAACCTTTGTGTTTAGTGTTTTGCAGTGGAGGAACTGTGTTGGCCTTACTGAGGTAGCACCAAAACTTTAATTTTGGTTTGTCATTACATCAGAGTGTTGGCATCTCTACATTCTGGTCCAGTATATTCCTTCCCTCCACTACTCAGTGTCCAACAGTTTGCCACCCCCTCCCCCAGTGCACCCATTGAGCTCTCAGCCTTTTTTGAGCAACTTGAGGTTCATGAAGAACCTGTTGACCTTGAAGCTCCCAATCTCATAAGGCAGCAAAATCAACAAGTTCTCTGAAGGTGGGAGCAGAAGGGGAAGATACATGCATGAGAGACAGGCAGACTGGCTGTGGGAAAGTGGTATGTCAGAGAGAGAAAGAGGGGACAGATGGACTGTAGGCCTCTATAGAGATGTAGGTATCAGCTACTGACACTTTTTAAAAAATCCATTTCAGTTCAGTTGCCTACAAAACCTATATATATCTACTGAAGCTTGCACTGTTTAATTTTCTTTGCCACTTTATTCTCTGGCATTTGATATCTATCTTAATATCTAAATTTAACAAAAGGTATTATCTGCCACTATTTTGCTGACTTTTCTGTATGCTTTCAGGCAATTAAGGACTCAGGCCTGCCCCGCCCACTTTAGCCTCCCTAAACAGTTGAGCCACTGACCATCCATCACCTTTCATAAGAACATAAGAGTACCCATACTGGGTCAGACCCGTGGTTCATCTAGCCCAGTATCTTGATTTCCAAACAGTTGCCAAGCTAGGTCACAAGTACCTGACAGAAACCCAAATCTTTGCAACACTCCATACTACAAATCCCATGGCAAGCAGTTGCCTCAATAGCAGACTATGGACTTTTCCTCCAGGAATTTGTCCAAACCCTTTTTAAACCCAGATACACTAACCGCCATTACCACATCCTCTGGCAAAGAGTTCCAGAGCTTAACTATTTGTTGAGTGAAAAAAATATTTCTTCCTATTTGTTTTAAAAGTATTTCCATGTAACTTCCTCAAGTGTCCCCTAGTCTTTGTGCTTTTGGAAGGAGTAAAAAATCAATATACTTCTACTCGTTCTACACCACTCAGGATTTTGTAGACCTCAGTCATATCTCCCCCCCATCCGTCTCTTTTCCAAGCTGAAAAACCATAATCTCTTAAGCCTTTCCTCATACAAGAGGAGTTCCATCCCATTTATTATTTTGGTTGCTCTTCTTTGAACCTTTTCTAATTCCGCTGTACCTTTTTTGAGATACGGCAACCAGAACTGAAAGCAATACTCATGGTGCAGACGCAACATGGAGCGATACAAAGGTATTGTAGTATTTTCGGACTTATTCACCATCCCAGAATTGCTTAGGACTCTGACTCCACAACCCTGGTTACACTAGCCTGGATGGCATCATGGTACAGCTGAAGTAGGCAGGCTTAGGGTAGGCAGGGCATCACCACGTATATGGGAGACAGTGAAAGGAGGGATAACAGCTTTCGAGCCCAGAATACCCTGAAGTTCAGATCTTTCTCTCATTTTTCATTTCTTTCTATATCAGATTCAAATATGAGGGGGGAAAAACACAGCCCCAAGACTGGAATGCTATTTCCCTTTGCAGTTTCCAGACAAGCATCCTGCCATCCTGTCCCCTTCTGCTCAAGACAACCAGAGCTACCCCACTTACAGTGCCCGAGCACAGGCACAGGACGTGGATACAGAGTCAGTAAACTGTGGTAATCATATTTCCAGCTACTGCAGAAAACTGCCCTCTGGCTGAAATGAATATCCAAGGGATATATCACGAATCAGGGACACAGCTGCAGGTTGCACAACATTAACATTTTCATTAAATAAAAAGCTTTCACCAAGTGTACACCACCATTTGGATTTATTACTCAAGACCTCTTGAGTCAATTCAGGGTGAATCATTTTTATTTCCAACATTGTAATGTTAATTAAGTTTGAAGATGGAAAAAGCGCCAACAGATTCTTTCCCATCTCATAGCACTGCTTTAATTAAAATCAGTCCAAGAATATAAACAGTGAACAAATATAAAGGTTCCAGTACCATTTTATTTATATTTATTTACTTATTTAAAATATTTATATTCCACCCATTTCTCCAGTTCAAGGTGGATCACAATTATAAACAAACATAATTAAAATATACATATAATAACAGCACTATAAAACAGCTTCTCTCAGCATAACGTTCTCTTGGCTAGATGGACCATTGGTTTGACCCAGTATGGTTATTCTTATGTTCTTATATTCTGTAGTCAGTGGCAGGGCCGCCGAGAAACACAGCTAGGACCGGGGCAGGACCGGACTGCCGTGTGCACCCCCCCCCCCCCCCCGGGCTCCCCCATGCCACCCCCATGCAGCGCACCCTCACCCCCCACACTCAGGCTGCTGCCCCACACTTTTCTCTTTACTCCCTCACTCTGTCCTCTCCTGCGCTGCTCCTGTCCTTGCCGAGGGTCGGGACCTGGATGATTGCATTAACGCAATATCTCGTTCATGCAATCATCCGGGTCCTGGGCGGCACACAGGAGCAGGAGAGGACAGACCCGGAAGCAGGCAGAAAGAAGCTTGCCCGGGAAATTTTGCCTCCGCCCCCTAAGCCCTGGTGAGTGGTATAGTTGCTGTACAAAATGGTACAGTAGCACAGGGTGGGGGGAGGGGGAAGTCAATGCAGATGCAGAACGTCATGCAGTAGAGCAGTACGCAAATGGCTGTAAATGCAGCTCCTACCATAAGATTAGTGAGAAAATAATCTGTGGCAATGCAGTAAGAGGCCCTTTTACTAAACTGCGGTAAAAAGGGCCCTGCACTAGTGGTTGGGGCCGTTTTTATTTATTTGTTACATTTGTATCCCACATTTTCCCACCTATTTGCAGGCTCAATGTGGCTTACATAGTACCGTAAAGGCGTTCGCCAATTCCAGTATGAACAAATACAGTAATGTTGTGGTAGAATAAGGTTCGTGTGTACAGACACATTAGGGAATCGTAGAGAGGAAGAGTTATTATATATCCATTATATGACCTTCATAAGGAGAGTATTGTGGCTCCCTACAGATGAAATACATCAAGACCTGTACATATCCATTTGGTCAACTCCTAATTCAGTTAGACCAACTAAACAAAATTCAGATAATAAATACTGAGTGTAGGAAGTTTTAGGACATGGCAAGCAACAATTATCTCATGTTTCTTTGATAGTCAAATCTGCAATGAGGAAGGACAAAACATCTAAAGACCGTATGCCTTATTCTCCAAACAAGGACCTTAAATCTATAGACTTAATGGGTAAAAGAAAGTACCAAAATTCCATGCTCGCTGGTCACATTGCAGTGCATAATTATCATTATGTACAATATTTACATACTATTATGGTGTCACGATTGGGACTGTTTTCCTTGGCTGTGCTCTCCTCGCCCTCTGGTGGTCAGAACCGGTGGCTGCCATAGACTGTCTTGCTGTCTCCCTACACATTCCAGACTTTCATTCCAGTCCGGTTCAGATATTCTAGCCCTCCAGACTTGGTTTGAAGTTTGGCAGCTAGCCTCACCCATAGCTGCCTTGTGATTCCTGCAGCTCAGCTTCAGCTGCTGATGGGCTTATTAACCACCTGGAAACCTTCTGAGTTTGCCTTTGCATCGCCTAAGGTCTCTGGGTATGTTGGTGTGCTCTGTTGCACTTCTGCCTAGTCTGTTTATTGTCTGAAATCCTTGCCTGGTTCTAGTCTAGTTTTTGTGTAGCTTAGCTTGTACTTTATTGCTTGTTTCCTGGTCTTGTTTCTTATTTGTATTTCTTTGTCTGGTCCTTGGTTAGTCTGTGTGTAGGTTAGCTATTAGCTTTAGTTGCTAGTTCCCTTCTTAGTGGCTGCTTGGCGGCTTTCTGGTCTTGCTCTTTTGTCTGTCTGTGTTTTTTCCCTAGTGGCTGCTTGGCAGCTTTCAGTCCTTGCTGTTACCTGTCTTTGTGCTCTGCTTAGTGGCTGCTTGGCAGCTTTCGGTCCTGGTCCTTTAGTCTGTCCACTTTCTGTCTTGTGTTGTATTGTTTGTCTGTGAGTTCCAGCCCAGTTTCCTGCCTTGCCTCCCATGTTTGTCCCTTTCCCCGCTGACCCTCAGTCTCTGTTGGTCTGGCTTGCTTCTGAGTCCCATTCCCTGAGTGGGTTCCTGGATCCGGTAAGTCCTGCCGGCTGCCCGCACCTAGGGGCTCAACCCCTGGGGAACAGCAGTCAAATGTAGGTGAAGGCTTGCTCCAGTCCTGTGTTCCAGTCTGAGTGTGTTTAGTCCAGAGTGTTCCTGCTTATTTATCTACGTCTGCACCCTGCCTTGTTGTTGTGCCAGCCCAGTGCTGGTTGGGGGGTTTTGCCTGCCACTACTGCTCTACGGCAGTGGTCTAAGGGCTCACAAACCCAGTGTTTCTGTGAGAAGCCTAACATATGGATAGTTTGAATCAGTTAGTGGAAGGATTATCAGAAGCTAACAAACCTTCTTTCCAGTTGATTTTAGTACATTTTGAAGATTGTTCTAAGCAGATGATTCGTGCTGCAAATGACAGCTATGATATGGTTGTTAGAGGCTCCGCGCTAACAATATCTAACAGCTGACTCTCATGGCTCAGAGCTTCAGCATTGAAAGAAGATATTTTTGAGAGAGTAGCAGATGCCCCATGTTGTACAGAGAACACTTTAGTTGGAGAAAAGGTGACAGAAATTATAAAGGACATAAAACAAGAATTTACTACTTGAGACATCCTAGAAGATGACAGTGCAAAAACTTCCAGATTGAATTATAAGCATGTTTTTGCAGCACGTTGAGGCCCTTTCTACCACAACGGGTATAAAGACCAATAAAAGACATGGCCATGCAGTAAGATTGATCTTAGCTCATGGCCATGCAACTTACGGCTCCCACGCTAACATGGCGCTGCCTGATTACTGCTGGCTAACACCTGCAGAAAATGTTTTTGAGTATTTCTGCTCGCGTCGGAAATGCCGCGCACGGGGGATGAAACTACTGCTGGTGCCCAATTGGGCCAGTAGTAAGCTGCGGGAAAAAGGGCCCTGCGGTAGCAGCAGGGGCCGTTTTTCCCACGCGCCAGGGCCCTTTTTATCACAGCGGGTAAAAAGCCCCCCCCCCAAAAAAAATTGGCCATGCGGTAAGAATGCAGCGGGAAGCACGTACCACTAAGGGCTCCTGCGATAACCAGGTAGCACACAGTGATGGTAGCGCTGTGCTAGACAAAAAAAAATTTCAGAGGAGCGCCGGAAATGGCGCATGCTCAACCCAGAACTACCACTAGTGGCTGTGTTGCTCCGGTGGTAGTTCAGTTTCAGCATGCGGTAAGCCCACGTTGGGCTTACCGCCGCTTTCTAAAAGGGCCCCTAAGCTAATGAGAGACAAATTCAAAACACGCAGAATTTGCGCACTAATCAAGGAAAGTCTGTCAGACACATATGCATAAAGGTTCTACAGTAAGGGCAACTTCACCGTGCGCTTGTCCGAAGAAAATGAAAGTGCAAGCGCACATCTGCACATGAACCGGAAAGTTGTTCTGCACATAAATATTAGCCTCACAAAAATCTCTTGCGCATATCATTTTTCTAAGGCTAATATTTATGTACAGATGTGTGCTGGTCACTGTTCCCTCCAGAGCCGGCCCAAGTAAACATGCTGCCCCCCCAGGCCGAGATGCCGCCCCCCCTCCCCGGGCAGTGTTTACCTCATCATGTTCCAAATTCATCAGCGGCAGCGATTCCCATACACTGCTCTGCTGCCGGCACTCGCCTCTTCCCTTTGCTGCGGCTGCCTGAGCCTCTGACGAAAGAGGAAATTACATCAGAGAGGCGGCTGCACTAAAGGGAAAAGGTGGGTGCTGGCGGCAGGGCAGCGTATGGGAATCGCTGCCGCTGCCGGGGTTGGAACGTGATGAGGTAAAGTGCCACAAAAGGGGAAATGCCGCTCCCCGAGATGCTGCTCCTGAAGCGTGCTTTCTGAGGCCCCTGCCTGAGGTGGCCTAATTGTCAGGCTGCCCCTGGTTCCCTCTATTCTGAGCAGGAGTCCTCCACTTACATACCAGACAATAGGGAGTGCTGTTTCACTACCACGTTTTCAATAGCAAAGGAGAAGTAGGCTCTGCGGGACTCTAGGGAACCTGCCTGTCCTTAGTGATTGAAAACACAATATTGAAGCACCGCCCCCCACTGGCAGGAATGCAATTGGAGGACTCCTGCTCAGCTCAGAGGGAACAGTGTACATAAGTACAGAAGTAATGCCATACTGGGAAAAGACCAAAGGCCCATCAAGCCCAGCATACTGTCCCTGACAGCGGCCAATCCAAGTCAAGGACACCTGGCAGCTTCCCAAACGTACAAACATTCTATACATGTTATTCCCGAAATTGTGGATTTTTCCAAGTCCATTTAGTAGCAGTCTATGGACTTGTCCTTTAGGAAACCGTCCAAACCCTTTTTAAACTATGCCAAGCTAACCGCCTTCACCACGATCTCCGGCAACGAATTCTAGAGTTTAATTACGCGTTGGGTGAAGAAAACTTTTCTCCTGTTTGTTTTAAATGTACTACACTGTAGTTTCATCGCATGCCCCCTAGTCCTACTATTTTTGGAAAGCGTGAACAGACGCTTCACATCCACCTGTTCCACTCCACTCATTATTTTATATACCTCTATCATGTCTCCCCTCAGCCGTCTCTTCTCCAAGCTGAAAAGTCCTAGCCTCCTTAGTCTTTCTTCATAGGGAAGTCGTCCCATCCCCACTAACATTTTCGTCGCCCTTCGCTGCACCTTTTCCAGTTCCACTATATCTTTCTTGAGATGCGGTGACCAGAATTGGACACAATACTCAAGGTGCGGTTGCACCATGGAACGATATAACGGCATTATAACATCCTCACACCTGTTTTCTATACCTTTCCTAATAATACCCAACATTCTATTCGCTTTCCTAGCCGCAGCAGCACACTGAGCAGAAGGTTTCAGTGTATTATCAACGACAACACCCAGATCCCTTTCTTGGTCTGTAACTCCTAACGTGGAACCTTGCATGACGTAGCTATAATTTGGGTTCTTTTTTTCCCACATGCATCACCTTACACTTGCTTACATTAAACGTCATCTGCCATGTAGCCGCCCAGTCTCCCAGTCTCGTAAGGTCCTTCTGTAATTTTTCACAATCCTCTCGCGAATTAACGACTTTGAATAACTTTGGGGCTCATTTTCAAAGCACTTAGCCTTCCAAAGTTCCATAGAAACCTATGGAACTTTGGAAGGCTAAGGGCTTTGAAAATATGCCTGTTTGTGTCATCAGCAAATTTAATTACCTTGCTAGTTACTCCCATTTCTAAATCATTTATAAATATATTAAAGAGCAGCGGTCCTAGCACTGACCCCTGAGGAACCCCACTAACTACCCTTCTCCATTGTGAATACTGCCCATTTAACCCTACTCTCTGTTTCCTATCTTTCAACCAGTTTTTAATCCACAATAGGACATTACCTCCTATCCCATGACCCTCCAATTTCCTCTGTAGCCTTTCATGAGGTACCTTGTCAAACGCCTTTTGAAAATGCAGATACACAATATCAACCGGCTCCCCTTTGTCCACATGTTTGTTTACTCCTTTTAAGAATTGAAGTAAATTGGTCAGGCAAGATTTCCCCACACTAAAGCCGTGCTGACTTGGTCTCAGTAATCCAGTTCTCGGATGTGCTCTGTAATTTTGTTTTTAATAATAGTCTCTACCATTTTCCCCGGCACCGACATCAGACTCACCGGTCTATAATTTCCCGGATCTCCCCTGGAATCTTTTTTAAAAATCAGCGTTACATTGGCCACCCTACAATCTTCCGGTACCACGCCTGATTTTAAGGATAAATTGCATATCACTAACAGTAGCTCCGCAAGTTCATTTTTCAGTTCTATCAGTATTCTAGGATGAATACCATCTGGTCCAGGTGATTTGCTACTCTTCAGTTTGCCGAACTGCCCCATTATGTCCTCTAGGTTTACCGTGAATTCAGTAAGTTTCTCCGACTCGCCCGCTTGAAATACCATTTCTGACACCGGTATCCCACCCAAATCTTCCTCGGTGAAGACCGAAGCAAAGAATTCATTTAATCTACTACTACTACTACTACTATTTAGCATTTCTATAGTGCTACAAGGCGTACGAAGCGCTGCACAAACATAGAAGAAGGACAGTCCCTGCTCAAAGAGCTTACAATCTAATAGACAAAAAATTAAGTAAGCAAATCAAATCAATTGTGTACAGGAAGGAGGATAGGAGGGTAGGTGGAGGTGAGTGGTTACAAGTGGTTACGAGTCAAAAGCAATGTTAAAGAGGTGGGCTTTCAGTCTAGATTTAAAGGTGGCCAAGGATGGGGCAAGACGTAGGGGCTCAGGAAGTTTATTCCAGGCGTAGGGTGCAGCGAGACAGAAGGCGCTAAGTCTGGAGTTGGCAGTAGTGGAGAAGGGAACAGATAAGAAGGATTTATCCATGGAGCGGAGTGCACGGGAAGGGGTGTAGTGAAGGACGAGTGTGGAGAGATACTGGGGAGCAGCAGAGTGAATACATTTATAGGTTAGTAGAAGAAGTTTGAACAGGATGCGAAAACGGATAGGGAGCCAGTGAAGCGACTTGAGGAGAGGGGTAGTATGAGTAAAGTGACCCTGGCAGAAGACAAGACGGGCAGCAGAGTTTTGAACCGATTGGAGAGGGGAAAGGTGACTAAGTGGGAGGCCAGCAAGAAGCAGATTGCAGTAGTCTAAACGAGAGGTGACAAGGGTGTGGATGAGGGTTTTGGTAGAGTGCTCGGAAAGAAAGGGGCGGATTTTACGGATGTTGTAAAGAAAGAAACGACAGGTCTTGGCGATCTGCTGGATATGAGCAGATCTCTCTGCTACATCTTTGTCTTCCTTGATTGCCCCTTTTACCCCTCGGTCATCCAGTGGCCCAACTGATTCTTTTGCCGGCTTCCTGCTTTTAATATACCGAAAAAAACTTTTATTATGTTTTTTTGCCTCTACTACTATCTTTTTCTCGCAACCCCTCTTGGCCTTCTTTAGCTGCGCCTTGCATTTGCTTTGACACTCCTTATGCTGCTTCTTGTTATTTTCAGACGGTTCCTTCTTCCATTTTCTGAAGGCGTTTCTTTTAGCCCTAATAGCTTCCTTCACCTCACTTTTTAACCACGCCGGCTGTCTTTTGGACTTCCGTCTTTCTTTTCTATTTCGCGGAATATGTTTGGCCTGGGCCTCCAGGATGTTATTTTTGAATAGCATCCACGCCTGTTGTACAGTTTTTACCCTCTCAGTTGCCCCTCTAAGAATTTTCTCAACCGTTCTTCTCATTTTAAAGTTAAACGCTAACGTATTTTACTTCCTATGTATAGTTACTTCAAGGTTGATATCAAAACTGATCATATTATGATCAGTGTTATCAAGCGGCCCCAGTACCATAACGTTCCCCACCAGATCATGTGCTCCACTAAGGACCAAGTCTAGAATTGTTCCTTCTCTCAGCTCCTGCACCAGCTGCTCCATAAATCTGTCCTTGATTTCATCCAGGAATTGTACCTCTCTAGCGTGTCCCGATGTCACATTTGCCCAGTCTATATTTGGGTAATTGAAGTCATCCATTATTATCGCATTGCCCATTTTGTTTGCGTCTCTGATTCCTTTTATCATTTCTGTGTCCTCCTGCTCATCCTGGTGAGGCAGATGGTAGTACACGCCTATCACCGTCCTTTTCCCTTTTCTACATGGAATTTCAACCCACAATGATTCAAAGGTGTGATTTGTGTCCTGCTGAATTTGTACTTCTCTTCAGACAGATGCAGAGTGAACCACTGTCACCTCGCCACACAGCTGTTACTTCCATCATGTTTTTTCAAAGTTGTGAGCATATATGGTTGCAGAAAAAAAAAGAAGACACAATCAGTAAATCCCCCAAACTGGCATAAATCTTCTTCACCACACTGCCATGGAGCTGTCGGAGACTATGTCACACTGCTTACTTCTGTGCATCGCATAGGAATACCTAATGGCCTCATTACCATTCATTTTAATAGAATGTGCACCCACGTGTACCCACGAATTAACTGTTGCAGTGAACCCCTTTTCTGCATCATGTGGTCAGTAACGTGCATGCAGAATGCTCATTAACCAAGCAGTTCTGCCTCCGGTAGCTTTCTGCATCGGCCCCTGGGTGTGGAGTTCTCAGTTGCTGCAGACCCAGTCTCTCCCAGCAGGAGGTGCTACAGCGAATGGTGCAGGAGTGTTGTCTATGGTGGGAAAAGCTGGGACAGCAGGTACTCAGAACTTCCCCACATCTCCTAGCTGTGAAGTGCCCATCGCTCCTCCTGCCCCCACAATCCTAGGGGCCCTTTTACTAAGCCATGTAAGCGTCTACGCATGCCCAATGCATGCCAAAATGGAGTTACCACAGTGCTACCGCGTGACTCTTGCAATAATTTAATTTTTGTCGTGCATATGATACGCATGGCCAAAAAATACTTTTTATTTTCGGCCACACGTATCGGACACACACCAAGGTCATTACCGCTCGGTTACCGTGTGAGACGTTACCGCTAGGTCAATGGCTGACAGTAAGGTCGCAGACCCAAAATGGGCGTGTGGCAATTTTTAGTTTTCGAACGTCCATTTTTGGCAAAAATGTTAAAAAAGCCTTTTTTTACGGGCACGCTGAAAAATGGATTGGCATACGCCAAAAACCTGTGCCTACACTACTGCAAGCCATTTTCAGCGCACCTTAGTAAAAGGACCACCTAATTTCTTATTGATATAAGAGAGTAAATGGCTTAAGCTGCAAAGAGGAGGTTCAAATATAAAAGTCCAAAAGTTTACTGCTCACCATAAAAATCCATGTACATTTTTAGGTCTCCTTACCACATTGGTGTTTTTTTCCAGTGTTTGCTCATTCTCATCTAATTGGTCAGTGTTCTGGTAGGTTGGCCCAATGCAGTCCAGCTGGATGAGGGCCCGGCAGCGGTAGTGACAGGTGAATTTACAGTCTGTGATTAAAGAGAAAAGAGTCAGAGACAAGGGGAGAAGGAGGCTGATTTCATACCAGACATCCACCATCGACCCCGTCATTCTGTTTAAGCAACATTTGCTTCAGATAAGTACCTTGCAGAGTTTGATTATAATTGGACTGTACTGAAAAAAAAAGGTTACAACATTGACAAAATTGTGCAATTAAGTACAGGAGGGTTTGTTTTTTTTAAGATTAATGAAGAAGTAAGGCGGGTCATTAGTCGATGTATCATTTCAGACATGATCTGAGCCACTGAAGTCTTTTTTTTTCTCCTTTTGAGATTCTTTTACTAAGGTGCGCCAAAAAATGGCCTGTGCTGTTGTAGGCGCATGTATTGGACGCGCACAGGTCCATTTTTCAGCGCGCCTGCAAAAAAGCCCTCTTTTTTAGGGGCCGAAAATGGACGTGCGGCAAAATTAAAATTGGTATGCATCCATTTTGGGCCTGAGACCTTACCGCCACCTACTGACTTAGTGGTAAGTTCTCACGCATTAACCCGGGTTGCAATCATCAGCGAGCATACACTGCCGATTACCACCTAATTAGCACCCTGTGGTAAAAAATAAAAAATATTTTCAGCAACACATATCAAACGCACGTGAAAAATGGAATTACCACCTGGGGCCCCTGTATTTTTTGCCTTTAGTACATTAACTGCCTTATTTTCGAAAGAGAAAAACGCCTATAGTGCGACCTAAATCGGGAGATAGACGTTTATCTCACAAAGGCGCCCAAATCGGTATAATCGAAAGCCGATTTTGGGCGTTTCCAACTGCAGTCCGTAGCGGAAACGAATAAAGTTGACGGGGGCGTGTCGGAGGCATGGTGGAGGTGGAACTGGGGTGTGGTTATCAGCCGAGGAGAGATGGGCGTCTTTAGCTGATAATCGGGAAAAAAAAAGGCATTTTGACCGCGATTTTGGGTCACTTTTTGTGGACCCTTTTTTTTCACGAACAAGTCCCAAAAAAGTGCCCCAACTGCCCAGATGACCACTGGAGGAAATCGGGGATGACCTCCCCAGACTCCCCCAGTGGTCACTAACTCCCTCCCACCAAAAAAAACCCCACTTTAAAAACTTTTTTCCAGCCTGAATGCCAGCCTCAAATGCCGTACCCACCTCCATGACAGCAGAATGTGTTTGATCCTGTCACAGCCTTTCCCTGGGGCAGATGTGGCTCTCGGGTGCAGTTCAGGGTCACATCAGCATTGCATTGTGGTGGGTGTAGGGTATTGGGCTCGGTGATTTCATTAGCTTGTGTTACAGTCTCACGATGTTGGTAGTTGGTAGGCTCTCCTCCCATGGTGCTTTTCCCCCTGCCTACTGGGTCAGAGTGTGCCCTGTTGTGTTTCCTGTTGTAGTCCATGCGGTAGTGGCCATTTTTGTAAGCCAGTTTTAGTTCCCTTTCCTGTGTTAGCCACGTTAGAGAACTTAGATCTTACCTTGAATGTGGCTGAAAGAGGGCATCATACAGCATTCTGCCAGCTCTGACCTACTGCTCATCTCAGTACCAGGGAGACTCGTTGCCAGTGGGGCACAACCTCTGATCTGCAGTTAACTGTGAGTAAACGCGGTTATTCCAATAAAGGACGTTTTCGGAGAGATTAGTCTTCAGGTATCAACTGGTGTGCCAATGTTATATAGCAGCAACCAGTCATAGAGGCCTGCATGTATGCAGGTCCCTGGAGCACTTTTAGTGGGTACCGCAGTGCACTTCAGCCAGGTGGACCCAGGCCCACCCCCCCCCCCCACCTGTAACACTTGTGCTGGTAAATGGGAGGCCTCCAAAACCCACTGTACCCACATGTAGGTGCCCCCTTCACCCCTAAGAGCTATGGTAGTGTTGTACATTTGTGGGTAGTGGGTTTTGGGGGAGGGGGGTTGGGTGTTCAGCACCCTTGGTAAGGGAGCTATGCACGTGGGAGCTTTTTCTGAAGTCCACCGCACTGACCTAGGGTGCCCAGTTGGTGTCCTGGCATATCAGGGGGGCCAGTGTACTACCAATCCTGGCCCCTCCCAAATGGCTCAGATTAGGACGTTTTTGAGCTGGGCGTTTTTAGTTTCCATTATCGCTAAAAAAAACAAACGCCCAGCTCAAAAACGTCCATTTTTTCAAAAATACGGTTTGGCCCGCCCCTTCACGGACCCGTTCTTGGAGATAAACGCCCATGGAGATAGGCGTTTCCGTTCGATTATGCCCTTCCATATGTTAATTGCTAGTTCTGTATAGTGATTTTTAGAATACTGCCATTCACATGGATGCTATTCTCTAATTGCATGTGTAAAGGTAATTTTTTTAATTTTCAAAGTACAATGTCAAACAAGACAATGAATTCACACGAAAACATGTCTTAATCAAATATATCATATATGAAAACCAGAAGCCCACATCAAGAAACATAACTTTGCCATACAAAAATTAAATCTTATAGAGAAAACAGGTTAGGGCTCTTCAGCTTGGATAACAGACGGCTGAGGGGAGATATGATTGAGGTCTGCAAAATCCTGAGTGGTGTAGAACGAGTAGAAGTAAATCAATTTTTTACTTGTTCCAAAAGTACAAAGACTAAGGGACACTCGAGGAAGTTACATGGAAATACTTTTAAAACAAATAGGAGGGAATATTTTTTTCACTCAATGAATAGTTAAGTTCTGGAACTCTTTGCAGGAGGATGTGGTAACAGTGGTTAGCGTATCTGGGTTTAAAAAAGGTTTGGACAAATTCCTGGAGGAAAAGTCCATAGTCTGCTATTGATACAGACATGGGGAAGCCACTGTTTGCCCTGGGATTTGTAGTATGGAGTGTTGCTACTATTTGTGTTTCTGTCAGGTACTTGTGACCTGGATTGGCCACTGTTGGAAACAGGATACTGGGCTAGATGGACCATTGGTCTGACCCAGTATGGCTACTCTTATGTTCTTCCATGAGTTTATCTTCCTTTTTTTTCAAAAGTTGGGGGCAGCAACAGAGATTTCCATACACTGCCATCTCTGATGTAACTTCTCATTTCCTCAGAGGCGGGCCACAATAGAGAGAAGAGGCCAGTGCTGGCGGCAGGGCAGTATAGGGGAATTAATGCTGCCATTGCCAACTTTTGAAAAACAAGCAAAATAGATTAATGGAAGGGGGTTGAAAATGGAAGGAGGGAGATGCCAGACAATGGGGGGGGGGGGGGGGGGGGGGGGGAGAGGGAAGGAGAGATGCCAGTCCAGGACAGGAGGAAATGGCTAGATGGAGGGATGCAACCACTAGGCCAGGCGGAGGCAACAAGATGCCGCTCCTTACAAAAGTGCCGCCTCAGAGCCCTGCCTCAGTTGACTTAACGATAGGGCTGCGCACACAATGTACAATTGCCAAGTTATCCAGCTCCAAGAAGGGATTTTTATTTTTTTTTACCATATATATCCCAAAGCAGTATGTTATTTGTAATTCCTGAAATCAGTGTGCACCATGGGTTGTTAGAAATCCAAGACTGGCCTAAAATCTCCTTTCTGGAATTAGTTTTACTTGGCAGCTCTGTACAGAAGGAAATAAATGTCTGTTTCTAATTTTCTGGTGTTGCAGTGTATGCAGAGTCTGACTTCTTGGTGTTCCATTTCAATTTTTGTCTTTTTTTCTAGAAGCTTCTGTTTCTACTTTGTGGTCATTTCTTTTGTTTTTGGAGAGAGTTGTATTCTGTCTGTATGACCAATGTAGGGGATTCTGCTAGCACATAGTTTTTGTGCCAAGATCTATAGCAATCTAACTTGTTCTGTTTTCTAATCAACTTCTCCCATGAAGAGTCATATTGGTGTACTAGAATCTGTTATAATATTTGCAGTGCATCCTTTTCATATGTAGAGTTGTTGCTCTCTGTCTGGGAGTTAGTGCTGTTATGGTACATTCGGTATATTTTTTGCAGGAGTTGTGTTGGAATAGCACCAGAATTTGAATATTGAAAGAAGACTTGTTCTGTAGAAACAAAAGATGACCCATCATGAACACACAGCTTTTGGGCAAGCAGAGCTCTCAATATCTTCCATACACCATCTAGTTCCAGAGAAAAGCAGAATACAGTCAGGAGATGGAAAAGAGCTGATTGATCTGCACATAGCTAGCCCACATGTGACAGACATTTTCAGGCCTCTTCATAACCTGAACAGATTGTGTTTTGCTCGAGGTTATGCTAAGACAAGGACACTATTAAAAGCCTACTGGAAGCTTGATCTCCTTTTTTCAGTGTAGTAAATCAGTCTCTGAATGCAACTGGCGCTGATTGTTCGCATCAGCCTGGTACAGTGGGTGAGCTCGACTCAGAGTCTGAAGGTATATTCCTAAGAGGTTCTGATCAGTAGAACTGCAATGCATTAGCAGAGCTGTGTGGGGCATTTCAGCAGAGGATGAGATGCATTGGCAGATCTCTGTGTGGGTCTTAGTACTGAAATAGCAGGGGGTGTTGTAGGGCAAGACTGAGGTACAATGATAGAGCTCAGCTGTGTGTGGGTCTCAGTACTGAAAGAGTAAGGGGCACTGTGGAGCAGAATTAACATGCACTGGCAGAGCTCTGGATGTGATTTAAGTAGGTTTACTGTTAAGATATGTTGTGGCTCAGACAGAAGCAACGAAGCAGGCCCCCCACTTTAATCCTGGGTACTATATGTGACATAACATTTTTGTGTAGATGTCTTACTGTTGAATCTGCACATTCCAATTTGTTATCAAAGTTTAGTAAGTAGGATATTATGGTGAATCTGCTGGGGGTGTTTTTGTCCACTTCCTGCTGCAATGTTTTTCAAATGTTGAATCTCTAAAGATTTCTTGTACACCTATAATTATTATTGAATAATTGAGTTCTTCAACTAGACTACTTTTTTATTACACATTATTTCCTGAAAATGTACCCTTTACTGTTTACTGTAAGCCACATTTAACTCAAACCTCATCACGTTCCAAACCCGGCAGTGGTAGCGATTCCCATACGCTGCCCTGCCGCCGCACCCGCCTTTTCCCTTTACTGCAGCCGCCTCTCTGATGTAATTTCCTCTTTCGTCAGAGGCTCAAGCAGCCGCAGCAAAGGGAAGAGGCGGGTGCCGGCGGCAGAGCAGTGTATGGGAATCGCTGCCGCTGATGGATTTGGAACATGATGAGGTAAACACCGCCCGGGGAGGGGGGTGGCATCTTGGCCTGGGGGGGGGGCAGCATGTTGACTTGGGCCGGCTCGGAGGGAACAGTGACCAGCACACATCTGTACATAAATATTAGCCTTAGAAAAATGATATGCGCAAGAGATTTTTGTGAGGCTGATATTTATGTGCAGAACAACTTTCTGGTTCATGTGCAGATGTGCACTTGCACTTTCATTTTCTTTGGACAAGCGCACGGTGAAGCTGCCCTTACTGTAGAACCTTTATGCGCATGTGTCTGACAGACTTTCCTTGATTAGTGCGCAAATTCTGCGCGTTTTGAATTTGCCTCTCATTAGCTTAGAGGCCCTTTTAGAAAGCGGCGGTAAGCCCAACGTGGGCTTACCGCATGCTAAAACTGAACTA